>NC_142376.1:6040000-6365000 GCF_059441005.1 Hippichthys cyanospilos
GTGTGGAAGCTCCGGAGCAGGATGTGGAGTTTGAAGAGGAGCTTTACACGGCAGGAAACGTTGTGGTCTGGACCAAGGGCAGCCAGGCGCTGGGCTCCAATGTTTACAAGGCGTTTACTGTGGACAGCCCGGTGGAGCAGGTTTGTCCAGGATTATCATGAATTTGAATTGAATTGTGTGTTTAGATTTATATATACATATAAAGTTTTTTTTTTTTTTTTGTTCTACATGCAGGCCTTATGGTGTGACTTTGCTGTTCCTCAAAGCAAGAAAGATGGTACCTTGTCAACACGTCATTTAAGTTCCTTCATAGAATAATGGAAATATAATTATTTGTCAGTACAGTGTTCCCAAGTTTGTCATTGGTGGTTACATTCCCAAAATTACACATTTTGAAGTCACAATTCTGATTTTATTTTTAGAATTCTGAGAATAAGGTCAACATTCTTTTCAGTGTTGTAATTTGAAAGTGAGAATCCTAAGAATGAAGTCAAAATTGAGATAAAAGTGATTTCTGCCACTCTTGTTTTTTTTTTTTCATCACTGGCCCTAATCCTCTTCTGTATATTTCATAGAAGAAAAAGTAGAGCACACAGTGTGTATCGTGCAGAACGGATGCATCAACATTCACACTGTGACCGGAAAGGATTTTCTATCACCTCTCCCATTCCAGGTGAGACCCCTACCGATCACTTTGTGGGTATAACTTTTTAATAATATGTGAAAGGTAGGCTAAAATTATTGTACTTATTGATCTCCCATAGGTGTCTAAAGCCTGGCCGACCAAGTTTGGACTTTTGCTTGAGCGTAAAATCACAGCAGCTGATGGACAGCTCACCTCCCCGGGGTAAATGCTAATACACATATATAAAACGATTTATAAAACGATACTGAGCCGCGTGTTCCTCCACAGCGAATCACTTCCCACCTTGTTCAGCATGCTGCATCCGATAGATGAAGTGGCACCAGTGGTGTGCAAACCCACAAGTAAGACAATCCGTGCCAATGTTTTGAGTGAGCCCTTAAACCCGGAGCACTGTGTTACATTTTGCTGTTTTCTGTTTGCCTCCCAGGTCTGTTTGACAGCACTCGTGTGGAGTACATGTCCGAATCCAGCACAAAGATCGTTTTCACCTGCTGTCGGCCTTCTATTGTGGTCTCTTACGACAATGAGCAAGGAACACACTCAGTTTGGAGCCTGCGCACAGTCACAAGTGAGGTATGCGATCAAATACTCAAGATAATTGTGTATCCTAAGACAATTAATATATTTGCTGCACAAGCCCCACTACATTACAAACTACAAATCAAAACATCAGATATTTACGCTGAAAGACTGTATAGGGACGTTTTTATTTTATTCATTTATTTTTATTTTTTTTAACTGTTTGCTTACAGCAACTTCCTATCTTCAACCGACTGAACATGCCTGCATCTTTAGCACCAACATCTTTGCAACATAAAGCTGACAGAATACTGATGATTAAAATCGCAAAAAACAAACAAACAAACAAACAAAAAAACACAGCACATTAGACTATTAAGGTGCAGGACTCAAAAAAGAGAAAAAAGTTCCAGCTGATAGTCCTAAATTTACTGCATATTCTTACATTTTTACATACTACTACTCTCACTGACTCACTCACCCACCCACTCACTCACTCACCCCACCCCCTTGCCTCTTTTTTTTTTTCACCAGGAGCGTTCTTCGGTGCTCAGTTGTCTGGCGGAGCCCTTTGCTGAACCACTGGGCTTCCTAGCCACGGGCTTCCTCATGTCACACCTACGCAACCACTCCCGCCTAGACTCCCCGTGTGGCAGCAGGGCAGCCAAGTTGAATCCCGGTGTTGGAGCAAGGTAACAATGTTAGGTCATAAAAGTGTACGGACGTTATTAAGATGCACATGTGGGTGTTAGAATGCAACATAGCAGGCGATGTGGCCCTCCCTTTGACATTTTTGTCTGCTGTATCAGAAATCAATATTTGCGAGCAAGACACTGAATCTCAAACTGCATCCTTTGTGTACTCTCAATATAGACTAAAACATCAGTTCACATGGCCATAAAACCTACTATAGATTGAGAGAAAATGGAAGAAAATATGGGTATCAGCTACTCTATTACATCCTATTTTCGCCCGGGAAAACATCCTCCAATTTCCAAGTCAGGATCTATTTCGCGAGGGCAGTTGGACTCATCCTGAAGGTGTTCTAATGGCTTCCTTTTACACCAAAGACCTAGCTTCAACAACTTTGCAATGAAAATTCTCTTTCCTTGACTGGGAGCACAAAATTGTCCAGAATGTCTTGATAGAAGTTTTCCTGGCCCAAATTGAGGAGCGCTAGTATTGAACTAGCAGGTAGCATCCCTTAGTGGGTCAAACACATGAAACACTGAATAATATATGTACTTTATTGTTAGTAAATGTTTTTTTTCTGAAATTGAATCATACTTTTTTAATATACAGCATCAAAATACCCATGGCTGGAGCCACATGCAGCGCTTTACCGCCACCCTAGTGGCTCCAGAGAGCTTTTTCCAAAAACGAATGAAAATGTTTTAAATTGGTTGACCAACGTGACACAAACATTCTAGACGTTTTCCAATGCTGAAGAAATTTGTAGAATGAATGTGAAATGAAATTTCAACATTCCTGTCAACCGAGATCTGTCCGACTGTAGCCAAAAAACAAAAACAGCAATTGTTTGATGGGCCTTGGATCCCGAAAGGAAGAAAAGAATCATAGATAAGGAAAACAGTTCTTAGACATAATAATTTGCTTTCATAGCCATTGCGGTAGGATTGCCTGCATTTTTGTCTAGAACAAAAACATCTTACATGCCCAAAGTTAAGTTTTGAAGTGATGTCCAAAAACACAAGTCACATAAAACGGGTAAGAACACAATTTTGTCATATGCATATATAGGATTCAGGATGGAGATAAGTGTGTGATCCAATACAGTGTAGTAATTCTGGTAAGTGTTTTCCTTTTGCAGATTTTTTTCCCATTTATTTATTTATTTATTTTTTTTAGTGGTGTTGTTGCTGCCAACAGCCCTCATCACTACAGCAGTCTGCACAGCCACCAGAACAGAATCCTCATGTCCTCCCCAGCAATACCGACCCGCACCCATTCCCCGGGTATTTCCAAGATGGCCGCTCTCAGGTAAGTTCTTGTATGTTCATTGAATGTCTGTCCATGATAGTTTCTACATGATCCCCTTTCCCCCACATAGTCGCGACCACTCTCCAGGCATGGCGGCGCCATCCTTATCGGGCGTGGCTCGCTTCAACACTACTCTCCACGCCTCGTCGCCAATGAGCCTCCACCATGGCGCGGCACACTCGCCCAACAGCACCATCAATGAAACAGGGCTGGAGCCCATTATCCCAGACCTCTGCATGGAGCAGCTGTGGAGTGAGACGACTGCTTGTCAAAGGTTGGACGCTAGATTTGGTGCCAATCAAGTTTGTTTTTGAAAGGTTTGTAGATTTAAAGATCTATACTGCTTTACAGTACAGGTAAATATGGATAAAACACAATAATACTGAAACACTCTTAGACTGTGTCATGATTTACAAATTGTGTTAATGTGTGGGAAAAAAAAAATCAACCAAATCTGCACTTTTAAAGTACCGGGATGGTTTTTCTGTCTGGACAGAGAGATAAGCAGCCAGGCTTCCAAAGTGTTCCTGACCTCTGATCTCTGCGAGAACCGCTACCTCTGTTTTTTGGTGGAATCGCACCAGCAACTCAGGTCAGTCAAACCACCGTTAGAAAGCATGTCAGGCATCTACTCTGATTACTTTTATACTGTTATATTTGGGCCTTCAGATGCGTGAAATTTATGGAGAGCAATGACACATCTCAGCTCTTCTTTGCCTCCGTGACGAGCATCGCTGCCAAAGATGCGGAGCCTCTGCAGGTGAATGAGACCCTAGTTAACACTTTTTTTTTTACTCCTCCCAACAAATTTAAATGTGTTAAAATGCACTTAGTATAACTGATTATTGGATAAAGTCCCATTGAGGAAACAAAAATAAGACACCGTCACTCACACAGTTCTCCAACTAAGAAGTCAAGTGTGCTTGCTTCAAGCTCTTTGTCACTGCCAGTTGAAGCTTACCCCCCCCCCGCCCCAAAAAAAATAAATAAATAAATAAAAGAAAATAAATATATGTATATGTACTTTTTCTCCATGCAGAACATTGACGCAATGCTGGTTTTAGAGTCCTGCGGGAGCCTGGTTCTCTACACTGGCGTCACCCGGGTAAGGATGACAATGAATTTGTCTCAGGCGCATGTGATGCCAATTTATTTTTATTTATTTATTTATTTTATTCCCTCAAGGTCAGCAAAGTGTTTGTGCCCGGCCTCCTACCATCCGGTATCAGTCTGAACAACCACCGCGTCGGCCTCTGCACGCCGCTGGCGCAAGTTAGCACACCTGCTAAAGCTAGTAGCAGACATTTGCACAGAATGGATGAGGTGTGTCTAAAAATTGTCAGGATTTTTTTTCCATTCAGTCTCTGTACAGTACGTGCTGATATTTTGTCAAAATTGACCTTCCTTTTTAATCGACATGAAAAAAGATTGAAAAAAACCCCACAAATAAGAAAATAATCCATAATCCTCATCCAACAACTTCCTCAGGCTGCCATGCCCTCGCCTGTTTCCGAGCTAAGGGGTCCAAACATGAAGCACCACGAAGAGTCTTTTTTGGAAGACTATACCTACCAGCAGGCCACGCCCTACATCCACGCACTGCGGGACCCTGTCAGCAACCGCGTAACACTGGTGGGTTTGCATGTTTTTTTTTTTTTTTTTTGTAATACATTTTAGTCATCTAATGGGCATGTTTTCAAGCATTTTATCCGGTTCATTATTATTTCCAAATCGTAGCTGCACAGAGGGTCATTTCTCTCACATGCACATTCCATAAGCGTGTCTGCGAAGCTTTGACATATTGCCTCCGTTCATTGATTTGCCATTCGTTCCCTCTGGAGGGTAATTGTTTGTCAGTCTGGCTTGCCGCTGTTCTCTTGACAGGCTGCTACTTGATTTTCATCATGGGTTAGAGTTAAAAAAAGAAAGATGCAGGAGAGTGGAATAAATACTGTGAGGTCAAGCTTGTATACTTGAGATGTCAATTTTGACAGAGCTACTGTTTTGAATGATACACTACAGGAATGTGCACTAACAAATTATTTTAAGTGTGCATCATTTACATTTTTTAATAGTATAATGTAATTTGTATGTTTCTGTAGGAGCTCAATAATGGCACCATGTTGAGAATCTCCATCCCGGACATTGCTACATCAGAGCTTGGTGAGCTTTCTTTTTTTTTTTTTTTTTTTTTTTTTTGAACACTTCAGGTGCTATTATAGAGCAGATACTGTACTTTACCTTCTAAGAATTTTCGAATAATTTGAAAATTTTAGATACGCTAGATACGGTTATAATTGTTGCTGTATTGAAAATAATGCATATCCAAATGTTGTGAGTGCTGTATTTTTATCCAAAATTCAAATAAAAGTCATTTGTGCTATTATTGTAATTATTTTTTTTAATTACAGTATTGTAATAGTTTAAAAATGATTGAAAAACAGGTTCATAAAAAAAAAATACCAGGGGTACTTTGTTTAAATGTAAGCCCTTCAGGACTAATAATTATATTTCTGATTGTAGTACATTAATTAGGCACCCATTGGCGTCTTATTTTTTATTTTTTCCCCTCTAACCCTCCTCCAGTTATGAAATTTATTTGCAAGACGCAGTCATCTTTTTTTTTTTTTTTGTCGTGACTTAAAATTAACATTCTTTTAACTTTTTAAATGTCAACCATGCTCATTCAAATATTGTTAGTACGTACATGATGCAGCAACCGCAATAATGGCTGCTTTCAATGAATTGAAACAAATTGCATCAAGATGCAAACACATGACAGATGTATGTTTGCTGATTTACTGAAAACCTGCTTTCGGTCAGACCCATACAATCAGACACTCCCATACAATCAGACGCTCACTCGTGTACACACAGACACACACACACACACACACACACACACATAATTCTGGCTGAGTCAGAACAGTTGGGTCCTGGAAATTAAGTTTGAGATGTGTCCTACATTGTTACCATGACTTATTGAGGATACCATTACAAGGGACACAAATAATCGTTATAGCAGAGGATAAAAAGTTCAACTTTAAGAGGATTTAACTTAACTTTTCAACTTGCAACCTGTAAGTTCTTGCCCAGTTCATTGAGAGACACGTGATGTCATAATGCCAGGGCGAGGCATGTGTGTTTTTCCAGACCTGCAAAAGTACAGTACATGGGCTGGAGCTCGCTATTACAGGATGATGTTGAACACGCGCCTCATTATCGGCACTGATTCATCTCTGTTTGGAGGACTCATAGCCATTGGTGACGCAGGCTCCATCTTGGACCAGGTGGAAACTGCAGATTTTAAGTCACTCTTTAATGCCAAGTTAGCTCCTAATTACAAGTCTTGTACGCGTCAGACTTTTTTTTTTTTTTTTTTTGTCTGGGCCCATTATTTAATAATCAATCTTGCAAATAAGGCTTTTGCCCGACTCTAATGAAATAGCATTTATCTGCCTCGCCTCTGACCTTTTCAATTCAGGATGTCCAATGAAGATATTCTCGTTGACGACGAATGGGATTGTTCAAAATCAATTACCATTGTAGCGGAGGCTCTTTGTCATTTAATTTCCTTTGAGGGTTCTGCTGTAAGGCCATGGATGATTTCCTGTAGTTCATTTATAGCATTTTTTTTTTTTTTTTTAGTTAAAAGGTTCTAATAATGTACTCATTGTTACATTTCTCTTTTCATTGTTTTCATTTAGTGAGGAAATGTCTTCAAGCCATCCGTTTCATCCTACCCAAAGAAGCAGCCATGAAGGTTTGTGGATACTTTTGATCATACGACATGCTTTTTGTATTTGGGTACATAAACGCTTTTCAGTGAGTATGTGAGATTTTAACAGGGCTTCTGCGGGTATCAGCAAATGTAATTGAATGCTTTTTAATCTTGTGACAGGAACAACACATTTTTCTTTTAAAGTTAAGAGAGAAAAAAAAAAGGTGGAACATGAAGCAGCCTATTGCTAAACTGAATTACACTTACTCTGCTGCACAGTTGTATATGCCTTTATTTTTTTTAATAAGGGTCATTCGTGATGCAATTGACCAATCTTAGAAAACAGGTGAGCCATGATTGGGTGTCACCTGAGCAACAGTGATGTCAGTCGATCACAAGTGGCAAAATGTATGTCGTCTGAGATGGGTTAAATCTGGTGGATTTTGCTGCTTAATTCATCGAACACAATTGCAGTATTAATGAAAATGCCATGTTAAGACAGCGAGCGCAAAGAACTTATTGTAATTAAAAAAAAAAGTGTGGGGGGTTGATTTCCCCTTTAATATGAACCTGAACCTGCACAACTAGCACTGAGTCCCAAAGTAGTAGACTCACGTTTTTTTCCCAGCAAAAAATAAAAATTAGGTATCTTCCCCTTCTTTAGTAATCACGAGAACTTGGTATCGTCAATAACACAGTTTTTGTATCAAAAGTACAGAAATGAGTTTTGTGAAAGAAACATTTCAAGCTCAAGACACATTTATTCTTTGTTTGGTGTAACCAAAAAAATCGAGACATGACAGTGAAATGGCTTTTGAGGGCAAAATAAAGATTTCGTTATGCAACTATTAAGCTGCAGATATGCTAACTTTTCACATGATCGTTGTGGCTTTTACGCCGGGTGAAGTGCATTTCCTCAGGCTCACGACACTTTTTTTTTTTCTACTAACTACTGCTACACACTAATACTTTCCCACCCCAAAGCTTGCAACTCAAGTATGCGCCGTTTATCACAAGCTAATACTAATACAATCATTAGCTCGTGCTAATCTGCGTTAACACTGTGCAATTTGGCTTTGGCTTCATCATGGTCGTGCTTCCATCCAGTCAACAAATAAAAATTTACTTGAATTAACTGTGAATAAATCCATACATTTCTTGGTGCACTTGTAGGTTTTGGTGAAGTGGTACACCATTCACAATGCCCCCGGTGGCACCAGCGCCCACGGCGAGTGGAACCTGTTTGTCACGTGTTTCCTGAAACTGATGGGCTACAACACGGAGCGTCTGACCTGGACACGAAATGTGAGTTGTTCTTTCCCCCTAATTAAAACCGAGAAGAGCTATTTTCGACCTGAAATTGTGACTCTCACAGTTAATGAAGACAAAATAGTGACTCTCGCGCCCTGTGTTCCTCTCACCCCTTCTCCAGCTGAATTTTGAAGTGCCGCTCTCGCCGGTGATTGCGGCTAAGAAAGCTCGTCCCTGTGATGGAGGCTCTGATGAGGTGTGTAACTAATAATAAACAATCCTTTGTTATCTCAATAAATTTCAATATCGGGACAACTTTATTTCCCACTCAACACTATGAGAACATTAACGAGTGATGACTGACAATTTCTAGTGCTCTATTGTCGTCATTTCACGTTTTCATCTTCGCTATCACTGGTACTTGTAACAAAAACGCCAAATGAACTTAATCATTTAGATGTTCACAGAGCTGGACTCTCACAAGATATGCAGAGGTCCTGAAGGGGCCTTGTTTAATACACTCCAACTGAATGTTCTCATTTGTTTGTGTTCCCTTTAGAGCGGAACACGGTTGTCAAATGTCAATCAGCTGGGGGCTTATACTGTGCTCTGTCTTCTATGTGTTTGTGTGGGTTTGAGTGACACATGACTCACAGAAAATCAGAAAACATGGAGCTCATGGAACCTGCTTCAGGAACATTGTCTTTCGAAGATTAGTAGCAAATTCTCAGGCTGATGAATCAAACTTCCATATGTTGACCTCAAAATTAACGTAATACTGCGAATACAGCATACCGCGTTCCCTGCAGAATTGGGCTTACATTTTTTAAGAACTTTTTGCCTTTATTTTGGTAACATTTTAACGTGGAATGCAATTGAATCATTTTTACAGTTTTTATTTGCCTACTATACGAAAGTAAAACGTTAATATTCAAATTGTGCATAATGTTATATTGGCTTACAATAATATTACAAACATATTTATATATAAACACAACCAAGTATGCTTCTCTGTTTTTTTTTAACGTGGTACTTGGAGTAGAAAATACGTTAGACCGATATTGTAATATTTGACATTAAAAAAATTCCTATCAACTGTTGCAATTCAAAGAAATGTACTATAAAGGAAATTAAAGGATTTTGGTCTCTTACTATAGCGGTTTTCAAAGAGGGCCCCATGAAGGCACTTCGTAGAGCACGTTAGATTTTAACTGCATTTCTGCAGGCATCAACAAATCGAGTTTGATGGATAAGAGTAAATTAATTGAAACATGAAGCAACTTGTTGCTAAATTGTGTTATAGTGATTCCTTTGCAAAACGTGTGCACATGAATGCACATTGTCATCAATTTTCTGGTAATATACAACGTGCTGATGCGGAATAGGATACAACTTGAAAAATCACTATAAATGTAGTTTTATAAATCAAACACAGATAGCACAGCACTCCTTTCTTTTTCCCTACCCCAATCCGAAAAGTCTTTCCACGTTTTCAGGGGTACTTTGCTGGGAAAAAAAAATCACAGGCGATACATAATTGAAAAACTATTGAGAACCACTGCCAGAAAAAGTTGAATACATAAAATAGATAAATACATACATAAATACATAAAAATTTTGAGGGTTTTACAAATAATGAGAATTGTGTCACTTGAACCACACAGTGTGAACAAGATGGAAATCAGTACTTCCACAGATATGTTGTGATTATGCCGAATAATTTACTAATCAAAACCATGCGTGTGTTCCTGCTTCCTGCGTAGGACTGGGAATACTTGCTGGGATGTCATTACCACCGCCAGATGGATTTCCGCTTTGTCGACAGACCAGCGGACGTTAGCGGCTGTAATGCGAGCATCAGCCCAGGCGAAGAGGACATCTCGTCGGTATGTCACAAATCTCTAGTTATCCAAGAAACAGAAAAGTTTCAGAGTTGTTAAATGGCTGTCCTTTGTCCTTTCTTTGATTTCTAGGTGTCTCCCCCCTCCAACACCTTGGACAACACGGCGCCTCTCTTCGCTCACATTCCAGCCCTTTTCTACGTTCTCCACCTGCTCTATCAGGAGCTGCTGCTCAACGAGCTACATCGAGAGAGGGCCTCCTCTCTGGTATCGCTTCTGCAGCAGCTTGCTAGGTAACGGCCGACCTGTATCTTTTGCCTTTAACAACTATATCTTTCGATCTTTCTTTGTATTGTAACTACAAATTTTACATTTCGAACTATAAGCCGCACAGGTGTATACACCTCAGCAGCAAAAATCGAGCAAACTATTGAGATAGCGTCCTTTTTTCTAGATATAAACACCTTGCACATAATTCAAATACACAATCATATATATATATATTATGTATATTTTTTAACTCTTTTTGAACTTAGCCATTGATACTCATCTTTTCAGTTCTAGTTCATAATTCTTCCATAAATTGACACCTTTGACAGATACACACAATTGCCATACCTGTGGATTGCCTCCCTGGTGGCCAACAAAAAACAAACTGCCGATAAACCACACTGGGCCATAAGCCACAGGGCTCAAATCCTGAGAAAAAAAGTTGTGGCTTATAGTCCGAAATTTACATTACATACTGAAACCCCCTGAGTTCGAGGTCTCTTAGTAGAGGAGGCTGTTGTTCTTGTTGTGCCTCTTCTAAGGAGCAATCAGGGTCTCCATCTACACTAATGAGCTTCTCATCTCAGGCTAATTGGCAATGACAGGTTGGCACCTTCACATGGTAGCTTTCACAATTAGCATGCAGCAACACGAAACAAAAAAGGCACTCTGTTTACAAAATCCCTTCTCAGAATACTTCCATTGCCATAGATCAAACCGAATTTTGGCCAGTTGAAGAGTCGCAAAGTCGAATAAAATGTGACGGTCATTTTCGTTGCCTCTCGTAGCAAAAACCAGCGCCGGGCAATTACGCTGGAGAGCACTTTTCCCTCCCACTCGGCATTGTCTGTCATTGTCACCAATCATGGCGCTCACTTAACCTTAGCGAGTTTGTTTCTGGCCACACTGAAGAGGCCTGATTGTCCACCGGTCTTTGCGAGGTTAGTTCAGTAGGAATGCAGTCAGGACAAATGTTTAACCCATGACCAAAGACAGTAAAGTGGGGAGAAAAGCGTTCACACCCCTTTCAGATGCCAGGTTGTGACAGAAAAAAATAAGCAAAATAAATCAGGCCTTTACTTTTTTACCATTAATGTGACCTGTAACCTGCACAATTCTATTTCTTTTGATAAGGTATATAAATCTTTTCGGGAGAGGGGTGAACAATAATATAAGATGAGATGTTGTGGTGTGTTCATGCTTTCTTTTAGCTCTGATGTGGTTCAAGTCCTTAAATCATCACACACCTGCAACGACACCCCCATTTTAAGTGCCTCTTTTCTTTTTTATATCTATTCTGAAGCATTCATAATTCCTGTGTGTGGCACACTAATGAAGTTATAAGGAAATTCATTCTTGTCATACCGTATGTGTTTGCATTACTAGTAGCTGATTGGGAGCCATATTTAACACATTTATATTTAATTCATGTTGAATTATGTATTTTTTTATTTTATTTTTTTTAAACAATGGTGTTTTAGGTTGTGTGTAAAGTAGTGACATCCAGATCATTCTTTTGCGCAACCTGTTTGTATTGCTTACAACATACGTGTTGAACTCCAGTCCTCGAGGGTCGGTATCCTACAAGTCAAATGATTAGCTCATTAGCAAGCGCTGCAGGAGCTTGAAAACGATCCTAATCATTTCAATCAGGTGTGTTTGAGAAAGAGAAGGTTCAAAATCATGCAGCATACCGGCCCTCGAGGACTGGAGTTAGGCAAGAATGACAAGAATTAAGATTTGCTTTGTTTTGAATTACCCTCCTGTAGAATTAGTTGAACAAGTTTCATGATACTGTACATATACTTAAGGATACAGAGTTATGGTATGGATGTTCGTGTAAAAAAATAATTACTCAATTGCACTATTTTTTTTTAAGCTGCATTGCCCCTTTTTAAAGTCACTCAGTTTGGATAAATGGCCATTCAGATCTCTGCAGGAGGAAGCACTCATTCTAAATTAAAAACTATTGATTCTGTGAATTTAAAAAAAGGGAACAAGTCTGCCTCAGAATGCTTTTAATCAATACTAAACAACAAAGATGAATGTCAAGGGGAGAGATGAAGAGATTTTGGTCTTTTTTTTTTTAACACGTACTCTCTGTGCATGAATTTATATACTGTAAAGGTATGCGGTGAGCACGCACAGTTCCTTGCTGTGTACTTTTCCCGGGGCCTTTGTGTTTTTTCAAAAAGCTGCTGAAATCGTCATTCTGTAGGTCAGCTGTCATCTTGCAGCATTCAGACCTCAGCCATAGCGTCTTCCTTCTGCACCCATTGCATAAATGAAGGGAAGGCAGGTGAAATATTTATAGCACGGCGAGTGACACAACAATTATCATGAGAGTAGCAAACGGACCGTGCCGAGGGAGAGACGTACGGTGTGCTTAATGTCACATGGCCACGTGTCCAGTGATGCCATTCCTTGCAGAGTGCTTCCTATTTGGCCAATTAAAGACACAATGCAGATAATCTTTCATTATTAATGTCAATATTATTATTTATTACTGCTGTTGCTGTTAGAAAAAGCATGTAAAAGAATGACCAAAGCCCTTTTGATTTTGATTTTATAATTAAGAGCATAATTACAATTTTATGATTGTTTGTTTTTAATGAACGTTTCACAATTTGATGTTGATTTTTGATGGCTATAGTGTTCTATCTTGCACTATACAACTTGTATATGCTATTTTGTTAGCAGAGATCTACAGTACCACCTAAAGGTCTTCTGTATTGTTTTGGAAATTATTCCATATGATCATAAATGATGTACAATATTTTTTTAAACTACAACTACCATATAAGGAGAAAACGATGCTTTTTTGCATGATATATAAACTGTAGCATTCATTGAGTTCTTTAACATTTCTTGCAATTTTGCTATTGTCTTGTCCAAAATAGATTCATTTTATCATTTAAAACTGTCATAAAATGAATGCCACAAAAACCATATGGACAATTGAGCGATCAATTTAACAAGGTAGAAGTCATACTATTAACATGTTTTTTTTTTTTTTTTTTTTACTTTAACCTTTACTTAACAAGGGAAAACCTAATATAACGTTCAAGACTATCTTGACCAAAACTGTTAGCAAATTTTGACTTTATTCTCAGAATTCTCATTGAGAATTCTCTTTGAGAATTCTGAGAATAAAATCAGCAGCATGCCAGTCTATTGTCTTCCTTCTTGACTGGCCCTAATCCTCTTTTACTGTATATTTAAATGCAAATCTGTCCTTTGAGCTAAAAAAAACATTACAACGCTTGAGTGAAAATAGTGGTCAATTTAATGGGAATATGATAGTTATTTTTCTCTCTATGACAAGACCGAAAAATGTGATTTAAAAATCAACAAATCTCCATTCACGGTATTATATATTGGATCATGCCAACTGCCAAGAGTGCATGTGTATTTAACACATTTTTCTGCACAATTTTCTTCACTAATAAAATCACTTTTTTTCCGCAGAGACCTGCAATTGAAAGACTATCTGGATCTTTACTGGAGAGACTACCCCTCATTAATCAATGGATTCACAGAGAGGTGCCTCATAGACCAGTGTAAGACTTTATAATTCAGCATTGAGATTTTGCGATGCAGGTAATGCCACTTTTCACACGTCTTATTTGTCGTCAGCTTTGATTGGTCAGATGCAGCATCCGTCCTTTCTGCGGGCGGAACCTCCTTGCATCTTCAGTTGGCTGAGTAGCTGCCTTCGAGGGGAGGAGGTCCCGCCTTTCCCATACCTGCCCGGGGTCTGCCATCGGATCCGGCTGTTGGTTCTGGTATGTCAACAACTACAAGTCGATAAATGTATTTGTACATTACATGCTTGGAGTTAGAGTGTGTGTGAGGGTGAAGAGTTCTTTTTGTGTGTGTGCGTTCGTGCGTGTGTGTTGCGTGCAGAGCAATTATTGGTAGCGAAGTGCGCACACTGTAATTTGCCAGTACAGCAATCGAGTTCAACCTTTGATTCATTCAGCAAGAGAACACAACCTTCCTCATTATGTTTGACGTGAGGCGAACTAGTTTCATTTTTGTGCTTTTATTTTGCGCTGAGTAATTTGCTCATGGGAGTAGCACGGTTACATAGTGGTTAAAACTTCTCCCTCACCAACCAGAGTTCCAAGTTTAGAATATTGGCTCTAGCTAAGATATCTTGATGGAATGGTTTTAGAGATTAGGTTTTTTTCAGCGCCGATATCTTTACCGATTATAAGTACTTAAAGAGTCTGATAAGTGGATGGATGGATTATCTATCCATCCATCCATGAGCATATCCTCACAAGGGTCTCATGCTTGCTGGTGCCTATCCCAGCTGACTTTGGGCAGTAGGCGGGACACCCTGAACTGCTTGCCAGCAAATTGAAGGAAGCCGATATTCATGTTTAATTAAGTGAAAATCTTGTAAAAAAACAAAACAAAAAACAATCCAAATTCCAACTCATAACTTAATATTCTCTAAGAATGTTTATGGAATAACGTTCACATGTGCAAAATGTAAAAAAAATAAAAATAAAATAAATAGATAATAACTTTTAGGCAACAAATAATTCAAGGAGCTCCCAGAGTCATCAGAATGTCTTGAAATTTTAAATTAAAACTTAAAACAAATAAAAACTTCGCTCAGATGTTTCCTACACTAAGTAAAATTATTAAAGTTGTCAAAATAACACAAATGTTATACTTTTCAGTTTCTTTGTTGTAATTTCAAACAAAAATAAAAGCAGAAGCGTCTTCTCAAGGTCATCCTAATCGCTTATAAAACTAACTGAACATTTCGAAAAAAAAAATATTTGCTCAAGTTAACACAACTCTGGATTGGTCTTTTAAAGGTTAGGGTTAAGGTTGGGCCCTTTTATAAAAGCCAGTGTATGATATAACAGTATAACCGGCTCGGGAATTATCGTCAATCCGAAGACGGTACTGTATATATCATGGATACGATCTACAACGTATATCAAACAATTTAAATGTGTAATTGGCTTGGCCGATTATATTGTCTAATCCTAAACGGTATGCTTTATATCACGCCTTTTTTTTTTTTAAATTCTATTGTATCGACAATACAAATTATTTTAAAAATAAATAAAAGATCCCACAAAGTTGCCATTATTTTTTTGTAATTTTCAAAAAATATTTCAGAATAGTTATCTGGATATAAAATGACTTGTATTGAGATAGAAAATTTACTCCATCTTGCACATCTCTAATGCCAACCATTCACGGTTGGAAGGCTATGTACCTGGAAAATTACTCTTTATCACCATTACCAACTGGTGTATTTATGGCAATGTTATAAATGCCTTGAATGATATTCTCCCCTCTCGGTTCAAATGTTTGGGTTTGTTGCTACTTGCCCGGCAGATGTAACTGAACTTAGCAGGAAATGTTGGCTTGCTTGTTTTCAGTGGCCGACATGCTAGCCATCCACTTGCCTTACAGCCTCATTTGAATCATAATGCAAAGAAGAAAAAGGATACAAACTAGGGCCATGATTGACGGTTTTATAAAGTTAACATGCACGTGGATTGTTTCAGCATATAATCAACTTTATACATTATTTCTTTGCATTAACAGAGTTACGCTGTCTACATCAGCGGTGACAGCAAAGCCACCGCATCCAATGTGTCTAAGTACCTAGTGAGGCTCTCTACAGGTCAGTGTTTATACCCCATGAGCGTGTGTGTTTTAGCAACGGGCCACCCTTAGTACATGTCAACCCCCACACACCGGCTCAAGAAGCAAAGATAAAGGCGCATGACTGGATTGGCTGTCAAATTATTTGGCTTTGAAAACGATACTGTGACAATGATATCACTTTGCAGGTGTTTGATGGGGTGTTGGAAATTTCTGACAAAGATTGGTCATTGACTATTGTATGTAGTGTGACGGCACCCTGACTGTATTTTTTTTTCACCCAAATGCCATCATCCCCCTACACTGGAACAATTCAGGCTTGAGCATGCAATTTGCACATCGCTGTTTTCAATTTTAACTCATTGAATGGAAACAATACACTAGAGCTGTGGATGATGCTGATTATTGAGTCCCTTGACCTCTCTCTGTCTTTCTCCTCAGGCCAAAAGACCGCTGAGCAGCTGTACAGAAGGTAATTCCTTTCACAGTTAGACAATAAGCCATTTTTAAGAGATCTGTCCACTGCATTGAACACTGACAGGAAAATCTATAATGCAATGGTGGTGTAAAGCACTGATAATAACAGTTAAGAAAGAGTCGCATGTTATTAAACATCCGAAATAACTCAACGATGATTAAACAGAAGTGTAGAATAGTGTGGATGACAGGATTATATACGCAAAAATTTCAGTTTAGTTCATTGAGATGTTTCAAACCTGAAAATACCACTAACAGCCACTAATAAGATGTTAAAATCAACATTAGAGAATGTATTTTGTGATTTACATAAAAAACTAACCATTTTGAAGTTTTTGTGTGTAAGTGGAAGGATTAACATAATTGTATTTATTTGGACAAAAGTAGTGATTTGCTGCCATCATGTGGTATCTGAAAGCAATTATAACCCTTTTATGCAATGCGTCATCAATTACTGAACTCAGATTTTTGCTTGTTCGCGCAGATTTTTTTTAGATTGTTACACAACCTGCAAATTATGTGGATAAATTGGAATATAAAACCTTGAGACAGAATGGATTTTTATACTTTGTAGGAATTCTGTTTAATTAAAAAAATGTAGTTAAAGGGATAGTCACTTATTTAGCTATTTTCAGCAATAAAAAAGGTAATTTTTTCCTATTAATTAGATAACTAAATCATTTTTAATGGACAGGTAATACCTTTAAAACACCTTGTCCCACTTGTTTTTTGCTGACAATAACATCACCTGTGCTCAAGGCTCAGGTAATGGACCAATCACGGCTCACCTGGTTTCTTGGTTTAGTCATGTGACATTTGCAAATTACTCGAGCCTTGAGCACATGAGATGTTTTTTTCCATTGAGGACAACTGACAAAGGATAAAAACATGGAATATGCATTTAAAGAAGCAAAAAAAAAAAAAAAAAGCTCATTGGAGTATAAATACGAGACTTTGGGATTTGTTAGTGTGTTCATTTTAATGTGCATTTAATGTACTTATCTACATGTGCATATCGGAATTACAGACAGACGAGCATGAATCAAGTCAAGTCGTGCAGTGAGAGTCTGGCTGAGCAGCTCGTGGTCTGGCTCACCTCGCAAGGTGAACCTCTTTTTCTCACTTTTCTCACACTTTTCAGTGACTGTGGTTGTTCCTGGGCGTACATCTTTGCTTTGCATTTCGCGGTTTAGGGTTCACCCTCAAGGACCTGGAGTCGGTCCCGTTTGGCGTGGCTCTGCCCATCCGAGATGCCATCTACCACTGCCGGGAGCAACCTTGCGCCGATTGGTCAGAGGAGGTTTGCCTGCTTATTGGCCGGCAAGATCGCACCAGACAGGCCCATAACATGACCCTAGTGAAAAGCAAATCCGTGAGTTTAAATTGTATTTTAGGTTATCATTAGGAAGGATGGTGTAATTAGCTACATTTTGAAACTTTGTGTTTGTTCAGTCCATAGGTTCGAATTTGTCTTTGGAGCCTCCTGTCAGCACAGAAGCTGACGAGGAGGAGGACGGAATGTCTGATATCATCCAGGAGGTACCCCTTCGATCGTTGAGCTTAGAGCGCAACCTCGAAGTATCATTCGATGATGAGCAAAGTTTATCCCACACATTCATTAGGTTACAGGACTGATCTGGAGTCAGGACCTGAGGGTCCAGGAAGTTCGAAGGCTCTTGCAGAGCTCTAAGCCAGTCCGGGTCAGCGTCGTCCAGCTCCCAGAAGTCTCAGACCATGAGTACATAGAAGAGAAAGAAAACAAGTGAGTCCTCTCTGCTCGTTTCATTTAAACTATAGCTTTCATTTTGGTCATTTTCACAGTCTCTGAATCACCTTACTTGCACCTTTTCCAGACTTCTTCAGCTGTGTCAAAGGACCATGGCCCTCCCAGTGGGGAGGGGCCTCTTCACTTTGTTCTCCTACCAACCTGTACCCACAGAACTTTTACCCATCCCCAAACTCAACCTCACAGGTAATGACGTGCAGTGAATCCGAGATTACAGACCAACCCCTGATAGCAATAACCGATCCTCCCCAAATTTAGTTACCTCTTAGTAGTTTAAACACTAATGTACCCTAAACTAGGCCCCAAAAATAATGTCTCCTATTTTTTTTATTTAATTAATGACATTTGAAGTGATTAAATTTTCTAGCAGATGAGCCAGAAATAAAATATGCATGGTGTGTGTGATGTGCATGACCTAGTTTCTGATCTATTAATGATTTATAATACAAGAACAGTCTTTTTTAATTTTTTCAAATAAAGACCAACTTAGTTGGAACAAGAAGCAATTCATTGCTAAATTTAAATAGGAACTTTTAGCAAACTATTGTAAGCCTTTATTTTGCTAAGTTTTACGCGGATGTAAATTGTCTCTAGCGACACAGTTTTACGGCAGACGAGCCAGAAATAAAACCGGTAATGAGTTGCAGAATAAGATATGCTAATAATTATCACGACAAATGCAGTTCCAAGGTTTAATAAATTAAACATGGATAGCAAGAGCATGCTGTTTGAAGTCTTTTTTTTTTCCTTTTCAACAAAAAATGCTTTGTGCTGATTAGGGGTACTCGCCTGGGGAAAAAAAATATGAAAGTTATATTACTGAAAAAAGAAAGGCATATTGTAACCATCTGAACTTGCTGAAACCAAAATGTAAAACGAATTCTGATGTTAATGATATGTCTTCATAATGTCACATGTTTTTATGCGGTCCAGGTCGTGCCCCGCCCAGGAACACCATGGTCGACCTGAACAGCGGGAACATTGATGTCCCTGCTAACATGCCCAGTTGGCCTAGCTTCCATAACGGCGTGGCTGCCGGACTCAAGATTGCCCCCGCGTCGCAGGTGAGCCTCTACAAGCGGCCTGTGACATGTTCTCATGATCATGCGTAAAATAAATAACGCCCTCCTTCCACGTGTGTTTAGGTGGACTCTGCCTGGATCGTCTACAACAAGAACAAGAACCAAGAGATGGCCAATGAGCACGCTGGCTTCCTCATGGCGCTCGGCCTCAACGGGCACCTCACCAAGTTGGGGACACTCAACATACACGACTACCTCACTAAGGTGCACATATGTACAAAAGTACTTCCAGAAATTATTCCCTGTACATGACATGATCCATATTTTGTTACATTAGAACCTTATCAATTAAAAAAAATGCAGCTCAACTCGAGTCTGTCTTTGTTAGGGTCACGAGATGACAAGCATCGGGCTCCTCCTGGGCGTGGCCGCGGCCCGACTGGGCACCATGGACGTGTCAACCACCCGCCTCCTCAGCATACATATCCCCGCCCTGCTTCCTCCCACCTCCACTGAGCTGGATGTCCCACACAACATTCAGGTAGGATGAGCACACAAGAATGGCGTTAGGAACTTTTTTCTACATCCTAGACTTCCTTGAGTTTTATTTTGAGCTGGTATTCGGTTTGTATTTTGATTTGTATTCAAACTCATTTGAACCCAGCTCAATCAAAATGCGTCTTTGACATCTATAGATGTGAAATTAATGTGATTTTTCACCCTTCATTTTTAGGTTGCTTCTGTAATTGGCATCGGGCTCGTGTACCAGGGAACAGGACATAGATACATTGCAGAAGTTCTACAATCAGAAATAGGTGCCTACACACGTGTTAATTGTCTTACCATGTCATTAAGATGAGCTGTGTACAGAAAATATTTTTGTATTTGTGTGTTCACTTAAGGACGACCTCCGGGTCCAGAGATGGAATACTGCACAGACAGAGAGTCCTATTCCCTAGCTGCAGGGTTAGCACTTGGAATGGTTTGCCTCGGGGTAAGGTGCTTTGCAAAATATTATTGTCAGAGCTCGACAAGATAGACTTAAAATTTGTATTTTCCGCTTCAAAAATCTGATTTCATTTTTTTTTCCTTTATTAACAGAAGAAGCAAATGTGTGTCAAAACATTTTTTTTCCTTTTAAGTCTCGCTCTATTTCTTCTTATACCAAACCATATGTCCAGCACTAATTTTTACTATAATAAAAATACAAAATGAAATTTTTATTTTAACAATACAATAACAACACAGGTGTCAAACTCAAGGTCCGGGGGACAAATATGGCACGCCACATCATTTGATGTGGCCCACGAAATGCTAATTATGACTTCAAGGTTCTGATTCTTGGGGTTTTTTTTTTTTTTTTTTTATACCAGTCCCACTTTTGATCTCAAAACTAGGTAAATGTGAGACCATCACCCGTAAAATTTATTTGACTTCACAGCCATAACGGTCCTCTGACAGAAAGTAGAAGTACAATTTGGCTCATGATTAAAATGTGTTTGACATGCCCACAATACCATTACTCAAGATTCATTATCCGTTTCGAAGTACAATCCACTGTACTGTATATTTACATACAACTACAGACATAAATAAACCCCTGAGCATACATATATATACTACAGTATATGAAGAATCCCCACACACTACGGTACATTAAAAAAAAACACACATTTCATACAAATACCACATTTGACTCATTCACTGCCATGGATGGCTATAGACGTCAAAGATCCATTTTTACTCGGTTGGTAATGAATGAGATAATTATTCTCCTTGTCATGATATTGTCCATTGCGGGCATGTATAGTGTTTCAAAGATTACACAAGCATTACTTGCAGTACATGACAGTATTAATTTGTCATTTCACCGATTATTTAAGTTATGCACTAACAATGTTGAGTATACATACAGTAGATGTCAAAGAGACATTTTTACTTCACTCATTGACGTCTACAGACAAAACTATGTTTTTGCTGGGAAATATATGATAGCTATGTAAGTGAAAAATCGATTTCAATTGGGCTGGCAGTGAATGTCACTTATGCCTATCCAGTTGTCGGAAGGCGACCGCCACAAAATAAAAGGTTTGAAACATGTTGCTAACTCACTGCTTTTATAACGTATACATGGCTTACTGCAGCAAGGCAGCAACCTGATTGGAATGAGTGACCTAAACGTCCCGGAGCAGCTGTATCAATACATGGTAGGGGGCCACCGCAGGGCCCCGGTCGGAGCCAGCAGAGAGAGACACAAGTCACCCAGCTATCAGATCAAGGTACATTGAATGGATTGCACCCATGGAAATGTATCCGTCTTCCACTTCTTTGCATGAATATTTTCTCACAGGTGGCATACCTGTCTGAACTGTATTGATGGTTCTTTATAGGAGGGTGACACTATCAATGTGGACGTGACGTGTCCTGGGGCCACCCTGGCCCTCGCAATGATCTACTTGAAGACCAACAACCGGTGAGAAAAGTGACTTTTGTATTTGTGTTCTAATCGGTATTGCAATGAGACTTCTGGGTATTTGCATGAACAAATACAGTACAATTAGCCCGTCTCAGAAAAATGATGCAACCGGTGTTTAAAGAATTCATGTTTATGCTGTGCTCGGACAGTTCCATAGCTGACTGGCTGAAGCCTCCAGATACTTGGTTCCTGTTGGATTTCATCAAACCCGAGTTTCTTCTACTCAGGGTAAGTGTGTCGTGTGAAAACATTTTATTTATTTATTTATTTTTTTAATCACCACCACCAATAATTGCTCATCCTCTCCTTTCTCCTTCAAGACCCTGGCTAGGTGCATCATCATGTGGGATGATATTCTCCCGACTACAGAATGGGTTAAAAGTAATGTGCCTCAGGTGAAACGAAAAACACACAAATAGATACTACAGTATTCTAATAATATGTATAGTTCATTTGGATTACTTCTTTATTTTTTCCCCTTACCTCAGATCATGAGGGGAACTCATTTGGACTCACCAGAGAACGTCAACATGGAGACGTGGATGTGAGTTTCTGCCTTGACACACATTTCCCTGTGATTACATTTAGTATTTATTTATTAAATAAAATATAAACAGGATAAATCTACTACAGAACAACCTTATAAAACAAAAGACTTGATATGTTTTGACTTTGAAAGCAAATTGTCTTGAATTATGCATGCTAAAGACTCTTTATAAATTCCATCAACAAGAAGGCTAAACTGAGTCAATTTTTTTAATTAAAAAAAAATATATATTATCGACATTTGTTATTCCCTATCTCTCAGCCAAGTGCAGGACTACATCACAGCTGGAGCCTGTATGGCGCTGGGCCTGCGCTTCGCCGGTTCCGCCAACTCCGATGCCTTTGAATGCCTGTACGAGTTTGCCAAAAGCTTCATGAAGGTTATGTCCTTCTACGGTACAGCTGCTGTGGTAAGTCTTTTCTCATGTCATCATCACAATGCGTTACTTTGCGTCCACCAACGTCAGTCCTGGTTCCCGCAGGAGCCGGGCTGCTACAACATGCAGACGGCGCTGTCCATGATCCTGCTGTCCATGTCCATGGTGATGGCCGGCACAGGCAACCTGAAGGTGCTGCAGCTCTGCCGCTTCCTGCACTACCGCACCGGCGGGGAGATGAACTACGGCTTTCACATGGCTCATCACATGGCGCTCGGCATGCTTTTCCTCGGAGGGGGACGGTGAGATGCCAACACAAAATGTCATTCCAGGGGCACTACAGGAGATACAAATTTACTGCTGTGAATAGCGAAAATCTGCAAGCGATTGAGGACCTCTGGAATTGTTTATTTTAATTGGCATGAAACCACTCCTTTTCTCGAAATACAGCAAAGCCCCTCAGCTCACTGCACTTAAGTGTTGAGCATTTCCATGTTCCCTGTCAGTATTATACTGACATTGACAAAACATTGCTTTTATCAAGATGAAAGGTGGCCTGACCTCATACGTCTTGTTTTTCAACATTCTAACTTATCATACCAGTGTTGAAAAAAAGTTACCCATTGCCAATATGGAGCGTGCTACCGTAACTGTATATACTAAGAAGAGGGTCTTCGTCTGGCACTCCCAGTCTTTATTTTTCCCGTTTTGTAAGCAATGCTTTGATGCTATTCACTTTGGATGATGAATAGCATACAAATCAACGCAAAATAGTTTGAATATTCATTCCAAGAGTTGATTTGCATGCTGGCCAAAAGTCACAGTGCACCAAAAGGAGAAACACAGCTGTAATCAGATGAACCTTTTGTATTAAGCCTTGCAGACTTTTAGTTAAAAACCATTCAGCTGAGAAATGTTTGAATGTCAGGCATCAATGCAGGTCACTGTGGCTTCCGAGAGGTCATTGGTCGAGCTCAATAGTGAATTTTTGTACCATTGTTGCAGTTGACTCCTCCTCATCCTTCAGAGCTGTTCATTTGTTGTGCATACATAAATACTGAACATACATCATATAAACAGTATACCGCAATGTCCCTTTCGAGTCGCTTGACTTCTTTTCCCATATTTGATCTGTAGGAAAAGGACATGACCATCAGTTGTGCTTCAAGTTGAACATTCGAGACCGCCATTTAGTAGCAACAAGCCTTAAACTGGCAGTTGATGAACGTCAGCTGAACGTGTGCTGAGCGAGTGACGTTCATTCCCGTACCCAACCTCCCCCCGGCTCTACTTTTAATAATAATAATGGCTCCTTTAGTCAAAGTACACACTTAAAACATCAGCAGCTATTATTATAGAGAGGCTCGATAGTGGCTCGTGACGCCAAGAGTTATTATCAAAACACAATGAGAGAACAGCGGTCCTCCTGTGTGCACTTTCTGTGCCTTTTTTGTTTTATAGCACATGCACACTTGTGTGCAAGCACTGATGGTTTAAAAATTAACTTCTTTTTTTTTTTTTTTTTTAATGTCAGGTTCAGCTTGAGTACCTCTAACTCAGCCATCGCCGCTCTGCTGTGTGCCCTCTACCCTCACTTCCCCTCACACAGCACGGACAACCGGTGAGATTAACACACCAATTATTTTAAACTACAGTTCTCAAAGGGATGTACGTGAAGGCACTTCAAGGGGATATGTTTGATTTTAAAAGGGTTTTTGCAGCTATCAGCTTAATTTTGGTATTAAGTATTCAGTTACAAAATAAAAATATTTTTTGCTTCGTGGAAAACTATTATAAACACAGAAGATGTTTCCACGTAATTATGAATGACTAACTTTTTAACATTTTTGACTTACTTATTTTCCTTTAACAGTGTTTAGCAGTACACTACTTTCCTTTTAGAAATTTATCCCTATGAAGTTAGGTTTTTACTGTCTTAAAAATTGAATTTCACTCATCCTGGTTTGTTAAAATGTGATCTGTAGAAACGGCAACTGTGGCATTACGTGTGCATCAAATTGTGGAGGGTCTTTTACGTCTACTTCAGTGCTGCTAGCTAGTGGTTAATTCATGCAAGACACAGCCAGGGCAGGAAAAAAAATCCTTGAGCTTTTCTTTGATCTGAGGTAATCTAATTACAAAGTATACTAAGCATAACTAACATAATGCTTTTTTATGTCGTACAGAGCAACAGTACATTTTTCTTTTCAAATATGGAGCAAATTAACTGGAACATGAATCAACTTATTGCTGAATTTTACTGTAGAGGCGCTTTCCAAAATGTTGTATTCTTTTATTTTGTTAAGTTTTACATGGGTGTCCATTGTCATTAGTGACACAGTTTTCCGGCAGAGGAGAAACTGATATTGTCAAACAATTTGTCTTCTGGAGTTGCTGAATAAAATATGACTATTGATGTGTCCACAAATGTGGTGTAAATTTTGAATAAATCAGACGCGGATGTTTTAAGTGGGGTTTTTTTCCTCCATCCAAAAATGCGTTGGCTGAAAAATATTTCAGAGGGGGTGCTCCTGATTATATGAGATGCTATATCCAGTGTATGCCCAAAAAATATGAAAATAAATAGTTCAGACGTCCTAGGTAAATAAATTAAATACGCGTTATGTTGAAAAAAAATAAATTTTCAAACTGATATGGACCTTTAAAACTGATTCCTCAAACACCCACTAATGTTCCACATTCCTGTAAATTGTTTTTGACATCCTCTGATTTATTTATTGTTAATTTTATTTTTGGGGCAATTTCTATATGTTGTAGCTATCACCTTCAGGCACTGCGGCATCTCATTGTGCTGGCCGCAGAGAGCCGGCTGCTGGTGCCGGTAGACGTGGACTCCCTCAAGCCTTGCTACGCCCTCTTAGAGGTCACCTATAAGGTAAAAGAGAACAATGTTTTAAGCCTTTGATTCATTTTTTTTACCTACTTCCTCTTTGTAGTTTCTTTTCCGTGGCGGCACTTCCTCAAAGTTGAGCAAGTAATGTGCAACATACGCTGGTTTCACTTCATCCACTCAACTGCCGCTCAATCCAGCATTTATCATTTGACACTGAGTTGCTCCAGCAACATTTTGTTTGTTCGATTGCGGGGCATTGAAACCGTTAGGTTTGCATTGTTTGGCTTGCGTTTCCCCATTCATTAGTGTCTTATTTCCCCAAATGCACAAAGTTATCAGGTTACTAACATAGGTTAATAATTACAGACACTCACAGTAATATAATATTGCTTACTTTTGCATAGTCATTTCATATTGTTTATTGTAGTGGTCTTAGTTTACAGTTTCATTGTATCATAATTTTTTTTTTTCTAAAATTTTGATAATCTCACAGGTGTCAAACTCAAGGCCCGAGGGCCAAATCTGGCCCCAAACATCGTTTTATGTGGCCCGTGATTTGAGTTCAAGTTTCTGGCCAAAACTTGCAAGTTTTCTTCAACTTTTAAAAGTTTTTGAGGAAAAAAACAACAACCATACTTTGTTCTCAATCTGTTTTTTAAACAGTTTTTACTGACCTCTGATTTCAAAACTAGCTAAGTATGCGTCAAACTTGAACATTTATTTGACTTTACAGTTGTTTTGGCCCTCTGACAGAAACTTTAACTACAATTTGGCCCACGAAAAAAAACAGTTTGACACCCCTGGATTCTCTGGTAAAACTGACCTTGTTACTGTTCTCACAGAAAACTGATTGGTATGATGAGACCACAGTGGAACTGATGGCTCCCACAATGCTGCCTGAGCTGCACCTCCTCAAGCGGGTAAAAAAATGAATATATATTGTATAGTATGTACTGTATATATATGTATTGACCTCAAGTCTGTCATTGTAATTTAACATCGAACCCTCATGATTTCCTGGTAGGTTCGAGTGAAGGGCCCTCGTTACTGGGAGCTTTCTATTGACCTCATCAAAGAAGTGCAGCATCTCAAGTGAGGATGACACTTGAAGAAAACAAAAAGATTATTTTCCTCAAAGGCCCTTATTGATCATGTTTATTTGGTGGGCATATTTTAAAGACCGTTTGTCTCTCCCGCCACTCAGATCCGTCCTCTCCCGGGACGGCGTGTTGTACGTGAAACTCCGAGCGGGACAGTTGCCCTATAAGGATGACCCTCAGGGCTGGAAAAGCCTACTGGGCTCCGCCGTCAACCAGCGCAGCTCTGGAGTCAAAGTCTTTAAGGTAACTCCTTCAGACTTAACCCTCAGGGAAAATTTCAAAAGATAGTTTCCTTGCCAACACTGTCATGATTGGTAGTAAAATTATTAAATATGGCCGACACCAATATTTGTTAATTCCATCCAGATATCTGTAATTTTTTTGACGCATTTTAAAAAAAAGCTCAAAGTTTTTTCCCCCACTAAATTCCTCTCCGATCGGAACATATATTTGTGTCCAAGGCGTGTCGTTACAATATTACATCATGAATCAATATTTAGAGAATTCTAATCTCACTAATTGCCCTTCATGTGTGCTCAGCTCGAGGACATCTCCACGTTCACCTCCGAGCCCGCCCTGCTCTCGTTTGCAGAGTTCTTCTGCAAGACGTCAAATGGAATGAAGCACGTAAGTAGACGGTTTCTCAGAGTTAGGTTTTTGCAAGGTGGTTGTGTGTGCCCGAGCATCATCCCCCTGGTGGTGATATGGATAAACTACTTACAATCGTTTGTGTGGAACAAGTGTAAAAATAATTCTTTTCTCAGGAAAAATAAGGCAAAATTGTGCAACACGAGGAACTATGAGACAAGGATTCTTAGAAGATAATGTCTAAATACATGATAAACATTTCCTACAGTGAACATTTGATTTACATTATGACTTAAAGATCACCGTTAGAAACATTTTGGAGAAATTGTGTGAAATTTTATTTGCAACAAACTCATAATTTCCTGAAATTATTTAACTTTATATGTTTGATTAAATTCAGCAATTACATCAAAGAGTGTGTTGTTTTTGCACACATCTGAATTTTGCAATGCAGTGGGACTTGTAGCCACATCTGAATTATGCCAATTACATTTTGATCTAAATAGCACGTCATCATGACATCATCGCCACTTTGTTCATGTTATTGTAATTTTACCACATTTAGTTCTTTCTTTTTAATACGGGCAAAAACTAACCAGAGCTTGTTTTACATAACCTCATAGGCGTTGTTAGAATTACTTATTTTTTACTTCATTTTATGCTGCTGCACAGAATCCAAAGATTAGAGGAATATTAGTCATGTGACTGGGCAGGTCACATGACTAGTTGAAATGTGACAAAAGTGTTTGTTATACTTTTGCAAAATTTTTCTATTTTCACTTCAGGATATTGTTCAGCCTGTTTGATTTGTTAAACTTTGGAACTACATGCGTTCTGGTATTGGATGCATTTTCTTCAGCAACTCTGCAAGACGGGTTGTGTACTATCATCTGGTTTATTTCTAGAACATCTGCGTTGTGTCCATGTGCATTCTTATAAAACCGATTGAAGGGGTACAGTGTTATGCAAAAAAGTCACAGTAATGCAGTTTAGCAACAATTTGATCGATGTTCCAATTGATTTGTTCTTAATTTAAAAAGTAAAAATACGTTTCTTTCAAGCCATTAAAAAAAGAAACTATTAAAATTTCTTGTACATCCTGACGTGCATCAGCTTACCCCAGCGGGAACCACTATCTTAGACCAATCGATTTCAGACACTTATTGGCATACTATTACTTTGAAAAACGGATAGGGAGGAAGCCCAATTTTGAATTTCTGCTAAACCTGTTGGATATCTTCACAGCGAGAGGAGACGGTGGCACTGTTCTCAGCCATGTTGTACGAGTGCGTGACACAGGAATGTCCAGAGATGCTGCCCACTTATGTCGCTATCGAGCAGGTAAACGCATCGAAGCACTCCGTGGTACGACACGAATCGCACGATTCATAATGGAGTCTACTTGTTTTAGGCGGTAGGCGCTCTTTGTCGTGGCGAGCTGCAGCACAGCTTCGCTCTGTGGCAATTGCGTCTGGTGGTGGAGCTTTGGGACAGCAGGGTGCTACGGCGTCCCGCAAACAGCCGCGACGCTTTGCTTTCCTCTGAGTTTTTACCAGTCATGAAGAATAAGGTGGATCTGGCGCTGGACAGCTGGCTCAAAGGTAAAAAAACCGAAATAGCCGAATAAGTGTCATGGCGCTAACGCGGACAAAAAGTCACAAATTTGAGTCAAATCATTCCCCTCCTCCTTTTGTATATAGAATAAGCAAATGACAATGACATTCATCATTCAAAACAGGTTTTGCTTTTTCCACCCTTGTGTGATTTGCCTTATTTCTATTGATACCAACAAGACTCGAAACCGGTTTTTCCCCTCTTCCTTCACTTTCACAGATACATTTGAAATTTGTGGAAATAAATACACAACTAGAACGAATATGCTCTTTAAAAGCTTCATAATAGCCAATAGGTGCCACAAGATACTGGTGAAGCACATTTTTAAGCCGTGAAATGCTTTTTGAGACATTTTATTCTCATGAATACAATTAATCCATTATAAACTGAAATAAGCATCTCATGATAGCAATCCTAATAACATTCACGTAGAAAAATAACTCCCCAAGGTGTGTTGGTGATTTTTATCAGTTATTATTTATTTAGTTATTTTCCACTGGTTCAAGTAAAAATAGTAGGATTCTTGAAAGTGCGAAGAAACGTTTGTTTATGTTTTTTTTTTTTCTCCAGACAACAACACAACATTGAAGCACTACATTCATGGCAAAGTCCTTTCTGATGATGCTCGGTCCCCTATGTTGGCCTGCTTTCTGGTCTACCGCTCTGTCCCCTGTCTCAGGAACAAACTCACACAGCTTCAAGGTAGGAAATATTCCAAGGATACTTCGGGTCACTGCCAAGCTGGAAAAAGTCGGCGTTGAGGCAGTATGCTAGCTCACAGACTATTTGAAATAGCAAAATGAATAACAGTAAATCAAGCCCTACTGTGGATGACGAAAAACCACGAGTTGTTGCCCCCCTCCAAAAAAAACCCCAAAAAACACAAACATAATTACAAACATAATCACACACAAACTGTGTGTGTTTGTGTGTATAAATAAATAGATGAATACATATATGATATTATTATTTTTTAATTTTATTTTCTAAAGCGTTCCAACATTCAATCCCAGGTTTCTATTTCTACTTTTTTTACAATTATTTTCAAGTGTTTCTCTAGTGCAAGGTCTAAAAAAATGGCAGATACTAAATGAATTCAGTTATTCAATTAGTTATTTAAGGACTAATGTAATTAGCTAATTAAGTACGAAACAGGTTCCTTCATTTTCCAATTGATTTGTTCTTCATTTGAAAAGAAAACCAAACCGCTCGTCTCATAGCAATAAAAGTCAATGAGCCCCTTGAAATGGTGTGCTTTCTCCTTCTAGAATGCACTTCACTTGGAAACTTGTTGTCCAGCAGCAGTCGTTTAGGAGTCCCGCTCAGAGACCTTCTCAGGCTCGCCCCGGTCCTGCTGGAGTCCGAAACGGGGCCACCGATGCTACCCGGCTTTCCGTTGCTCGCACGTTGAGTTCTCCCAAAGCCTTATTCTACAGTACATTCATTCAGCAGAGAGACAGAATGACCTTTCTGTGACAGGTAACATGTTTGGGAATACAGACTGCGTTTCTTCCCACTTGTATTATAATGTTTCTATGTAGTCGTTTTGTAAAGTTGAAGGATTTTGGCCAGTGAGGAAAACAAAGGGCTGGCAGACAATTTATTTTTATATTTGATCCTGCTCACCTGGGAGCATGCTGGTGTTTATTGCTATAATAATGTACTTACTACTCACAAAAAATACGGATTTGGAATTTTCAGCTGTCCATGTCCAACTGTTCAATGTTTATTTGTTGTTTAAATAATTTGCAAAGTTTTACACAAGGTCAAATTAATTTGATGTGTAAAGGTTGTAAAGCATTTTAGCTGTATCTGACAATTCATCCAAAATACCAACATGCCTCGCTTTTTGCTAGTGCTAGTGTATGTTTGTGCATGGTTGTCGGTGCTACGTGACAGTCATTCGAAACTTGAGTCGGTAATTAAAAACGGAGTGGCTTCGTACTCACTTCGTATTCACTTACACTGCAAAATTAGTGACTCAACAAGTTTCACTTTTTACATGTCTGATGTCAATAAATGAAAGAAGTTGACACCTCTAAATTGCTTTCATTGCAACACGTTATTTGAACTCCATATGTATCTTTGCACATTTGGAAAAACACTCCTTTCTGTCATCTCCATCCAGGGTTTAAGGCTGTCAATCATTAAATTCTCGTTTGAATGAACACACGTTTGCATAAGCAAAATTTCTGTAAAGGTAGGTAGGTCAAATTTATTGTTTGAAGGCTTTCCTGCTTCACATCTTAATCTTTTTCTTAAAGCAACTTTCTTGCATCATCTTTTTTCAAAATTCTCAGTTTCACATTTTTCTCCACAAAAACTCAAATTCCGATGGCAAATTAGTCAAAGCAGAAATTCAAAATATTCAGCTCATTTGAGTCAACGTGGGAATGAATACATTTAAATTTGAAAAAATATATATATACAATACCAAAAATTTCTCATTTTTCCATGGAGTTTTTCTAACTTCTTTGCCCGGAAAAAATCATATATTGTGATTTTGATTCACCACTATTTCTTTATTTATTCACTGATTCACACAATTCCAATTTCAACATGTTCCATAAATCATGCTATTATTTTTTCTTATTCCAAAGATTCATAAAATTCCAAATTCTTTCCCACGGACATACAGATTAACTTCTTATTTGAATATTATATATTCACACATTCCATTCACCTTTTATGTGTATTTGCAATGCAAATTCGCAAATTTCGACTTACAAAAAAAATAATTTTCACCATTAAAATACTCACAAATTCAATTTAGGGGGGGTGTCCTTCCGTAATGTAAAAAATTTGAAACGGTTCAGCTAACACATATCAAACTTACCACTTACCCCACCCCAAAAAACTAACATCAACATAACCACAAAAAAATGCTTTTTTGAGCGGTTTCCCCTATAAATTTTTACATTTGTCAATTAATTCAAACAAGTTCCAAAATGTTCATCTTATTCTAGGCCTGTCTTTGTCAAACAGCGGTGCTTGTATATTGCACTAAATGCTTGCAAGTGGCAAATAAGCGCAATTCATGCCGACAGTCCTTTCTAATCTCCAGTTTGTCCAGCAGCTGTGCATTCCTTAGCAAATGAGAACATGCAAACAAACAAAACAGCCCACACCCTCTGCTCTCACATTCTTCCTTCATCTATGTTCACGTAACTGCGTTCCATCAATTACTCCCTGCCTGACTCGCGCCTGACTGCGCTATCTCAGTAAAACTTAAAACCAGATAGCCTGTCCTTCAACGGTCTGGTGTGCCTTCAGCTTGCTGATAGCCGGCCAGCTCCGTTTCCTGGAAGTCCTTCAATCTCGTCTTTAAATTCTAACGAGTGTCCAAACGGAGCCTTTTACGGATGATGAGACAGCCGTGTTTTAAGCGTCTTACTTTGGAGTCCGTCTCAGGCTCTTCTTGTAAATTACAAACATTCCCGCCCCCACATTGGAGAGTGGTCATGCAAAGACCACAAGACTAGAATCGTGACGTGCCGCAGGCTATTGCACGCTCATGTATTTATCTACTGTAAAACAAGAACAAAACCTAGTTCCTTTATGACAGTTTAAAGCTTTCTGACATCAATTTATGTGTTTTTATTTTACTGCTTCCTTTTAAAAGTCTATACTTGCCCTATTATGTGCTTTATTCTCACATGACATTTATTGTTATGAATTACAAGTGCCTGAAGCAGCTGGAAAAGGCAACAGGGCTCTAAGAATGAATTAAAAAAGATATATATATATATATATATATATATATATATATATATATATATATATATATATATATATATATATATATATATATATATATATATATATATTTCTGCAGGTGTACCAAATGTTTTTGCCAGTTAACAATAATTGTGCAAAGTGAGACATTGCAGTACTTTGTTGGTGTTCAAATGAAAGTATAGCTTTTCAAAACAAAAGCATGGCAGATATGAGTGGTATGTTTTTAAATAACTTCATCTTTTAAGCCGAAGACTACTTCCAGTACTAAGGCTTGCGACATACGGTTGGCTCATTCTTCACATTCTTTCATCACATATTGCCTGGATGTTTGAAAAAGTAAAAGTGCTTGCGCAACCTAGAGCATTTAATTTTTTTTCATCAGTTGTGTTTTTTTCTTTTCTTTTTTTTGGCAAGACTGTATTTGTGGTGAAAAAGTAATCGGGTTCACCTTGCTTTGGAATGATTGACCTTTAGCAAAAAAAAAAAACAGGTTGCACCGCCCTCCTTCACTAACAACCCATAAAAATAATCATTGCAATCATTACAATCGACAGCAGCTTTCTTCCTGTAGACATTACAGCGAGTTTATTGGCTTTTCGTCGAACAATACGGAGTCAGGTTTGTTTTCATAATAAACCAACGTGGGAGTGTCACTGTGAGCTTTTGTCAGGTCCTGCCACACAGGAGTCTCTCATGTTCTGGTTGGTGGAATGAAAGACAACACCTTTGGCTCTCTGTGTGTTTTTATTTTTTTTTCAGTTCACAACTTTAGATGCTTCTACATATTCAAATGAGTGTCACTGTCAAAATGGTGCCTTTACACAAATAATGCATTTTTTTCTTAAACTTGACAGGAAGTAGTCATTTTAACAGTTATAATTTTTCTGATGTGTGTTTGTGTGTGTGTGTGTGTGTGTGTATATATATATATATATATATATATATATATATATATATATATATACACACACACACCGTATTTTCCGCACTATAAGGCGGACCTAAAAGCCTTATTTTTTTTTAAAAGCTGATGGTGCGCCTTATAATCAGGTGTGCCTTATATATGGATCAATATTGAGATTGTAGATGGGGAATGAAGTGATAAAGTAAGCTTTACCTGTTTCTTTGTGTTTACAGTTGAACGAGGTTGCTCATATTGACATTGACTTCATATGCTATTGAGAGTTTAGTTATTATTTGAGTTATTATTGGTATTACTTTGAGTATTACTATTTTGTGATTGAAAGAGCTTTAAAATATGTCATTCATTGAGGGTGCGCCTCATAATACAGTGCGCCTTATATATGGGAAAGGTTTTAAAATGTCATTAATTGAGGGTGCGCCTTATAATCCGGTGCGGAAAAACGTGTGTGTGTGTGTGTGTGTGTGTGTGTGTGTGTATACTTTTTTTTTTTTTGGTCAACCAGAGGTGCATAGAAATTGACAAAAGAGGTTTCATACCACTCAAAATGTCAACACAGCCAGAAACAACAGAAGTGAATAGAACAGAAGAGACTAGAATGCCTTCATTGCCTGTAATTCTCTTTGTTTTGACCGTAAACTTAAGTGGGAGTTGCACTAAACTGCTTGAAGCTTTTTTTTTTTTTTTTTTTTTTAAGAATTCTTCCGCCCCCATGAAAGTACTACTTGTTTGCATGTGATTTGAGTGGAGTCTCAGGTAAGGCAAAATGTGATCAATCATTTTTAAGTTAAAATGGGGTTTTGATCTTCTGTTTCTCATGTTTTTTTGACCATTTAAAAAAAATTTGTCAATAGAAGCAGCCCTACAGGAGAAATACAGGCTGCACTTATTACTTTCAAATCACTTATGGTTATATTTTGGTTTTCCTATTGAAAAAAATAAAGATACAATTTTGGCATATCAGACAAAGATAGTTTGATAAAAAAAAAAAAAAATGCCTGAAGTGACTACTGTTTAATGCTTATGAATACATTTGCACACTAAATAGTTTTCTGGCAGGGTGCTCAATGAATAGAAAACTTTGGAAACTGAAATTTGTATTTTAGGAATTTTATGTCACACATTTAGACATCTCGTCTTGTGGGATTTGGGTCTCGTCCCATTTCTAAGCAAAAAAAAAATTACAGAGAAAGTGGACAAAGAACATTCGGATTCACCATGTATTGAAACTTAACTGAAGCTCAAAGTGAATCAGAAAAAATGCTTGCTGACTGAGGGGCGTTTGGGATCTTAGTTTTCAGTGGCGCCATGGAGCACATTTTCAAATGAAACTATGTTTCAAAATGTTACCCAAAAAAAAAAACCTGCGTAATTTATGTCTTTCATGTGGTAGGATGTCATCACAGCACTTCTCCTCACCTTGCAGGAGGTCACCACTGTGCAGTTACTTCGCTTCACGATCTATTCTGGGAACTCGAAGCAGGTAATTGTAAAATTCTGCTTTGAAATGAAGAAGCGGGACTATGCTTTTGTAGAGAAGTAGAAAGCATGGCGCGCTTTTCGTCCTATCTGGCACCACTTCTTCTTTGACTTCCTCTGCGAACATGAAAATGAACCCTGTGCTGCGGCCTGCGACTCATAGCTACTTTGAATATTATCTGCATTTCCAGGGGAAACCAGATAAGTGCACACATGCGCATACGTGCTCAGATGCTAGTTTTACTGTCTTAAGGGGACGTCTCGTTTCTAGACTTACATTTCACTATATATGTATTGTGTATATATTATATACTATACACTATATTATATTGTGTAATTTATGCATTGATAAATAAAAAAAAAAAAATACCTCAGGGCATTTAGCAACAAGTGACCAGGCAAGCAAATGAAGGGTACTTTTTTTTTTTTTTTTTTTGCAGGGTGTCCAACTTGAGTCACGGGGGCCAAATGTGGCCTGCCATTCATTTGTCATTGGCCCTTGTTCTAAATGAAAAATGAAATTTGACACAGCCTGCAAGACTAGTGGGGAAAAAAAAAGAAAAACAAAGGGTGGGGGTGCATAGAATGAGAATGAAGGCTGTACCCCCCAATAATAAATACAAGACCTATAAATAGGTGAATGTAGTGTTGAACTGTTACAAAACAAAAATAATAGTAAAAATGCTTTTTTTTTCTATTTCGCGTTCTGTTTCAAGGTTAGATTTATAAACATTAGTTAATACATTAATAATGAATTGCATTGAGCCGTTTACAGCAAAAATAATAGTAAATATTTAATATTTAAAGATTTCCTCCATTTAGCGTTCTGTATTTAATGATCTTCAAGTAACTTTTGGAAAAATTGTCCACTGACAGGAGTTTACCTTTGTTTTGGTTGCGAACGCTCTTCAGTGCAGGGCTGACAGAGGTAACCCCAAAATCTTGAAAATAATATAAACAATAAATAAGAGAGTCTAAAACAGGCTATTTCTAATTCATAGATTGACATAGATTGACAGCTATAAAGCTAGCTAGCTCGCTTGTTAGCGAGACAAATGAATTAGAGATAGATAGATAGATAGATAGATAGATAGATAGATAATACTTGTACATAAGTGATAGATGTGGAGTAGGCATGTACATAAAAAAAAAACAAGGACCTAAAATTGAAGTTGGCACCAAATTCATTCAAGTCACATGATTACAGTGTCCAATGAATGGCATATCTCCATTCATGGTGGGTGGAGGACATGTGGGCGTGTGACAAGAAGTTGATACTCACTCTGCGAATGCTGCAACTACTTCACTGTGAATGGCGCTAGTTTGTGGAACGTTTGCTGTAAGATTTCCTGCAGGCAGGAACACAAATGATTAAAGTGGTTTAGGCATGTTTTTTTTCATGTGCATGTTTTTTTTTTTTTTTAATCCATTCAGGGTAAAAGTTGAAAGAAAATATGCGTGTGCATGTGGCGTTTATAAAAGAAGGCAAAATAAAAATGGTTTGGGGCTCACAACTTCTGCTCATGTTGGGTAAGTCCACTTTTGAAATTAATTTAAAGTGTTTGGTGTGATAAGAGAGTGGGTGAGTCAAACAGCTCAACTTTCCTGTTCCCTTTTTCATCACTTCGAAACTTTCAATTCGTTGAGTGTAAAGTTTCCGGGTGGAACTTGAAAGCAGCACAGCTGATCTGTTCTTCTCATTTCGCTATGCTGGGAGTGACGTCACCTCCTGCCCCGTGGATAGTTATGACACCCGGGTATTTTTTTTATTATTATTTTTAAACTTATTGCCCTCATCAACGCAAGATCGGAAGTTTTGGGACTGCGTCATGCACACGCGTAGTTTAAACAACGAGAGAGTAAACGCAGAAGATCAAAACGCTCCGATGCCAGGAAGTTGTTCTGAGATATGCTGTGTTCACGGGTTATCGAAAATTGTGCCGTCGGTTTAAAAAAAGAAAAAAAGAAATCGTCATGTGTTGATTTGATATATGGATGTGTAAAAGCCTCGTGTGTTTGTTTATTACGTACATAAAAATGGTAACATCAGATCGCAAATGTGTAGTTGTAAGATCCAGGTTGTTTTAGGAGAAACAACTTTAGAACAAGAGATTCCATCGTGCGAGTCATTTAATGTTGAACTTTTTAGTGGACGTTAAAATAATACAAGCCAATTAGATGAGGTAGAAAAGGAAGAAAAATGTGTGAAGTTTATCTTCATGATAAACATTTACGGTGTTGTTTCGCATTACTTTTAATACAGTTATGGAGTAATTATAGCGTTTTTACAAATCAATGTATACTGAAAACGTGTTTTTTTTTCTTTACTTGAGCTTTTAATCAACGTGAGTACAATGCTGCATTTGAGAACCTCCACATTTGAGATGCACTTCCAAGGGCATCAGGGTAGTTTTTTTGTGAGTCAAAACACCAAAGGAATGTGATGATATCAACCTCCCAAGGCACCGCAGGAATTTTATCCAAATGTTAGATTAACTTGGAAGCAGGAAGTGTTATTACGGGGGGGATTCGGGAAGTGAAAAAAAAAGTCTTGATTTCAGAAATGTGAAGAAACAATTCATGAAGACAATGTAGCAGCGTGGTTCCCAAGTGGCCAGCACATCTGCTTCCCAGTTCAGGAATTCAAATCTCAAGGTCCACTGCATCATGTGACCCATAATCAAAAAAAGATAACCGCAAAACATTTGAGCAATTTATGTAATTTAGCTCACAGATGAATATTTGGTTTAATCTTCTCATCTTGGTGTGGTGTTAACATTTCCGACTGCGCTTGAACTTGTCTTCCTCCAGAGGACTGCAGGGGTTTTGAAGTGGGACTTTCAAAATGACAAAAGTGTCACGTGGGCTTTCTCTGTCCCACTTTGTTCTATTCATGTGGCTGACAGGCTAACGCGCACGCAAACCGGATGCGCGTGCGTCACAGATGCGTGGACAATAACTGGGTCTGTTTTCATTTTTTTATTTAGACAAGCTTTATTTAAACAGTATTGTTATTTAACTTCTTTGTGTGTGTGCGTGTGTGTGTGTGTGTGTGTGTGTGTGTGTGTGTGTGCAATTTCCTGGTTGTGTGACATGGCGGGCTCAAACTTCCTCTTGATGTCTGCATGCCGCTGACACTGAGGCATAGTGTGTTCCTATTTGTGTACCTAATAATTTGATTCCAGTCACTTGTCAGTCACTATTAGTTTCTTGGTCGCTGTCATCTGTAGCTAGGCAGATTCCCAACTGCAGTGCACTTAAAAATTGACATGGAGGAACTCTGTTTCGAAATACTTTAGTAGCCTTTGTGGTTGTGCTTCTTTCGAATATGCTAGCATTAGCCAAATAGCTTTTACAAACGGGAAGTGTGATCATGTCAGTTTAGAAACATTAGGATTTTTAAAGATTTTGCAAGTGGTTTGTTTCTTAGTGTTAGCATTAGCATCTAGCGCTGACAATGCTAATTATGTTTATTCAAATAATTGTAAGGACTTGCACACTCCTGCATCGGTTTGGACTGTTTTATTTTTCTTTCAATTTTATCATATAGCTTTTAGCACTTATTGTAATTTTACGCGGTCAAATGAATTAGCTACGTTGTTTGTTTGTTAGCAAATTGTAGCTTTTTTTTTTTTTAAGTTCTGCTGAGATCAGTTTTGGACTTTGAGCATTAGCGTGCCGACAATGCCAATTTCCCTTATTCCAGAGTGTGGCAGTTAGCCACAGTAGCGTCTTTATGTTAGCTTATTTGGTCAGTTTAGCAGGAATTAGCATGTGCCAAAAGAAAAAATGAAAGAGAATAAATAGCATTTAAAATCGCAGGGCTCAGACTTTTAGCAATAGCATTTAGTATTAATGATGCTAATTTGGCTCATTTGAATATTGCAAAATCCGTGGGTTCATTTAGTATTAGCCACGGATTAGAATGTTAACATAAACTTGTTTTCAAAGAGTTTTGTTGCAATCTGCAGGATTTTTAATCGCTCTAACTATGGTTTGCGTTGGTGTTAGCTTGAAGGATTTAGCTCTGACAATGCTCATTCAAATGAAAAATGGGAACTCTGTGTTTAAGCTACCAAAACGACTTTATAGTATTTCATTGTGTTGGAAACAAGCATGAATTAGCATGTATAGATAATTTCAAGAAGAAACCTAAACAAACAGTTAAATTATGCACATGTACTTGGTTATCAGTTACTTTCTTGCGGTAATTTCCTAATCTTCAACCTTGACTTTTATGGCAGCGGTAATGAGTCAATCACTTTTCACAATTTCTATGATACAATCATATGGATGTGCAACTTTTGGCTTGTAATATTTGACACCTTTACTGGTGTGTCAAACGTACACGAAGAGCTGCAGTGGCAAGGACATATAATGCTTAAGGCAATGTGTCAATATTTGCATTTAGTACACATGCATGTCATGTGGTGTCTTTGCTCTAACGTGGAATATTTGCACAAACATATCAATTGCATTTTTTTTAATGTCACAGGACAATTCTTTAGGTTAACCAGTATCCAAAAGTCAGCCTTGCACAAGGTTAGTGATGAATACTGTACCAATATGTAGGTAGAAGTTGAAATTTGAATATTAATTTTCTCATTCAAATCCACGCAGTATACAAACTATTCAAATCCAGTTAACTCATACTTACGTCATAAATTGTCCTAGATTGCCACTCAGCGGTCAAACAAGGTAATGACAGCCTTTCCACAGCCCTTTTTACGCATGTTTGCTCTGCCGCCATCTGCTGTACAAGTGGTGGTATTACAACTATTTTAAACACTAAGTGCATGTCTATAGTAATTTTACCTATAAAGTTCCGCCCCCTTTTGGGAACAGGTGGTGTTTGGTCAACACCTTCGACTGCGTAATAGTCGGGCTGGGTTTTTGGTACATTTTTTACATTTAATTCAGTTGACACTGCTGTCCATATTCCACTCATTAATCCATTCTAGTCCCACAAAATTATGATATATTAACTGGGTTTTTAATTAATAACCCTTGAAGAAGCATTAATTAATGCTCTGGTGTGCCCAGCCTCTCCAGCAGTGGGCTGTATAATACAGACACAAACAAAGAGGTATTTCATTACCATCATTGAATAAAATTTATTTTTCTTCTCAGAGGATAAAGGATATATGCTTGTGTGTATTGTTTTATTGTCTGTTTAGATGTGTTGATGCATTTTTTGTAGGCAAATAAAGTGTTCCTTAAAATGTTACAACAGTGCCACGCAGATGCTAGTTTTTAGCCTGTCTATGGCGTTTCCCCTTACACAGTTGCGTTAAAATGGCAAACTTTAAGTCGATATTTTATGATCGATGTTTAAATGATATGAATACACGTCTGGGCTCACTGAATTGACACAAACGTCACCCACCTTTGAAAATCACGCTTGGTGGTCGGGATGGGAAGGCATACAAAAGAAGTTTTGTTACTCACGCACATGCTTCACATGCAGAAATGACAAAAGTCCACACAGATGTTGCGCAAACACTGATATATGTGTGTGGTCCAATTCCAAACACAGAGGCCTTGTAACCTGGAGAATAAAAGCGTTTCGACTGTTGAGGAGTTGAGTCAGATCCTTCTGAGCCTGACTCATGACATGCACACGCTTTCTTTCAGCCTTATGCTAGTTGTGGGCTGTTGTTATGTTGCGGCTAAACCATGTAACTGTACTTTTCAATTTTATTTGAAAGAAATTCTGTATGTTTGGATGGATGAATATCAAAAAAATGTTATTTTTTATTACTGAAATATATAATGGGATTTTAAAAGGAATATTTTTTGTTCACCACTATATACTGTATCGTTCAATCTCATACATTGTGGCTTTAATTTCCTGAGATACGGTTCATATATGCCTAAATATGTCTAACCCCTCCACATATACACACACACACACACACAAAAAGTCAACACATGCTGAGCCACTTGACTCCATTTGTGCAATGTCCACGTCTTATGATTGTGTGACGTGGGTCATTTGTGATAAAAGTCACCTCTTACATAGATAAACACAACACATGGAAAAAAAATAATTTGTTAGCTAGGCCTTTGATGCAGGTATAAATAAAATTAGACATATCATTTGACATTTATATGGCTGTTTAGGTATTTTGGTATACATATATATATATATATATATATATATATATATATATATATATATATATATATATATATATATATATATATATATATATATAATTCATAAACTGTCTTAGATGTATGGTACTCTATATATTGTATATAATTTATTTATTTATAATTTATTTTTTTTTTATAATATATACATATACCAAATAAAGATAATATATGACACATTTATTTATTATGCAATTATTATAGTAAAATATAAAAAATAATGGACCTAATTTTACATATTTACATATATAATGAAATATTATAGTGATATACTATATAATCGATTTAGAATATTTCTTTTTGTAATTATGTAACACATACATTTATAACTTCAAATGCTAAAAACTGCCATAATATTTCATTTTGTACTGTATTAAATGAGTTAGAAACAGTTTTTCTCTTTTTATAGATGTCTGAAATAATTCCTTCAATCAAAAATAGCCTACAGAGTAAATAAACGAATAAATTATTAAAAAACATCTCATGCCAACATCTCTCTCTCTCTCTCTCTCTCTGTATGTGTGTGTGTGTGTGTGTGTGTGTCTGTTTACACTCTTGTTCTTGCCGGACTTTGTTTTTGAACATCCCCAGAGCAAGACCCTGAAGAAAACCGTTTCTTTTCCTTCACGGTCTCAAGAAATACAAAAACTGGTCTTCCTTGCATGCATTGCATTTCCACCGTATGTTATGTGAACCGAAACTTCGGTTCCATTCTCGAGGTGGACAACAAAAAAACTCCCCGTCCCTTGGGATTCCTGGGAAAAAGGAAGTTGTTTCTCCTCTTGCGCATCGGATCACGCTCCCACCTTTTTTTTTTTCTTCCCATGATACATGTCGGTACACACACAATTACGAGTCGGAAGCGTGGGTTGCGGGGGTGCTTGTGAGGAAGTTGGAGATGACTCAACTTGAAGCGCGCTGCTCATTCTCTTCATTCTTTCCTCCTCTCATCTTTGAGTTCTCTCAATTCGGTCCCTTCTGTCCTCCATTTGAGCCATGATCTCATCCCTCTCTCTGCCCCTCAAACCTCTAGGAGACTCATCCTGTGTGTGTATGAATGTGATGATGTCCTGTGCGCGTGGGAAGATGACTCGCCTTCCTCGGTGTGATTAAAACATTCCGTCTCTCTTCTTGTTCTTTCCGGCTCTCTCAGACTGAAGTGAGGCGTCTCCGCTGAAGAAGAAGGAGAAAAACAAGAAGAGGCGCAAATGGTGAGTGAAAACCTTCAGAACATCTGCTTTTATCCCAACGTTGTTGTTATGAGGACATCTGGTGGAGGGTTAGTGGCAGAGGTGTTGGTTTTTTGAGCGGGCGATTTTGAAAAGGTGACGTGATGTTTTTGGAATGAGGTCATGTGATTGGTGAATTCATCTGGGCAGTTCGTTGACGGACATTGGCAGAGGACGTTGTTTACTTAAGTTGTTTGTTCGAGGTCTATTAGCTTAATGCTAATGTATAATGGGAAATGCCATTTAGGGGCTCGAGTAGTGTTTCTCAAATCGTGGGGGGGTGCGGATGAGCCACGGGAAAAGAATTTGTTTTGCCATGTTAAGTGTAATCGTTATCAAACAAGGATTAGCATCTTTATTGTCAGGCACTTTGATGCACATGTTTTTTTCTGCTTAGACAAACATTTAACCTGTAAAAAATTCAGCTCATTTTTATAATTTACTAAATCGTCTCGCGGGCCGGATTGAACCCATTTGCGGCCCAGAATCAGCCTGCAAGCCATTGGTTTGACACCCCTGGTATAGATAAACCTTTAAACTGTATATAACTACTGGGAAAAAAAAGTAGTTAACAATTTTTGATTTTTTATATATATATATATATATATATATATATATATATATATATATATATATATATATATATATATATATATATTGCTTTTGCCTTGTGTCAAGTTAAAAGTATTTAACCCAAGTGCACACACTTTGCAAACTATACAAATTGTATTTTTTCCTAATTTTGTAAATGCTTTTAAAGGCGTGATTAAAGTTACTCAAGAATATTTTTTTCCCTTCAACTACTCAAATTGTTCGTTGGCATCAATTCTATCCATACATATGTAGGTTAAATTTATTAACACCCACAAAAAATGGAAAAATAGTATGGTCTGTCTTTGTAGTCTGCCATGAACTGATCTCTAGTGCCACCTACAGTCTTGAGGTGAAACACAAGTCAACAAAGAATTTTCTGTTTGCTGAAATACTTTGACCACAGCTCAATGGAATGTTGTAAAAATCGCAGGAAAATCAATGCCATAAATCCTTTTAAAATGAACCTGAAAAATTGTAATTATAATGGTTTTATATGGTCCAAAATTTGGACAATGGTTATTTTTGTACTCAAAATCTTACACGTCCAGCTGCAATCCCATAGAAATGTCAGCATGTCAGAATTTTACGTTTTAATCATCTCCTGGAAATTTCAGCTCCCTCGTGTTTTATTTACCCATTGATTCTTTTATGATAACATAAAAAATCAAAGGATTTTCCATAATTTGTAACATAATGCCACAAGGGTAAAGTAAAGTGTACTTTACAATTTTTATAGATAATAATCTTATTCATGGTTGGCATGGCATATGGAGGGTGAGGGGGTATTTTCTCTTTTCTGGGGGGGCAAGCAGAGTATAATTGAGAAGCACTGGACTAGAGGGTAGACCATAGATGTTATAATAGTTAGAAATGTTATAAACAAACCCTATAAACCAAACATACAAAGACAGCAAAAGAGAATTGATCAGGTAGAGAGAGGTGGGGGTGGGGGTGGGGGTTGAGCGAGGAAGGAGTTAGAGGGAGGGATGTGGAGAGAGAGGTAGAGAGAGAGAGTGTGATAGAGCGGGGGAGAGAAAGTAGGAAGAAGGCCAAGAAAGATGGAGGGAGGAGGGGGAGAGAGATGGGGGACGGAAAAAGGGGAGGGATCAAGCAAAAGAGATGGAGCGGAGTGAGGGCCGAGAGAGAGAGAAAATGGAGGGAGTAAAAAAAAAAGGGGGGGTGGGGGGCTTGCAGGACACAGATGAGTCAGTGGCCTGTGTTGCACGCAGGTCGTGTGATCTGCAAAAACACACTCAACAGCGCGTTTGAGTCATCATTACGTTGGCCCAGAAGTGCAAATCACACAAATAAAAATCGAAGCGAAGAAAAAAGTTAGCGCCAACAAAAAAACCTTACAAGACTGAGGCAAACAAGAAAAGGATGCAAACAAGAAAATGAGAAGCAAACAAGAAACAAGACGCAAACAAGAAAAAAAAGAAGCAAACAAGAAAGACGCAGCAGACAGAGCCGCCATTTTGATAACAGCAATAACGTTTGAATCACTGGTAGTGCTAATTTTAAAAAGAGGGGCAAAAAAAAAACTTGCCAGAGAATTAACGTCCTGCTCAAAGTTGAACGTTGCTCACATATCCCTCTCATCCATTCAGGAGTGACCCCCCCTCCCCCTTTATCTTGCGTGTATCCTTTTTTTTGTTTACTCCTTATTTCTTGTTTGCATCTTTTATCTTGTTTGCTTCTTTTCCCTAGGTTGCATCGTTATTCTTGTTTGCTTCTTTTTTCTTATTTGCATCTTTTTCTTGTTTGTCTTTTTTCTTGTCTGCTTTTTTCTTGTTTGCGTCTTTTTTATTGTTTGTTTCAATTTGTTGTTCGCATCTTCTTGTTTGCTTTTTTCTTGTTTGCATCTTTTATCTTGTTTGCTTCTTTTTCCTTGTTTGCGTCCTTTTTATTGTTTGTTTCAATTTCTTGTTCGCATCTTCTTTCTTGTTTGCTTTTTTGCATCTTTTTTATTGTATGCTTCTCTCTTGTTAGGCGATTGTTTTGCGATTACCATTTTTGTTTGCTTAGTTTTATGTTTGTGTGATTTGCACCTCAAGGCCACGTCTCTCTTTTTTTTAAACCTCCACTTGCACTTTACTTTTAAAACATTCTTGGTTTCTTTGGTTTCAATAGAAGATGTCGCTGCAGCGCAATGACAACTTGACCTAAAAAAAATACCTTGTTTTCAAATATTTTGAGTTTTTTGAGTATTTTTAAGTATTTCGAGTTTCAATAGTTACCTCAATGTATTTGTAATTGTTAAACGTTACTAGAACATTTGTATGCACTATTTAAAAATATTTCTCCCACGAACTCATTCACTTTCATTGAAATCATTTTTATTTGTAGCTACTCCTGAAATTTCGAGATGACAAGTTAGCGTGGGCGTGTGTCTTTTCTCTTACTTTTTTTTAAAAAAAAAAACTCATGCACACACTCACACTTCTGACTGTACTGTTGTCAGATGACTAAGCCAGTCCAAAAAATTCTCTCACTTGCTCTTTTCGTTTGCACTTTGTGAATCAAGAAAAGAACAATGAGAAAACCTTTGTCTTGATAAATGTATTCTTCCAAATGCCACTGTTAATAATAATCATATTCATAACAAATAATTAAGAAGATTACGCAGAAGCATGTCTTTGTAGAACCGAAACGAAACAACCGCAGAGACGTGCAGGAACGTGACGCCATCGCGTAGTATTGTCGTCGTAGTAGTAGTTCCCGTTGCTGCCACGAGGTGGCGACTCTTCCCCACGTTTTCAATCCCAAGCGTCTTGACAGTTTTGAGTCGGTTTTATTCCCCCGAGTTTAGAGCGATAGATTTTAAACGTAGTTTTTACTAATTAAACAGCACTTAAAACCACCAACCTATTTGGAACCACCTCTTCTCATTATAAAATAAATTCAGCAACTTTTTTGTGCGGACGGTCACTAAAATACTTTGCAGAATTAATCACTTTTGGCGTACATTTTTTAAATTTATAACTAAATAAATACATACATACATTAATTGATTTATTCAAATCGACTATGAATAACAATTGGCTGTCAGAAAATGTTGCATTTAAAGGTTCCGTTTTTCTTCTGAACATTTGTGCCATGTAAGAGCTTCGGTCCTCGTGTTTTATAGTATTTTTTTAATGAACGCGTTTGATTTTATTTTCCCTTCCCTGACTAAATATTGATTTATTAAGTATATTAAGTTTACCTCTCTAAAAATAATTGAACATATTTTCGTGCGTGAAATAGTCAAATGTGGCATCGTTATTCAAATAACAGCAATAAAAATCCGATGTAATATCTGCTCGTTATGTAAATTATTAATTTAATTGAAGTAAAAAATTTATTCATAATCTTCAAAATTTTAATCACGAGTTAAAAGGTGCATACATAGATATCGGCATTTTACTCAGATATTTGACTCGACATAAGCGATTATGAGAGCTTTTTGAATTTTGTTATAATATTCATCTTTTTCTTCAAGTCAGCATGCAGAGAAGAGAAAGACAATTTCGATCCTCACGTGTGTTTGTTTCCCTTTTTTTAATATTTACCAATGACCTTTATTTTTATGAGTACTTTATTTGTTTTAAAAAATCCCTATATGAGCATAATGTGGTTTTTGAAAATTAATTTGGACCTCATTTCCTCGGGATAAAGAATTTTTTTGGTCAAGGGCGCCATTAAAGATACATATTTTAATGTAGTATTTTTTAACAATACAACTTGCCAACAGTTTTAGAATATACGTTTTTTTGAGGGTATTCTTATTTATTGATATTGTTAATCTGAAGTTAACCAATATTAAATGTGATTTATTAGATTTTATACTAGATTTAGATTTTAATCTGAAATCAACCAATATTAAATGTGATTTATTAGATTTTTTTTCTTTTTTTTCTCGTCTTTTTTTTTTACAGTTAATGCGACTTGTGGTGCTGCATGGCTTACAGCTTCTTGCAGGCGTTGAGGCTTCTTTTTATCGTGCTCGTAGGTTGCGCTTGATGTTTTTTTTTTTTTAGACGAGACAAACGTGGTCAATACAGCAATACTCACATGCTCATGTGTGGTATATGCAACAGGAAGGCCGTTCCAAGCAAGTTTTAACATTTCATTTTCGTTGTTGTTGTTGAAGGGATAAAAATATATTTCCAACGTTTTGCATGTTCAAATGCTAGTTCAGATGTTCAGTCATGTCTACAAGACATCAAAAGTCGCGAAAATTTATCGCTGCATATTAGAACACACCGCTCTCCACAAAGGCAAATTCATGTGTTCATTCTTGTTGAAATGTCCCTTTGTATTCCAAACAATTATCTTTATGTTTAAAACGAGGGAATATTTTTGACGTCACAACAATCCACGTTGATACAATTTTATTCAATAAAATAAGAGTTTTTGCGTATGATCTTAAATACACGGGAGGACAAGTGTCATCGAATAAATTACTGCGAGTTAAAGTCATAAAATGTTTTATATTTTTCAATGTTTTTTCATTTCGATTTCAGTAATGATTCACTCTAAATTTTCCGCTGTATTATTCATTATTTATCATGTTAAAAATGTCAACTAAGAGCAAGATCAAAATAGTGCTACCTGGCGCCAGAGCCACGCGGTTCCGACCCTTGCTAAGTCAGAGTCAATATTAACACAGAAATTTTTTTCTCGGAAGTCTTTAACTTGTTTTCTTCTCTGGAATGAGTCAATTGAGGTCGTTAAAAAAGTAACACTGCCATTTAAAAGTATTTTTTAAAATTGCGAATGAAGGAACATCAAAAATGGTTATTTGACGGCCGTTCGGCAAATAAATGGTGGACAAATGGCTTAAAAATTGAGAAACCAAATGTCGAAAATGCATTTCAGCAACCGCGCATATATTTATCCTAAATATAAATATGGCTAAAATAAATTCAGCGCCTTGAAACGTATTTTTTAATGACAGTTCAAATCTAAAAATATTTTTGTTTGTTTAAGGGAATATTATTAATTAGGGATATATAGAGAAAATTCAAACACCCTCTTTACACACACGTGCGTCTGGCTCGCAGAAACCATGCAACTGTCCAAAAAGCGAAATTTTAGAAAATGACAAGGACGACGAACAACAAAACTTAAGTTAATGTAATATTTACGCTCGAAGACGTCTCATCCATTTAAAAAAAAAATGTAAATCTAACTTGCCGAGGAAGACGACATTTTTATTAAAACAAAACCAAACCAAACATAAAAGACGGTCCCTCTCTTGTTCATAACTAACAGATAGCGAGATGTTAATAATAATCTAGTGAAGAAATTAGCACACGTAATTAATATTATCATTTAATCTCTGCGTGTTATTTTTCAACATGAAAAACTATGTGCGTATTTTCCAATAAATGCGTGTAGTGTAACTATAAATGTGGCGTCGGAGAGGCCGAAAAACGTTCATGAAAGGGAAGGGAAAGAGGGGGAAAAAAAGGCCCCAAAGCAACGCGTCAAAATTTAAATTTTATTTATGTTTCCCTCCAAGGCCCAAAAGGCCCCAAGAGTTGACATTGTTGTTTAAAAAAAACATTCATTTGAAAAGTATAAATAAAAAATAAAAAAAAGTATAAATGCGGCAATAAGTTGAAATGGTCTTATTTTAATATTCTTTCATCGGTAAGGACTCAGTCCCCTTTAGCTCCGCAGTTAAACATTTGAGGAAAGTTTAAACAAATATCAAGTAATGTATGACTTTGCAAACGGGCTTGACGGAAAATACGTTCATATTTACATAATTAAAGAATTTATTGAGACCGTCATGCCGGAGAAGAATGGTTCTGTCAGGTCTATGTTCAAATTATATTTTTATCTTCAATAATGCATAAAGTGGTTGACACCCTTTTAGAGGATTAATGCTATTCCACATTTTAGCTGGATGGTATAATATTAAAGAAAATATGTCTATTTTCAAATAAAATTTGTGTAGTGGCCAGTCTGATGTGGCGAGCTTATTATGGCCATATTCACTAGTGAGGGTTGCCTAGCATAGGCTAGGCTAGTTTAGCTTTCTTCGTATTCCTTGATTATCTCCAGTTTTGTTTCCATATAAATCATCTTCTTACTTCTCTCATTAACATCACTAGCAATCTTGAGACCAAAGGCTAACCAATTCAACTTTGAATTTAGCACTAGAATGCACAAGAAATCCTATATTGAAAGCACTCTCAAACGAGATCAAGTCTTTAGGCAGACATCTTTGTGACCCCGCCCACTGACCAATAACAGACCGGCATCTTCTTGACCCCCGTGATGCTGACCAATAGTAGACCGGTATCTTAGGAGTCATGAAACCGACCAATAGCAGACCGGCATTGTACTGACGTGGTGACGTATGAGCGCGTTGCCCCTAGTAGACACGCGCCCACACTGACCGCCATGTTTGAGGTGTTGTAAGGTGAAAAAAATGATGTAAAGAGGGGACAAAAAAAATGTAACGGTCTACGTTGTAAGGTGAAAAAAAACATAAGGCAGGGACGTCGTAAACCGGGGGTCAACTGTATATGGGGTTCACTGTGTGTTATCAGAAATATTTCTATGTTGTTTTCCAGATAGTAGCGTTTATATTTTTATCACTAGACGTCCCTGACGTTTGTGTCTACTCCGTAAAGAAACGAGGCAGGGATGCTGCCGAGCAGTCAATCGGGGACACGATGCAAATGAACGATTATGATCAGCGCCGAAAGCCTACCTGCCGCCGCCACCCTCCCTACAGGCAGTGTTTTCTCACGTTATCACGACAGTTTGACGATGACGTCTGACTACGCTCGGCGGTGGCAAGTCACTGAGGACAAACACCTACAGTAGTTACTATTCTTAACTACATTTTTCCTGCTCTTTCTGTATTTTCGGTATTGCTAAAACCATGCTTATACAATAAAGTAGTCTTTAGTACGGAATCCCACTTGCGCTGTCCAAACTTTCCTTATAACAGCAAACGCATTTTACACGACAATCATCTTATTACTTTTATAGATTGGGAATAGATTGTCCTAAACATTGCGACGGGGTTGCGAAGGGACATTGCAGGATGGTCCCAATTAGAGCTGCCTGTGAGAACCTCCCGTCACATCTCCTTGGCTGCAAAGGAAACCCCCTCCAAAAAAAAGGGATTGCACGTGTTGGCGAATTGAAGTAACGGTTGTTTCATCGCCTTCCCAGCAGTTCAGCTGCATCATCGTCAACGCCAAAACCGCAAGTGGTAAATTACAATTCCAAATAAGTATACTGAGAGTGCATGCACATAGATTTTATGTTTATACTAATGGTAGGCCAGTGGGGGGGGGGGGGGGGGGGGTTGATCCCAGGAAAAAGGCTTTGTTTTTGTCATGTGGAAATGTAATTGTAATAAAGTGATAATTTTCTTCATTTTCTTTTAGTTTCAGGCACTTTGGCGCACTTGCTTCTTTTTTTTTCCGTTTTAGATTAAGCTATAACCCGTATGAACATGATACAAATAATTAACAGTTGTTGAGAGTCGATTCATATTGCGTTTTTCTGTTGTTAATGTTAAAAAGGATACATTTGTAGGTATACTTAAACCATTTTCAGCAATAATAATCTTATTTATAAGCGCGAAAAGTTTTCTCTTTTCTAGGGGGGCCTGGCAAAATATACTTGAGAAACACTGTGGTAGGCCAACATTTCTAAAACTCCTTTCCTTATTATAGTGCAAACTTTTATTCAAATTTTCTGAAATAGTGATTTTATGTATTTATTTTATTAGTTTTCAGATATGATCATCTAAATTAAAATGAATGACTGCAATTCCCCAAATACAGGACACATTTCGTCACGTTTTCTTGTGTTCTTATCCATAAGTTATATATTTGTTGCGCGTTAAGTGTGTTTTGGATTTCCCACATTGTGAGCAGTCAGTGAACGCCTCCTCAGCGTAAGGTTAAATGAAGCAATTGTTGGTCCTTTTCCTCATGACGCAGCTTGAGTTCCTTTTGCGATAACTAACCGAAGTTACGGGCCATCCGTGTTCTATCAAGTTTCTGATTGCATGTGTAAAATCCAAAAGATCACAATTAATAAACGAGCCAATTGAAATACCTTTCTGTGTGTTCTAATAGTTACACTTATAATAGACGCAGTTGGAGAAATAACTAAGTCGAGGGTAGTCTCCAAGTGAAGCTCAAACACGAGTGAGAATGTGTGGCGGAAGGAGTATAGTGAGAATGAAAGAGAGCATTAGGAAGATGTTCCAAAGAGTTCTATTGTGAAAAGTTGGAATCTCGAGTGTAAACTCTGCTTCACTTCATCATGTTTGGTCGGCTACGAGCTCCACTCTAGGTCGTTGCCCAAGGGCAGTTTGGGCAACCTTGACTGTTGCTAAGGGATTAAAATGGGAAGGGATAACAGTACAGTTACTTTATGAGTTTAATGATGAAAGATTTACGTAAATATGAGGTCTGCAGTTATCGTCTCAAAAACAGTATGTAAAATACTTCGCACATTTTAAAATGTCTCTCTCTCTCTCTCTCTCTCTCTCTCTCTTATATATATATATATATATATATATATATATATATATATATATATATATATATATATATATATATATATATATATATATATATATATATATATATATATATAATGCAATAAAATAGTCATTGTCTGCTAAGAGTCCAAGTCAAGCCTTTATGTATTTTTAGCACGGCTCTTGCAGATTTCATGCGTTGTAACTCTTCTAATGACCTTTTGGTTGAGGAGATATCTGATATCAGCAACGGCATTCACGCTGGTTGCTACGGCGATGGAGAACCAACTCACTCGCATTGATGTGCGTGTATGACACACAGAAACGTTTGACTCAATCAACATACGGTTTGTCTTTGGCCTCCTTAGAAATGAGATTTGCTAACTTCTAAAAGTGAGTCACGGTAGACAAAACTGAAAATATAATGGAGTTAAATCAAGCGGTATAGTGGGAATGGTCAGAACCTTGGAACTGAAACAAACTACAAGTCATAAGTGCGCATATTTCTTTGTGGGACTGTTAGCAGTGTTCAAAGGGGAGCTAGAAACCGTCTCTGGTGGGGCGTTGGCGAAGTTATCCGTTTTAGAGGGGCGTAGGTGTGGGAGGGAGAGGAGGAGGGGGGATGAAATTGCTCTTGGGAGCAAGTTCACATCACCCACTGTTGTAGCTGAGGACCACACCATCTGTTTGTGAAAAAAACCATCAAATAATACATACGTAAAATACTGTAAAACACCATAAGAATGATCATACAAACTAAACACAAGAATGTCGGCAGAGGTCTGTGAGATTAAAAATATAATTGGACCCTGTGTGAACGTTTGGATGAATGTGGAAAAACAAGGCAACAAAAGGCAAGGAAACAAAAAAAAATGTGGCTTATTAGTGAGTTTGATTGTCAGCATGTGGCCAAAATTGTTGACATGCCCGTAAGCGTAGTAGAACGCAGTTTGAAAGCCACAAAACTTCTTTCAGTTTAGTTTTTCACAAGCTGTCACAATATAACAACACCTAGTCAAACGGTCTTTGTGTATCATACATTTCCTTTCAGTCAATTAATCATATTTTTAAATAAAATATTTGTTCCAAACGTGCTACGTTGTACTAGCATGGCATTTCACATATTTAGTACACTATACTGTACATTTAACCCAATAGTTTATTTTTTTAAAGCAGTGGTAGGATTTTTTTGGCATTAGCTACCTCACTAGGTGCTTAGAGTTATTACTTATTTAAAATGACATATCTTTGTATTGATAAATGAGTCACATAAACATACTAATTTGCTAGCATTAGAATTTTTCATATCTTTACACCGTGTACTAGATATAAGTCTAAAAAATTCGACTAATCATTTCAGTCAGAAACAAGGTATTTTATGAGTAACTATTTACTCATCTATTGGTAAAATCTTTTGGAATTTTTAGCATTAGCCTGCTAACTAGCTTCCTGGCTAAGTAAAAAACCAGGGCAACATTTTTACTCTTTTAAAATGACATATCTTTGTATTGATAAATGTCTTATCTAAACATGTTAAGTCTTCCTAGCATCAAAATTTCTTTACATAGTGTTCTCAAATAAAAATTCCATTCATTATGTCAGCCTAAAACAAGGTATTTTATGAGCTATCTATGAGCAAAACCAGAATAACGTTCAAGTTTGGGGGATTTAATTTTCTTTTTTTTTTCTTTTTTTTTTTTAGCATTAGCTAGCCATGTAACTAGCTATCTGGCTAAGTTCAAACCAGGGCCACGATATTAATCTTTTAAAATGACATATCTTTTTATTGATAAATGCCTCATGTAAACATGCTAAGTCTTGCTAGCATTTTGCATATCTTTACATAGTGTACTAGATATAAATCTAAAATTAAAAAAATCGGATCATGTCGGCCTAAAACAAGGTATATTATGAGCTAGCGATGTGCAATGCCAAAATAATGTTTATATATATTTTTAAAAACATTTACTAGCTAACTAGCTAAGTTCGAAGCAAGGGGACATTTTTACTCTTTTATAATGACATATCTGTATTAATAAATGCCTCACTTGAACATGCTAATTCGTGCTAGCAATAGCCTTTTGCATATCTTCACTTTGCATATCAAATGTCCGAAAAAATATATTGGTTGTGTAGTTTGAAACTAAGCTTTTTAATCAGCTAACTATGCTGTTGTATAAGAATTTTTTTCCACTGATAGACACGTTTAACTGCTATGTCCTGTTGGCTGTAGCAAAGTGCATAACTTTACATAATCCAACAATGTATAAATATTGTAGACATAAGGGTTATTCTAACTTCTTTAGCGCCAAAGCTAGGATGAGAGTTAGCTAATCTTTAGATTGGTTGCTTCATGGTCCAAGATGAAACAGTAAACAGTCCACAAGCTTTACTGACTTCTTTTTTTCAATCCAAAGGAGAAGTACATTGAATTTATGTGCAAATCCAGTTAATCTCCGTGACGAATTTCTCAAAAACATCATTTTAACAGCAACCTGTCCCGCTTTTTTAGTTTAACGTTGAGCGGACCAAAAAAAAAAAAAAAAAGGCCACCACACCGAGCAGCATGTGACTCATCTTTTTTTTTTTTTTGGTGCTTTCATGTGAGCCATTAATCAGTTGTAACAAAAAAAAAAGGAGAAGGTTGTGTGCCCTGCAGCAGTTTACAGGAGAGCTTAGAACATGCAGGCAGACTTGATAAAGCAATGTTTTTTATGTACAGAATTTGTTTACTATCGCAAACGACCTAATTTGAACTGTTTTTTGCCAACAGTGAACTTTTTAATGCTCTATTTATATTAGAGCAGTTCATTTTTTCCATATCTATCTATCTATCTATCTATCTATCTATCTATCTATCTATCTATCTATCTATCTATCTATCTATCTATCTATCTATCTATCTATCTATCTATCTATCTATCTATCTATCTATCTATCTATCTATCTATCTATCTATCATGCTTAGCTAGCTATCTATCTATCTATCTATCTATCTATCTATCTATCTATCTATCTATCTATCTATCTATCTATCTATCTATCTATCTATCCATCTATCTATCTATCTATCTATCTATCTATCTATCTATCTATCTATCTATCTATCTATCTATCTATCTATCTATCTATCTATCTATCTATCTATCTATCTATCTATCTATCTATCTATCTATCTATCTATCTATCTATCTATCTATCTATCTATCTATCTATCTATCTATCTATCGAGCTAGCTAAACATCTATCTATCTATCTATCTATCTATCTATCTATCTATCTATCTATCTATCTATTTATCTATCTATCTATCTATCTATCTATCTATCTATCTATCTATCTATCTATCTATCTATCTATCTATCTATCTATCTATCTATCTATCTATCTATCTATCTATCTATCGAGCTAGCTAAATATCTATCTATCTATCTATCTATCTATCTATCTATCTATCCATCCATCCATCCATCCATCCATCCATCCATCCATCCATCCATCCATCCATCCATCCATCCATCCATCCATCCATCCATCTATCTATCTATCTATCTATCTATCTATCTATCTATCTATCTATCTATCTATCTATCTATCTATCTATCTATCTATCTATCTATCTATCGAGCTAGCTAAATATCTATCTATCTATCTATCTATCTATCTATCTATCTATCTATCTATCTATCTATCTATCTATCTATCTATCTATCTATCTATCTATCGAGCTAGCTAAACATCTATCTATCTATCGAGCTAGCTAAACATCTATCTATCTATCTATCTATCTATCTATCTATCTATCTATCTATCTATCTATCTATCTATCTATCTATCTATCTATCTATCTATCTATAGAGCTAGCTAAACATCTATCTATCTATCTATCTATCTATCTATCTATCTATCTATCTATCTATCTATCTATCTATCTATCTATCTATCTATCATGCTTAGCTAGCTAGCTAGAAAGCTAGATAAACATCTATCTATCTATCTATCTATCTATCTATCTATCTATCTATCTATCTATCTATCTATCTATCTATCTATCATGCTTAGCTAGCTAGCTAGAAAGCTAGATAAACATCTATCTATCTATCTATCTATCTATCTATCTATCTATCTATCTATCTATCTATCTATCTATCTATCTATCTATCTATCTATCTATCTATCTATCTATCTATCTATCATGCTTAGCTAGCTAGCTAGAAAGCTAGCTTAACATCTATCTATTATCTATTGGCCTATGTACAGTATATAATACAACTGTATACAATATAATACAACTGTAGATGTATCAATGTGCAGTTAAAAAGTCTCCTTAGAGTTTTGATATTGATACCAAGTACCAATACCACTAGTTCTTTTGATGCAGAAACCCCCCTTGAAATAAAACGATAACAGATTATTAAAAAAAAGAAAAACAGACTTTTGCCAAGTTTAGCATTTTCCTTAAAATTTTATGAAATGAATGCCAATCTTTCAATCTTCAAATTTGGAATTTCTAATTTGTTATCATAAATCTGCTCCAATAAAAGCGGTAGATGCCAGTATTGGCTGCCGTCATGAATATGATACCTTGATAAGGCCAAGTAACTGTTGAAGACTCATCCATGACAGATAAAAATCAGTTGTATAAATTAGGAATGAGTGAATACTGATATCAAAGTTCGGAATTGGGTCAATATGAAGTATTGGCAATATCAAGTATTGCTAATGAGTCCTTACCAAATATTGGTTTCCGGTTGACACTGTAGGTATCGATACCAAGCATCACAATCAGGTCGATGTGGGCACAGGCTCAATATCAATTGTCGGTAGGGGGTCACTACTAAGCTTTTTAAAGGGTTGATACCTGTATCTGTAAAGGACCGATACCAAGTGTCAGTTGACAATATCAAGTGTTAATATCCGACAGTGTTGGTATCGAGCTGACATCAAATGTTATAGGGTTGATAAGTCTCTGTAAAAGGCTGATACCGAAACTCTGAGGATGGCGGATACCAAGTCTCAGCGGATGACTTATATCAAGTGTTAATATCTGACAGCCACTAAGCGTTGGTATCAAGCTGAAATCAAAGTATAGAGTCGATACATCTCGGTAATGGTCTGATAGCAAACCTCGGATGATGGCCGATATCAAAAGTCGAAATTCTTTCTGACATCAAGTATCAGGTCGATATCAAGTGTTGGTATCATTTGTTGATTTAGGGTTTACTGTATATCACAACTCAGTATAGGGCTGAAAACAAGTATCAGTGATTGGCTGATACCAAGCGTCTTGTGTTATCACATGATGGTATCTGAGTGTTGATTTCAGGGCGATATCAAGGATTTGTATCGGATCGATACTCCTGATCTGCATCGAGTTGATATCAAGTACCTTGTTGGGGGTTATTGATACTTTGCATTGGTGCTCGCCCGTTGCCAATTTATTACATTTTTTTTTTCATTATTTGTTAGTTTCACCCGTCATAGTTGGGTCTTCAATTGAGCTGAGACTAGACTACAGAAGAGGAAAATACAACAAAAGGAAAAAAAAAAAGCCACGCTTGGCAGAGTTAGCGAGTGCCGCTGAAAAGAAGTTGCAGCTGCTTCATCGGCCCGGCTAGCGCTTCAGCTGCACGACTGTCAATGCCAAACCAAAAGTGGTGAATCACAACTGAATAATTCTTTATTTTACCCCGTTACCAAACAACGTCTGGACTTTAGTCCCTCCGCTTGCAACCAGGCTGGATGTGATTAAGATCATTCAAATGAAAACTTGTATAAAGCATAGTTATTATTGCAGTACAAATTTGTTTATATGCTCAATTACAATGTCAGATTTTTTTTCAGGCCTTTTATTTTTTCTTAACTAAACAGATTTGACACATGAAAGGAGGCACGTCCACTACATTGCAGTTATATTCCAATTCAACCCTAAACGCACTGATCCTAATTGGAACGGTATTCGGGGGCGGAGCTACATGGTGGCATTCTTGGCATTCACGTTGACACACCTCCATACCAACATCTGGCTTTGAGCACTGCGTAAAGCGCGCTTGTTTCCCGAGCCTTGTATTTGGATATTACAGACTTCAGTCAGCAATGTCTTTTGGGACAAGACGCACCCACGACACAACCAGTTTGAACTGCTGCCATCAGGCAAACGCTACAGGAACCAGGAATGCCGGTATTTTACAGTAAAAATACGGCAAACTCTGTTTGCCAGAAAAGTACCGTTAAATTCGCTAACACGTTTTTCCACATTCACGCTAAAAATGATAATGATTCGACAGTACCGACACAATTTTTTTTACTGGATAATACTACAGTATGATACAACAGTATCAACACAATGTTTTACCGTAAATTTAGAAAATATGTTACCGTAATTTAATGGTGATTTTCTAGCAACAAATTTGCAGGTTTTTTTTTTTTTCGTCCATTTTTCGTCACATCTTTTAGATTTGCACGTTCGCTTGTCTTTTTAGTGCCAGACAGAAGGACAACTGCTGGTATGCTCCAACACTCCTACACACAAACGCATCTCATGCACGCACGCATTGGCGGTGAGAAGAAAACAAACGTGTTAACTGGCGGTTGCTTCACCTCCCACACCGACTAGACATGTGCGCACACGTTCTACTTTGAAATACATTAAAATATACATGAGACCGGCTTCCTTTCAAATATCTTGTCTATTCATCCTGATGATATTTGCGAGTTTATTTTTGGCTAAATGTAGTGATTTGGTGCTGCTGAATGGTGACATCACAAAAGACACATTCCAAAGCAGGCTTGTCCCACTTCCTCTTTATGAAATGTTGACTAGTTTATTGGAAGGGTCATGTTTAAGAGCCACTCGGGGAAAATTAAAACAGACGAGCATGCGAGTCCTCCTCGCTGAATCTTTTCACAATTTCCACGTTTCGAAATCGGTGCCTGTCATATAACATCATTTTGAAAAAAGAAAGACTCATCTCGCTTACGCAGTTGTTCATTGTTACACAGTACATTTAAATCACAAAATCTTCCACAAGTTTAACAAGTTTCTGCTAGCTTAAAACGCTCAACAGATTGGTCCAAAAATGCTAAAAACAATTAGCATAGATGCTCCTCAATTTCATAATCTCACATTTTAATATTGTGTCTTTCCTAAACCAATTTGTGGGCCCCATGAACTGCTAGTATGAGTGTTAGAAACAAAGATTTAGGATTTATTTTTTGGGGGGGGCGGGGTTTACGGTTCTATCTGCAAGCCTTCTTATTTTCTGCGATATTTTTGTCTCAAGGACCCCTTGTACCCCGGTGTCGATTCGAATAAATTGATTGGAAGTGGGGAAATGTAGTAAATGGGTTACAGTGGTGGGGAGAAAAAACTGGAATGTTTTTCCACTGAAGGTTTTGTTTGGTTTTCGGGAGCGTTGCTGCGGTTTTATGACTGCGCTTTATGGTTGCAAATAGGAAACGGTTTTCTGTTACTGTCTAAACCCCACTCACTGGAACCATAGGGGAATGAGTGGCGGATTCACACACCGCTGCTCGGTCCATTTGAGCTACTTGTGAGTAATCTACCCCTGGGGTTGATTTTGACTCAATTCGAGCTTTTTGATGTTTTTAATGTGTGGTATCAAAGGAAAGGCATACAGGAAAATAATACGAGGCTAAAATGTTGCGTATTGTCAAAACATGACAATTTTCAATATGCCACGCCGAGTTCTTTTCTAAATGTTTGCAAACGGGTGCTCGAGAGGTACATCCTATAGGAGTCAAATTTAGCCCATGTCGGGCTCATTTACTGCCATTCAAAATTGGAAATATTGTCAATTTTGGAAATATTGAAGACTCGGTTTTGTCATGCATTTCAATGCGATTTTCGCATGAATCTTTTCATTGGCAACTTGCGAACAATCGAATTTTTTGTGTTGATACCCCAAAACCACCGGGTGGCGCGAGAGGCCAACTTATGACATTTGCAAACCTTTTAACAAATTCCATGATTGGCTTAGCCTGGACTCCCATAATGCAAAAGTCTTCAAGAGTCTAACTGGCGTAATAAATATTCCAATTTCATAAATATACAAAATATACAGCATAGTTACTTTTGCTGTTATCTCTTTTATTTTTTTTACAATTTTTGTACATAAAGGGGGCGTAGTCTTCTAATGTATTGGCGTCTTCATTAAATTTGTCAATAACCATTTCATTTAAACGTGGCCATTTTGCTACCTAAATGGGCTGCAGTTGAACACCCCTGTAGAATTATTATTTAGTTGACCTTTTGGGAGTTATATGTTTTGGCAAATGTCAACAGAAATGTCAATTTCGGCCTGATCACTTTGTTGCCTAAACGGGCAGCAGACCATTATGGAATATGAGACACTTTTTTTTTTCTATCTGAAAGTAATGAAAGCTGTTGTTCGGTGACTCAAAGCGCTCACGCCGATGGGCAAAACCGCACACCAGTCAGCGGATGCGTCAACTCGTGCGAGTTACAACACAGATATATAGTTGATACTCAACCTGTATATGAATAAACAAATATGAAATATTTTGAATGTGGAAAGCAATGGAAGAAATTTCCAAATATTTGAAGTAAGGTCATTTTAGGTGTTTTAACTTTTTTTTTTTTAAGCTTTCATATATTTAACCCCAGGTACTTAATTTGATTGAGATTCACCTTTACTGTCACTTAAATATAAAATACAGATGTTTAAAAAAAAAAACATAATAAATTCTTAAAAATGGTTTGGACAAAAAGTGTTTGGCTTAAGCAGCATCTGTCATTGGCTGCTGATAAATGAATTAGGTAATCAATTATTTTAGCTAATGAGGTACAAAAGTAGTCAATATTGAACAAAAGTGGTTAATTACTTACATACATTAGTCAAAGCTGATTATATGACTTTACAGCAAATTTTTTCCTTTTCAAATTAGTAGCAAATTAATTGGAACATAATATTTGATACATCCTACCAAGAGCCAACATAATCTTTTGTGTCCACTGTTTTGTCCAATTTATCTCAGCATTTCAACAAAGTCAATTTCATCTAGCCCGTCCACACAAGACATTATTGGAATAGCTTCTACTGAGTACACAAAAACCATAAATTACCATAAATTTCGGACTATAAATTGCAACTTTTTTCTCATGCTTTGAACCCTGTGTTTTATAATCCAGAGCGAGTCATCTGCAGTTGTTTTACTAGCCACCAGAGGGCAATCTCCCAGTAAACAAAAGGAGCTAGAAGAAGACACTATCAAAATATTGATTTGGGGTTTGAACTGCTACTTTACTCACCACCAGGGGGCACTCTCTACTTGTAAACACAATCAGGCGTGTACCTGTTGCGTTGGTGCAGTATTCTAACAAAACAAGTATGTTGGTGCTTTGTCGAAAAAAAAGATGAAAAAAAACGTAATTATACTTTAAATATTGATGTTATTTTTGAAAGTGAGCGATTGTTGTTACTTTTTAGTTCTGATTTCCCCGACAACAAATGGAACTAGGAAAAGTCATTTCGAGCTCTTCTCCACTTCCTTTTTTCTACCTTTTGAAACCCGATCACTGCGGCGTCCTTTCTCCGGGCCCGTCGTCTTTAAGTGGCAAGAACTTCTGCACTTCCCACATATTCTTCAGAATTTCCCTGCTGCCTTATGATGAATCATTCTTTGTTTGTGTCTGTGTGTGCGTTTTGCGTTGTCTATTACGTGGTGTAAAAATGTTCTCGCTCAATTGAGATGTGAGTGAATTTTGTGGTGTGCAAATAGTCCCGGCCGTCGCCCGCTGTGAATTTACTCGTGTGTTGGTCAGCATGAGACAAATAATCATTTCAATGCCTTTTTTTGTCTGTTTGTGGGAAAAAAAAAAATGTCCTCGTAATATTGAAACTATGATTCACTGAGACAAGATCTTATTTGAGGTGACATAAATGGAGCCTCCAATCGTGATCGTGGGGACAGAATATTTTTTATAGCCTCGCATAATTTTTGACAAATTTCACTTTTTGTGTGAACATGATCTATAATTTAAGACAAATGAGATCCCCAAAAAATCAATTAAAAAAAAAATTCTGATAAATTAATATCAACAGCCACATATTTAGCAATTACACTTTCCGGTTTGGGTTTCAATCTAGATTTAAAATCTATCAAATGTAGTTAAGGATCTTTTTAAGTTATATTTTAAAATGATGAAATATTTATGAAAAGTACCTAATAACACTTGATATTGGTATTCCAAATAAAAGACTGCATACATATCTAATAGTACAATTGGAAAAAAAAAAACATCATACAATTGATGCTAAAACATTTTTAGTGTCGAGTTTTGTCAACTAAAAATAAAATCATAAAATGTTTGAATTATATATTTAATACAATTTTAAATACAAATTGCAATTAAAGAGAAACAAAAACCAATCTGATACTACAATTATTTAGAGGCCACAGATATCTCTTCCAGTTTTAAACTTGAATTGTCATTAGACTGAATAAAATATAAATACACCTTAAATTTGACAGTTTTTCCTACAAAGTCAATTTGTGATTATGCAACATTTAAAATGTATTATATTGTCCAACATATCATTTAACATACAGTATCTCTAGATTGCATAAATGTTGACTACAGCTGATACTTCAAATTTAAATACACCCTTCAAATACACGCTTTTGCCCACAAAACATCAATCCCTCATTTTCATTTTGCGTCTATATTGCATGTAGCTGACTTGATGTTTTTCACAAAAATAAAGTCAAAGCGAAACTGCGTGATGTTTAGGAGGAACGATAATAACAAGCATCAACATGAGGGGAAATTTCCCTCATCGACTTTTCTATTCTCTGACAACCCACTCACTTTCGACTGGAAAAAAAAATAGAAAGAAAAAAAAACGCGCTTTAAAGGATGAAATGACTGTGTTTATATATTTAGGTGCGCCTATGTGTGCGTAAATGTAACACGCATGTTTTCTCATTTCTGTACAGGCATCATTTTCATAGTGACCAATGCTGTCATGTCACTTTCAAAATGACATCTATGCGCAATATTGACAATATTATATTATACTGTATTGTTCAACACACATTAAATTGAACCGTGAATTCCAGGATATATATTTATAGGCTCTATATATAAATACATATATAGATAGATAGATGGATGGATAGATGAATAAAATCAGGCTTATGTCTGAAAATAGAGATATTATTTTTTTAATTCCACACAAAATTCCCTTTACAAATGACACAGATGGAGCTCAACAATTGCCGAATTGTATTTTAATCATATGAGAGCATACTCATGTCGTGCTTTCTGCCGTTTGTTTATATTTGAGTGTATGTGTCTGTGTGTGTGGGTGTGCACTTCTGCAATTTGTTGCGCGGATATTCATTTCTCTTTTGCTCGTTTTTTTTCCATTAGTCTGCTTTTAAATGATTTTTTTTCCATAACAAACTATATTTCGATAGTGTGTATTTATAGCGTGGCTGTGTGTGACAGTACTGGATAATAGGTCATATTATGGTTATATACATGCAGAGTGTTTGTGCTTCACAGAAATGTTAATAAATTATAATGCCATATGATAGCATTTATTTGTGACAATGCAGCTACTGTAAAACGTGCGTTGAAAATTCCCTCAAGCTTGGTCATTTAAAACTGTGACTTGAGGCTTTACATCTTTATTTAACTGCTTATAAAACATTTACAACCCCTTAATTAGCATAAATCACTCGTTTTGCAATTGGAGTGCAGTGTATTTTTTCTTTGACAATTTAAAATAGTTCAGTCCACCTTGTACATTTAGTTCTTGAAAAATATGGTTGTCCAACAAATATGCCTGAATGAAAAGGTTATTTCCAGAAATGGTTGGTTGGTGAATGATAACGACAAAAAAATAAAAGATAATCATTATCTTGATAGTATTACGTGGCACTTTTGAAAATAGGGATTTAGTACAATATGGAAGAATCTAGCGCGTGTGTGTGGGAACACGTACGCACACGCAGCCATACCGTAGTCTGCCCTTGTTGGATTTGCATGCGCGTGCACGCGGAAACCATGTGAGAGCGACTGTCTGACATTTACACATTCAAATCAAGCCGTCTCAGACATGTGAAAAGATGAATTTGGCTGGCCAGTTGTTGATAATCTCCACAGATGAGCGCGGCCGTGAGTCAACGCGTCGCTCGGCGTCAGCGTGACGACAGACGCCGAGTCGACGGACGTTTTTTTTTGCTATGCTGTTTTCAAAAACCCGTCTCTTTCCGAGAGCCGATAAAATACTGTTGAATAATAATGTACTGTCATGCCTTGAGATACGAGTGACCCGATATATGACCTTTGCTTTGAATTACAACTAAAGGTATTTCATTTGACTTTCACTCGAAATTTTCTGTTGATGTAAAACAGAAAAGAAATGACACAAATTTCACTGTAACCAAACATTATCTTAAAGCTAGCATAATGCTAACATATAATGGGAAATGCCATTGACAGGCAAGGAAATAACAACTTGGCAGGGTTGTAAAACTTTTTGAGCACAATAGCAACACACGTAGACAAGCAGCACAACAATTCTCTTATATATTCTTTATCTTCAGCCAAAACAGCTAATATTGCTGCAGCTGATATAGTCTGTTAAACAACCCGAACAGAAGTGAACAAAATGGCTGCCCCAGAGTTGGGTGAAAACATGTGTTTTGCTGCTTGTTTCTTATTCCATTAATATTCATCAAAATATTGTGTTTAGAGTTAAGAGTGGGATTACAGAACACAGTTTACTTCCCCTTTAAGCCTTCCACATATATACGTATATTACTAACTCATTCAGTGCCCGCTATTATCACACTATCCTACCCTATTATTTGAAAAATAAATAAATAAATATGGTAAATAAATACTTGTGACTGAATGTAAATATAAACGACATGTAAATATGTTTTTTGTAATTGAGATTCAGTTCCAGCTATTATGAGACCTCTGTTTACCATATTATTTGTTTGATAAATAAACATTAAATAAATAGATAGATAGATAGATAGATAGATAGATAGATGTTTAGCTAGCTTTCTAGCTACCTAGCTAAGCATGATAGATAGATAGATAGATAGATAGATAGATAGATAGATAGATAGATAGATAGATAGATAGATAGATAGATAGAGTCATGATTTGATCGATGGATTAATAAATAAATCTTGTAAGCGAATACCTGGGAATGTATGTCTGGTCAATGTACATACATGTACATTTGTTTTTGGCATCGATTGAGTTAATAGACACATTATCAACTTTTTATAAACACACAATGAAAGTACTCTGTGATTATAAAGCGTTTTACAACCAAGCATTGTATCAACCCTCCAGACTTGCGTTCCTGTTGTGAACCGCTGCCGTTTCTTGTATCTATTTATAGCTAATAATATGAGTGTGTGTGAGTAAATGCAACAGTTAGTGAGTCTTATGAGTCAAGCTTAGTGAATTATCATCTTTGGCCTCCACATGGCTCACTGTTTGCAGTCGGCTTTCTTTTTTTTTTTTTTTTTTTTTTTTTTCTCAACCAGTACTAACCAGTGAGTCTGTGGACTTTGACTTTTCCCTTCCTATACACAAAGCCTCCTTGTTTACCAAGTGTTGCTCACTGTAATGTGCTCCAGTGGAGGTATCAAACTATGATCTCACACGATATGCTTTCCACCCCTAAGGGCCTCTCAGACACCCTCGGGGATTGGTCGCTGTAAACGTGTCGCCTCTCACCCTCTAGAGTGCAAATATTTGCATGGAAACTCGAATAAATCTTGAGATTTTTATTTAAGTGCGCTGAACCATTATTGATTATCATAAATAAAGTTACTATTTACTTGCTATCACCACTGCGACAACATACTTTTCTCACTCCCCTGTAAAATTTGCATTTTCAACAAGTGATCCTCTCCAAGTGTCCCCTACTTACTATGGAACGTGTTTGTATAATTTGTAATATAGCATAATTTAGCCACTAGCTATTATCTTGAAGTTAGCAGCTAGCAGCGATAAGCATCGCTAGATGCTAGCAACATTAGCAGCTAGCAGTACTGAAATAACCCATAAAGGTTGACAAGATTGTTTTTCAAAGGGGGTTTAATTGATGTAAATGACTCAAGTGACATAGTTGCGGTTCCTACTTACCAGTTTTTTTTTTTTTTTAAAGCAGCCTTACTCAAATGTGCTGTTTTAGCCAGCAAATTCATCCCAATGAACAAAAGTTATCAGGATGGATTTGTGTGAAATCTAATCTCTACTTCTAAGAGGAAAGTAGTGTACTGATAAGCACTGTTTGAGTTTAGGTTAAAAAAATGTTGATCACCAAAATATGTATAAAAGTTATCATCAAGTATAAATTTTGTTGTTTAAGCAAGAGCATACCCAAATAACAAAATTTCTACTTAAGTATGGATGATAAATAGAATAAATAGTCGAATGGGCCAGCTTGAGAATTTTTATGTGCGCTATTTTTGTTGGTAGAGAAACAATGTGCCTAAAACCACAGGTCAAAATCTCGGTTCATTGTTTTTTTTGTTTTTTTTTCGACGAGTTTTTTCCAAGAACCCCCACTTTGAGAAAATGTTTTGTATAGTTTTAAAAATATAGTGTTAAAAAGTTTAAAAAAAAAAGTATAAAATGAGTAAGATCTTGGATAAAAGTTTTTGACTTGTAATTTGATGTATGATTGTATATAAGAATTATGTGCAATATGTTTACATGTCGACACTGTTGCTGTAAGCGGGCAATTAAAACGTTTTGAATCAATATTAACGAAAAAGGTCTAAAACTTTAATATACAATTTTTCCGCATAAATATCTGATGTTTTGACATGCAGTTTATAATCCGTGTTTTTTTTTTGCTCACTTTTTGCTGGCGCGGCTTATATACCGATGCGGCTTATAGTCCGAAAAATACGGTAATTACATGTCTCATATTAGTAATGATATTTTTTCTGTCATAAGAAGTACTAATACTACTACTTTTCTACTGCTCCCGCTACTACTATTTCTAATAATATTTTTTCCCTCCAAACTCCTCCCACTCGTGCATCTAATACTACTACATCTATTACTCATCTTTCCACTACACCTACTATTTCCTCCTCCACCCACAACTACAATTTCTGCACCTACTCTAATTAGTTACTCCTCCTATTGTTACGACCACTAATTATTCTTCCTCTTCCTCCCATTATAACTACAGTAGTTCTTTTTGTACTAGTACTAATATGTATGTAAGGACACAAGGTTATGGTTTATATTTATGTGTAATAAATAATGACACAAGTGTAGTTTGTAAACCACTGTTGTGAATAGAGTACATAAAGGTAACATTTTTAAATAATCGGCAAAACTACAATTATTCTACTACAATTATTTACATCTTTGTGACTGTACTACCTGGTAAATAATTTGTGCTACTAGTATGACACTCAGTTAAATTTTTAATAAATACCGGTCTTAGTGCCGGGGAGAAAAACTGTTGAGTCAATCACAATTTAAAAAAAAATATTGATAAATCATAACAATAGTCTATATATAGTTTATATTCGAAAACTAATACCAATATGAGACTTAAATAAATCTCTTAATATTTTCAAACAATCCCTTCTAAAATACTCCTAGAAAATCACAATGCCCTGCCATTTTTGTGTCTTCCTTCCTTTATTCGTATTTATGGTTCAAACTTTTTGTTTGGTATGTTCTTAATATGTATAGTTAATGAAGCAGTCATACAAAATGTGACTCAATGTTTTTTTTTTTCTTTCCCTCTCACACGCCAATGCAAAAGATGAGAGGAAGTGAGGAGTCCAAAGCATTCTAGCTCTTTATTGCAGCTGGCTATCTTTTAATGACCCCCCCACCCCCCTTTTTTTGGGGGTGGCGGTGGGGGGTGAATTAGCTAAAGTGGACAGTGTCCATCCATCAAGACAATCAATAAAAAGCCCAGCGAAAGACAGACCGGGTGAGAACGCCAAACCACGCCTCCATGACTCACATCCCACAGTATCCTGTGTGCGGAACCGACGAAGAAACGTCGGCGTAAGAAGCCTATTGATGTCAAAAGACATCTGACAGGTTGTTTGTGGTGCTTCGGATAGAAAGATTAAAACAATAATTCCACATAACTGACGTTTGACCCCGGGAAAATCAGCCAAATTGGATCAAATTGAATCTTATTACCTTTTAAAGCATATAATTTTAATATGTTTATTATATGACTTTTTTGGGTCATTCCCACAGAGCAGACTTATTTCTGTATATATATATATATATATATATATATATATATATATATATATATATATATATATATATATATATATATATATATATATATATGTATATATGAATAAAAAAGTAAAAAAAACCTTCACTGACAGGCTAACAATAGCACCGGAGTTATGGTGTTATTATACAAATGGTTGCGCACTCCATGTTTCCATTATTTTAAGGTGTTCCATTATTTAATTTTAAGTAGAATAAGGAGGTCATTGTATTTTGGGGGGAAATATTCTGAATCAAAAATACTAGTAGTATTGGTGTTTTTTTTTTATCAGCGGTATTAAAAACAAGTACGAGTACTGCTATTGGTCCGGGAAAAAAAAAAAAATCTGAATTATTGTAATGATGTTTGTATTAGTGCTTGTACACCTAATGAAGTGACCAATCCAGTCTCCATTTCTGCGCCGAGCCATTCCGCAGAATTAGGAGTAAAAAAATTGAGACAGATCTTATGTTGGTCTCTCTTTCAACACGCTGAGCTTGCATTTTATGTCGGCGCGTCAAAGTCGTGCGCTTTCGGTTGCTACACAATAAAAGGAAAGGAATGTGTCTCACCAGCTGCTCGTGAAGAGGGCATAGACTCTAATGTCCCGCCAGTCCTCAGTACGAAGATGTCTTGCAGGCGTTTGAAATACAACGACTTCTCGGGATAGCCACACCCAGGCGAGCCTTGAGAAACGATGTCCATGTGTTCTGGAAACATGGCTTTGATCCCCCTTCCCCAGGCTGCAAAATTGGAAACAAAAGGCTGTCATGTTTTCATCCTTTATTATGATTCGCTGCTGTCAAAGCACTCACACAGATTATGATTTTAGTAGATTATGAATAAACAAAGATTGTTTTTATTATTAGCTATTAGTTTTGTTGCCATTTTCGCGTTGTAGCGACGGTTTCTTGGGGAGTGAGCAGTGCTGTAGTGGTCCCCATGAGAAGTGGGTATACTCCAAATTTCCCCTTTTTTTTTAAGGAGTAAAGAACCAGGGACATATTGGGCAACTCCAACCAAAAATCTGTCATCTCTACTACTGTAAAATGATCACGAAATTAATTAATTAGGAGCAGCGCATCCGTCTCGCATTTCAGGGAGGCGAGTTCAAATCCAGCTGGCTCCGGCCTTCTTGTGTGGAATTTGCAAGTTCTCCTCAAGCCCGGGTGGGTTCTCTGCAGGCACTCCGGTTTCCTCCCACAATCCAAAAACATGCATGGCAGGTGAATTGGACCTACTAAAATTGTCCTTAGGTGTGATTGGGTGCCCTGCCATTACCTGGCAACCAGTTCAGGGTGTCCCCCGTCAACTGTTATTCACCTTAGGATTTGCACCCCGATGTTTTTTTTTGTCCCCTTTTTACACCTTTTTTTTCACTATATGCTGGTCTGCTAAGAATTGTGAGTGCGTACAATATTGTATTTAGTGTGCATTTTAGCGCTTAAATCCAACTTGAATTAGTAAGCCATGGGTCCCAAGATTGCTAGTGATGTTAAAGGGAGAAGTAAGAAGATGATTAGTATGGAAACCAAGCTGGAGATAATCAAGAAATATGAAGAAGGCTGGGCTAGGCTAGGCTACCCTCGCTAGGGAATATGGCCATAAATAGCTCGTCACGTCACTCAAACGTAAATAAATTCTTTGTATATTTTTTTTATGTATATTACATGTAATGTTATATGAAATTTGGATATTATATATAAGTAGCAGTTACTATACAATTTTGTTACAATTTTTTTTGTTCTTACCTGTGGTTTTTCACTCATTAGCTAATAATAGCATAGCAATAATTTCTATTGTCCGCCACACAGGCAGAATGGATGAATTTAAAATGTATTCATCATGAGGCAAACATGTTTTAGTTTTTTTTTTTCGGCTTTTTTGGGGGGGAATTCTTCAATACTTTGTAATACTTTGTAATTGTACTCCACAGCTCTGGCCAATCATTATTGATTCCAAAAAACAAAAATGATGCATCTCCCTGTCGCTAACTTACTTGCTGAGTGCAAACCAACGAAAAAAATAAGCTGACTTCGAACCAAACACAGCATTTACTTTAAAGAAAATTTTAATCGATTATTAGTCATTTTCGGTCATTTCAAACCGAATTTATTCCATTTTTTTTGCCAAGCGAATTTTTCAAAATGGGTCTCAATTGACATTGGGGAAACAATGCCACCTGTTGGTAGGATAGCAAAGTGTTTGATTTGACTTACAATCAAAAAAAGTGTTTGACTTTTTAAACGATAATATCACGGAGGATCCATTTCATAAATCACGCCAGACAATATCGTGATCGTGATTAAAATTCGATTAATTGTGCAGCCCTACTCCAAACTGTGAGGCGGACGTGCTAACCAGTCTTCCACCAAGATCACTTATTATCTGTGATGAAATTATCGCACGCTGAGCCATGATTGGTCATCACGAAAACTATGATGTTGTTTTGAATCGACAGCAAGTGACAAAATGGATGAAAAATAGATGAAAATTATGTATTTTGCTACTCAATTGACACAATGTTATTCTGAATACCATTTTTTAGATTAGTGGGGTTTTATCACACATAATCTTATAAAACCGAAGCCTTTTTTTTATCTGTATTAAGAAAGACCACAATATATAAACTTGTAGTTTTTTGGGGATCAAATGTTTAAACTGTGTTTCGTGAGTTTACATGCATGTAAAGAACGCGCGTATGGTAAAACCATCAAGAAATTCTTTTTCCGTTGCGACTTTATCTGCACGTTCATCAAGTGAGTCAGCACATCCTCTGTGAAGCGAAAGCATTTTGCCAAGAAAAGAAAAACCGGGACGCCAGCCAAAGTGTTTGCGCGCCGCTCGTGTTAGTTTCTGCTGCTTTTTCTGTCCTCGTTCGACCCCGAACGAGGACGGCGGGGTTGGTAAATGAAAGCCACATGGCGAAGACGACCTTCACGTTCAACACGGTCAACATATGGCAGGACGACATCACCACATCCAAACACCGTGAAATCAGGGGACAACGGAGGACGAATGCCAAACAATTTACAAGACGATGACATTTTTAGAGATATTCCAATTCGGAAAATTCCTCAAATTTCTTGATAACGTCCTCAAATTGTAGCGAGAGTTGACATCTTTACCCACTACTTCAACTTAAAGTATTTACACTTAAAGTATTTAATCACTCAGTGATTGAGAGTAAATCAATTGGAACACGAAGAAACTTCTAGGCAAATTGTGGTATAGTGTCTCGAAACAATTAGATGATGACAAAAAACAAACAAACAATCACATTTCTGGAGTTAATAAATAAGACATGCCTGTTCGCCCGCACTTAAAGTTAACACCATGTCTGTGGTTCCCCAGTTACACTGCAATTGAAACACAACACGGTAATATAAGTGTAACACGAAAACAAAGCCTGCTGAGTGGTATTAACCTTGGGCTCTGGTACACCATCATATTTATTATACCATAGCTGAGGAAATGCAAGGGACGAAAATGCAATTAATAATCATGTCCACTGGATGGCATTATCATAGCTTACATGACCCTCAAATGGTGGATGTCGGTTCTCATTTATGACTGCCTGCCCTACAACTATAGAAGACGGTTTTATTAACATCTGTCACAGTCACTACAAGTAAAACAAAGTACTGCTGAGGTTGAATTTACTAAAAAAAAAAGTCTTTCAATAAGGAATTAAAGAACTTCTACCTTGCATGAGTGAGTGAGTGAGTGAGTGAGTGAGTGAGTGAGTGAGTGAGTGAGTGAGAGATAGACAGACATTTCGTGCATTTACTGTTGTACTCATGTTGAAGTGTTGACCCCTTGGGAAAAACAGCAAACACTTCTGAGGCTTTTTTACTGTGCTACCTCATTGATAGGGTGTGAAAATTTAAAATCGTCAAACGACACGGAAACGATTGAAACCTCCATACATTTTTATCCTCTGCACTCACCTAGCATCGTCTAATATGAATCCTCTTAACAAAATTGCCACCTACCTCATCTGTAGTTGAGTAACAAACAAAAACAAAATGTTGATGAGGGCGTTGGCATCGTTCCCGCTAGGTGAACGTGATAAACGCCTCGCGTGCAAAGGTTAGAAAAATTGTGATAAGCGGCCAAGGGAAGACTTGTCCTTCGCGTCATTCTCCGTCGTTCGCCCTTTGACCCGCCGACGATGAAGTGGCGTTAAAGTAAGTAGTCTAAAAAAAAAAAAAAATCGTCCCATCTATCAAAGCGGCCCCGAACTGGCTTGACCGAGCCGTTTGTCAACTTCGGTGACGCACTCGCTTCATGTGTAATTTGTCTTTATGGCTAATGTGATGAGTGGCAGCAAATGTACGAGAAGACCTTTTAGGGGGTACGGGAGATTTTAACAGGGTTTGTGCTGGTATCAGCAAATGTGATTGAATGGTTTTTAATGCGGTGATAGAAAAATGTGTTTTCTTTTCAAATTAAGAGCAAATGAATTGGAACATGACAGTTGAGCGGCTCACAAAAAGGCACAATGTCCTCTATTGAGCACTAAGACTTAGTAGGGTATTTCCAATGAGTCAAATTATAGAGACCAAAAACAAACGTCCACTGCAGTGGACACAAATGAATAGGCGACCAAATTCAATCATCGAATTGGGTGACTTAATAAAATTACCAATTGAAATAATAAAGATATCTCTGTTCTTATGCATGTTTTTGACCTTTTTGAAAGTTGTTTGTCTCGTCTGCCGAAACCAAAATGAAAGCTGAGGTCATTTATTTTGAGGCATCTTTCTTCGCCTGCAGTGGCGACCGGGTCCTGGAAAAACAAAAAGATGTGACAAGAAGCTGCTTTGTTTCGATTTTCTCTGAAGTCTTTTGGTGTCAAAACAACACAAGTTACATCACACAAGATGGATTTTTTTTTTTTCAACCGAAATAGCCTTTTGGGGCATCATCACGCAACCTAAACAATCAACGACAATATATCAAGGAATAAAGCTAACGTTGTATAACAGTATAAAAAAAAAAGCTAAATCATATTTGGGAGTCTTTCGTATGGAAAATTTACAGATTTCAGGTTTTTCATGATTCGTTTTAAATGTCGTTAAATGTGATCCTGTTTACTCCAAAGAAAAGCACTTTTATGTTTTGCATTTTGTTCCCTTACTGTACTCAAAGGGAAATGGTCCATCACCTCGGTACAGTACGTACTGAACCCCAGGTTTACTTATCCTAATATTGTGTCTATTAAAAAAGTTTTTTTTTCATTTTTTCTCAATCAATGCTATAGTATACTGTATGCATTATGCTTTTTGATTTTTTGATTTTTAGTTTTGTAAATGGTTTCCTCTGGTGGCAGAGGAAAAATATTGTTTTCTTTTTTTCCCCATCAGTTTACTAATTTTTCCCCTTAATTTACAAATGTGTAACCACAGTTTACTCATTTTTTCCCTTAATTTACTAATCTGTACCCTCAGTTTACTAATTTGTTCCCTTAGTTTATTCATTTGTTCCCTCGTTTTACCACAGTTTACTCATTTTTCCCTTAATTTACTAATCTGTACCCTCAGTTTACTAATTTGTTCCCTTAGTTTATTCATTTGTACCCTTGTTTTACTGATGTAAGGCCTCAATTTACTCATCTGTACCCTCAATTTACTAATTTGTTCCCTCAGTGTACAAACATGTTCCCTCAGTTTACAAATATGTTCCCTCAATTTACTAATCTGTACCCTCAATTTGCTATTCTCTACCCTCAATTTACTAATCTGTACCCTTAATTTGCTGATTTGTTACTATTTGTTTACTAATATGTTCCCCCAGTTTACTGCTGTTTCCTCAATGCACTAATCTGTACCTTCAATTTGCTAGTAAATGCCCTAAATTTACTCTTTTGTTACTATTTGTTTACTAATGTTCCCTCAATTTGCTAATCTCTACCCTCAATTTTAGAAATTGTTCCCTCAATTTACTAATCTGTACCCTCAATTTGTTACTATTTGTTTACTAATATGTTCCGTCAGTTTACTACTACGTTTACTCAAAATACTAATCTGTACCCTCAATTTGCTACTGTGTACCCTCAATTTGGGAAATTGTTCCCTCAATTTACTAATCGGTACAATCAGTTTCCTAATCCGTAGCCTCAATTTACTCATCTGTACTGTCAATTTACTAATCTGTACCCTCAGGTTGCTAATCTGTTCCCTCATTTTACTAATATGTTCCCACAGTTTACTCATCTGTACCTTCAATTTGCTCATTTTTACCCACAATTTACTAATCTTTACCCTCAATTTACTAATCTGTACCCTCAATTTGCTAATCTGTCCCCTCAATTTGTTTGTACCCTCAGTTTGCTAATCTGTTCCCTCATTTTACTATGTTCCCACAGTTACTCATCTTTACCTTCAATTTGCTTATGTTTACCCGCAATTTGCTAATCTTTACCCTCAATTTACCAATTTGTTCCCTCTGTTTATTAATAAATTCCTTCAATTTGTTTGTACCCCCAGTTTGCTAATCTGTTCCCTCATTTTCCTATGTTCCCATGGTTTACTCATCTTTACCTTCAATTTTCTAATTTTTACCCGCAATTTGCTAATCTTTACCCTCAATTTACTAATTTGTTCCCTCTGTTTAGTAATAAATTCCCTCAATTTACTAATCTGTACCCTCAGTTTGTTTGTACCCTCAGTTTGCTAATCTGTTCCCTCTGTTTAGTAATAAATTCCCTCAATTTACTAATCTGTACCCTCAGTTTGTTTGTACCCTCAGTTTGCTAATCTGTTCCCTCAGTTTACTAATATGTTCCCACAGTTTACTCATCTGTACCTTCAATTTGCTAAATTTTACCCTCAATCTGCTAATCTTTACCCTCAATTTACTAATTTATTCCCTTTGTTTGCTAATATGTTCCCTCAGTTTACTAATTTGTACCCTCAATTTACTAATTTGTTCCCCCAGTCTAACATCTTGTTCCCTCATTTTATTAATTTCCATTCAAAATTTACAAATATGAAGCCTCAATTTACTAATCTGTTCCCTCAATTTAATAATGCGTATGCTCGGTGTCTTAATTTGCTCCCTCAATTTACTTATCTGTACCACCAGTTTATGAAATTAAACCCTCGGTTTACCATTCGTTTCCCTCAATTTACGGATCTAAAACCTCAATTAACTCATCTGTAGCCTCAGTTTACTAATCTCTAACCTTAACGTACTATTTTGTTTCCTTAGTTTACAAATTTGTACTTTCAGTTTACTCATCTGTACCGTCTCATTACGTATGTGTTCCCTCAATTTACTCATCTGCAACCTCGTTTTTTTTCTCATATCCTGGACTTTGTTTTTGTATTGTTTTTATTAGATTTGTTTTAGTTTTAGTTTAGCGAGCCAGATCATTTGACTCTTTCCAGTTACCTTACTATGTGTCACTGTTTTTAGTAGAGGACATCTACCTCTCTGCCTCTTTTTTCTAGAGAAAAATATGTATAAATGATGAAAAAATTGGCAACAAGGTTAAAAAATGCGTTACGAGCTTGACGTGTAGCTAGCTGGGTCTGTGTGTGGGGTACAATTGACTTTGCTGTCTTGCTGGGACAAAATGGACACAACGGTAGACACAAATGAATAGGCTGGCTCTCATGAGGATATTGAATGTTTGCCGGGTGTCACATAAAAATAAAAGGTCACGAAGTATTGCGTAATAAATTAAACATGAATTCCCAAACGGCTCTTTGGCTTTTCCTTTTGTATGGATTTACAGCAATACTCAAATAAACGAACCGTATTTTCCGCACTATAAGGCGCACCTAAAAGCCTATTTTTTTTTTTTTTCAAAAGCTGATGGTGCGCCTTATAATCTGGTGCGCCTTATATGTGGATCAATATTGAGATTGGTATTGGTAGATGGGGAATGAAGTGATAAAGTAAGATTTACCTGTTTCTTTTGTGTGTTTACAGTTGAACGAGGTTGCTCATATTGACATTGAGTCATTATGCTATTAGTTATTATTTGTTATTATTGTTATTACTTTGAGTATTACAATATTGAGATTGAAGAAGTTTTAATATATGTCATTAATTGAGGGTGCGCCTTATAATCCGGCGGTATTCAAATTCAATCGATTTTGACACTGACAAAAATGTACATTTTTGGTACTGTTGATTGTAGTTACTTTGATAAACATATCGTTCAAAGCTATTTTTTTCATGAAAAACATTTTTTCTTGTTAATTTTTTTCAGGTAGTTTTCATTAAACGCACGAGTTAAATAAAACACACGCAAAACAAGACCTTAGGCAAGCATATCTATTCTCGCATCAATGAAGAATACACTCAAGTGTCTGACACTTTGATGAACGACCCCACAAAGAGTGTTTTCGATTAATTACCGTCGTCCATTTATAATCCGGTCTCCGTCAACGATGCCATTAATCTCTCTGCTCTTTAATAAGTCCAGAAAGTGCCGTTGTCATTCCTGCTTTTGTCACGTCCTCAACTCTACGCGGCCTAAGCAAACTTGATATTGAGCAAAATTGACACTGGCCAAAAAAGGGCTTTTAGGATAAATCTCCAGGCACTCCACTTGATCAATTGCCTGGATGAATAAATCACATGGGGGACATGGGGATGTACCCCAGTCATGATGGATGACTCGCTACTTTGTCTTCTTGCAAGATGAAGCGCGTTAACTCCTCCGACACATTTGTTCACATCGCCGCGTTAAAAGCTTGTAAGTGTCCGACCTCCTTCCTGCTTTTCTATAGCTGGCTGAACCAAGTCAAAAAAACGACGTTTTACATTCATAGTTCTCAACTCTTTTCCAATGACGTACCCCCCTGCAAAATATTTTTTTCAGACAAATTTATATGTTATATTGAGTTCAGTTGAGTGAGTAAATTCACTCAATTCACTACTTGTTACTCACTGCTATGACACAGCTGACTTTACCAGAGATTTATTTGTAGTTGCTCCTTTTCTTAGTCCTGGTTTCAGGTTTCTTGCTGATAAGAGCGTTCTGGGATGCCGTCACTCTTTCAAGTAACCAATGAATGCAGAACAAATTTGCACTCTCTCTCTGATTAGCTCTTGGCCAGGAATGCATGGTAGTTTTTTAATTCCTTATTTAAAGTTTTTTTGGTATTTTTTTTTTAGTTAATTCAACCTCAGCAATACTTTGTTTTACTTGTAGTGACTGTGGTAAATGGTAAATGGACTTTCACTTATATAGCGCTTTTCTACCTAAGGTACTCAAAGCGCTTTACACTAACTAGTCATTTACCTACTGATGACGCAGCATCAGAAGCAACTGGGGGTTCAGTCTCTTGCTCAAGGATACTTAGACATGGTCTTGATGGTCGGGGGATCGAACCCACGGCCTTTCGGCTGGGAGACGACCACTCTACCACAAAGCCGCCCCAGTGAGAGATGTAAATGAAACCGTCTTCTATTGTTGTAGGGCTGGCAGTTATATTTGAGAACTGACATTCACCATTTGATTGGCATGTAAAGTATGATAATGCCATCCAGTGGACATGATTATTAATTGCATTTTCGTCCCCTGCATTTCCTCAGTTGTGGGATAATAAACATGATGGTGTACTGGAGTCCATGGTTAATACCACTCAGCTGGCTTTGTTTTCGTGTTACACTTATATTACTGTGTAGTGTTTCAATTGCAGTGTAACTGTGGAACCACAGACATGGTGTGGGCAAAAATACACCGGCGAACTGGCAGACCGATGGTTAAAATTCCACCTGGCTTGAAAAAATGATGGCTGAACGATGACATAAAGGGGGCAGGAATATCACGAATGACAAATGTCGGGCCAGCAAAAAATTCTAAGTTTCCCACCTCTGTTTGTTTATTATCAGTCATGAATTTTTACATTTGATTATATGCCAATGACCTGATTCACTGCCAGTCCAGTAAAAATAGATTTTTGACATCTGGAGCCATCAGTGGTAGTAAAGGAGTTAAACTTTTGAACTACATTTGTAGTGGTATCTCTTGGCATGTCTTATTTATCAACTCCAGAAGTGTTATTGTTTTTTTTTTGTCATCATCTAATTGTGTCGAGACACTATACCACAATTTGCCCATAAGTGTCTTCATGTTCCAATTGATTTTTTCTTAATTTGAAGAGAAAACTGCCATGTCACTATCACGGCATTAAAAATCCATTAAAATAGATTTGCTGATACTTGCAAAAGCAGTTAAAATCTCACATACCCCTAAAGTGCCTTCACAAACCCCATTTTTGCATTCAGGCGTTATATATCAAAAACATTTTATTCCTTGGTGTTAAAAAACACACGTTAGCCTATTTTTATGTTGTTACGGTTTTAAATTGATAGATGTTTTCCAGTCTGTTCAATTTTAATGTTAGAGTTTGCCAGAACTGAGGCTGTTCTTAAATGTTTCTCCCTGTGAAGGCAACAAGTGTCATCAAAACGGATCCGTGTTGCTATTGCGCTGATTGACAGTGATTTTGTGTCTGAATAGTCAGCCAATGACTGTACACGACAGTGCCAAAAATAGAAATTATGAATGCATAATGGAATATGAGTCTAGGAATCCAAGCTTTGAAGGATGAGGTGATTTGACAATGTGACTCCTGTGAATTTGGCATAGACGTATGACTAAATATTTGGCTGCATGTTGTAACAGGAAGAACAATTTAATCGCTTTTTTTTTTTTGTACCCACGATGACACATGCTCACAAGATCAGCGCAAGCCCCACCCTCAAATCTCACTACGAAACACCTTGCTCAAGTTGACATCTAAAAACTGCATTTACCTCATTTCAATTCACACAGACATTAAAAACTGCTGAGAGCCTGTTGCTAAGCAAATAAGGAGCACATATCCAGGCATGAAAACAGTCTAAAAGCTAGACTACTCGATGCTTATTTTATCGAGCCTCTAGATAAAATAAAAGTGTGGAGATTTACCACATGTTGTAAATGATGAAATTAGCATGACAGTAAGTGTGATGATGTGGTCTAGCCACATTATGTTCAAGGGAATTATGTAAATTTGTGATTCTGCATCCAAGATATACTGCATGGTAGTGGTTCTCGTATAGGGGTACATGAGATTTTAACAAGGTTTCTGTAGAGCCCCGCAAATATAACTAAATATTTGTTGCGCCGTGTGAAGAACAGTGCATTTTTCTTTTCAAATTAAGAGCAAATTAATTTGAACGTGAAGCAACTTAATGCTCAACTGTGTTATAGTGTCTCCTTTATAAAATGTTGTTTGCATTTATTTTTTTACATGGATGTGCATTGTCATGGTCACAATTACAACACTCATGTTTAAATTATTCATGGAAGTTGGGAGTAGTCTGATTACAGATCGTATGTAAGATTTTAACTGGGTTCCCGCAGCTGCTAGCAAATCTAATTTAATGCATTTTAATGCTGTGAGAAGGACAGTCCATTATCTGTTCAAATTAAGAGCAAATGAATTAGAACATGAAGCAACATATTGCTAAATTGTGGTATAGAGAGCTCGCCTTTAAATGTAGCATAACCTTTACCGCATTTGAAATATTTTGCCAGTCGACTCTTAATTCGAGAATGGCAAGCAGCGTAAAAAGTAGCTCAAAAGTTTACAGAAGGTCAAGTTGAGTTCACCTGCATTTTATAGTTGATCGTGAACTTTCTCACACTTGCAAGCTCACTTTTTGTGACTAGTGTATTTTCCCCCCATGGGGATGAATTCCAACTTGTATGTCTTTGAAACGTCTCCATTTTTTTTTCTTTTTTTTTTCCCCTCTCTGTCTTTGTAGTGGCAGCTCCATAATGCTGAGTCAGTCCCATGACATCATCGACATCACGGGACGGTGAGAGCGAGGGTGTGACCGCGGGCTGGTGAAGAAACGCTTTGCAGCTGCTGCCTTGCCCCCCCCCCCCCCTCCCCCATCATGAAAGAAAGGAAGGATTCCAGCGAATTGAAGGCGCGGTAAGTGGTATTTTTTCCTATTACCAAAATGCAACACATTTCTGTGAAACCACCTGCAGGGAAACTTGACTTTTGTGGTTAAGGTTTCAGATGTGCACTTCCTGGCGTTGGTGGCGCATGACCTGCACTCTGAGGTCATGGCGGATAGCGCCATGACCAATATGGGAGATGAGCGCAAGTGGATGTTGGCCGCGCTTTTTTTTTTAACCCTAGTGGCGTAAAGTTACAAATTATGGAAATTATTCATTAAGATATCTTAAAATAATCAATGGAAAAAAACACTAGGGAGCTGAAATTTCCAACATGTGATTAAAACGTCGAAAATTTTAATTTGCAACGATTCTCACATTTCAATGCGATTGCAGCTCGGCGTGCGAGATTTTGTGTACAAAAATAATAATTGTCCAAATTTTGGACAATATAAAACCATTCTAATTACAATTTTTGAGATGCAATTTAACAGGATTTATGACATTGATTTTCCTGCGATTTTTGCAGCATTCCGTTGCGCGGCAGTCAAACTATGTCAGCAAAAAGAAAATTCTTTGTTGACTTGTGTTTCACCTCAAGACAGTAGGTGGCAGTCAAGACCAGTTAATGGCTATGTATTAAAGTGTCATAATCACAGACTACAACAACAGACTATACCATTTTTATTTTTTTGTGGGTGTTAATAATTGCAACCTACATATTTATGGATAGAACTGATGCCACTGAGCAATTTGCGTGGTTGAAAGGAAAAAAATATTTATCAATAACCGATTACGGCTATAAAATCATTTACAAAATGAGGAGAAGAATGCAATGTGTAAAGTTTGCAAAGTGTGCACAAGGTTTAAAATAAGCCAAAACGTGAACATCTTCAAGTGCACACAATACAGTCGAAGGCCTTTGAATTTCCCATCAAAAATACACAAACGTGTTGCAAGTCCAGTAGGCCCGGCACAGCTGTTTCACAACCAGGATAGTAGGCATGTCATCAAACACGTGTGTGTGTGTGTGCGGCTGTGTGAAAGGTGCTTAGTTATATCTGTCCGCCTATAAAGCTCTGCGAGCTTCTCATTTCCAGCCGTTTAGCAGAAGTGAGCCAGCGAGTCAGTTGCCGCGCAGGAAATGATGACTGCTCACATTTGAAGATAATTGTGTGTAATGTAAAGTTTTTCTGCAGAAGAAAAAGAGGAAAACACTCAAGTAGGTCACATGGCCGACACGTGTGATTGTCTCAGCGGTTGGCACAGCGTGTCTTCAATAAGGTCATGTTGAAGAAGTTTTACGAGCAAATTACTGGTTTCACGCTGTCATGTTGACATAGTAAATAGCTGGACATACACAGCACTTTATTTGCGTCTTAAAAGTCGATTGCTTCCAAAGTTTTGCTCTCAGAATGTATCAACTTGCAGAGTGAAACTACATTTTAAATATGGACAACAAATAATTAACCTGCATTTTTGTAGTTTTGTTGTTGTTTTTTAAAGTCTAATTATTGATGTGTGTGCATGTGAGTTTTCTCTGTTTTTTTTGGACTCGTAAGTGTATCAAATCCCCTCAAAGATCAACACATTGCAGCTTGGACAGGACAGAACTTTAAATATTAAATAAATCTATTATAGGCTTGGCTAACTTGAGTTTGAAATGACCAACTGCATTTGAATGCACCGCATGATATGTCCGCATCGTTTGACATCAACACTCCCATTAGCAGCTACATTACCGGTGTTGTTTTTTTGAAATGTGGGATACCCAAATTAACTAAAGAAGACATATGAGTATCGCAAAATGCAATAGAGAGATGTACCACTAGGTGGAGCCTGCATACTACCAGTGGCAGTCGTACCACACTTTGAATTGGGCAAATTTGACTTTGAGTAGGAGCAGTATGTCCTCAAAGGACCAATGGAAATTTAGCAAAATGAATGACTTATAGTTTGTGCATCTACTCACTATTTTGTGATATTCCTGTTTTTTAGTGTTACTGCATTAATCCGTTCCGCGGTTAGGATCGTAAGGTGAATTCGTCGTATGACGGGCAATCCAAACCTATGTTAAATAGCTGATGCGTTTAGAACCCTGGGTAAAAACATCAAAATTTTACATACATATTAAAAACTGGTACCAAAATAGTATAGTAAGTGCTACGTATATATAATATACATGTATACAATCAGAAAACATCATAAATAAAAAATATAGAAAGGATTTATTTACCTTTAAGTGCGGCTTGTTATGCCCATATTCCCTAATAAGGGTTATCTCCAGCATATAAATCATCTTCTTACTTTTTCTCTTTAACATCGCTGGCAATCTTGGGACCCATGGCTAACCCTTTCAACTTTGAATTTAGCCGCAAAATGTACTATAAATATGCTTTTGTAACCACTCACAATCGAACAAAGCTTTACTGTTCCGCCATTTTGAAACGAGGGAGGCCGACCAATAGCAGACCAACATCTCTGTGAGGAGACGCCGATCAATAGCAGACCAGCATGGTAGTCACGCGTTGCATGGAAGCAGTTAGACGGTAATAGTAAATAAGCGTAATTATCTAAAAACGCCAGCAGATGGAGGCAAAAAAAACACAAATACAGCCAACCCCCTAGGGTCATGACAGTTGTTTTTGTCGCTTAACCGGGAAAATGTCATAAAGAGGGAATGAAAAAACTCAGTATTCCAGGATCAGGGACGTTGTAACGTGGGGGTCCACTGTATGCAGGCAATTAAGCCAGATTGTCACGTGGAAATATTGTTTATATACAGCGAAGAACATTTTTCTGTTCCTTAAATTAAATTTTTCATTCATTTAGTCTAATGCAAAAATCGTCAGGAAAAAAAACATTGTTTATAATGTTTTTTGTGTTTTTTATCATTAATATGGTCAGTGTGGTGTCTTATCTAACACTTGCTACCAAATGAAGCTGTTTTATTGAACTTGTTTAAAGATTAACCACGTTGCCCTTCTTGAGCTCTCTTGAATAACCACAAAAGAGTGTGTGTGCTTCGCTTTCTCAACGAGAAAACACTTCCAAAGGTTCGATCGCAACCGTAAATTTGACAATCAAAAGTAGACAACGCCCAAACTGTTTTTATTTTGCAAGGGTCGGCGACGGGCAGGAAGTAGACAAGTGTAGAGGGTCAAGTTACTGTAACACGACGACGTGCCGGCAATGACTCATGCAGCAGATGATGAGGATGATTTAAAAAAAAAAAAAAAAAGGGTGCCATGCCTCTACACAAGTCATGTGTGCTAACTGTCAGAAATCCTGTCTTTTCGTTTCTGTTTCATTTCCGCTAAAATGCACATCATGCTACCATAAAGCATTCACTCTGAATTGCGTTTTTAGGGATGAGCGTTTGGTTATAAAGCTGTCGTTTTAGCTACTGAAGCAAACTTCTCCTCTTGGGTGATTTCAAAAATTCAGCCCCAGAAGCCAGTTGTACTTAGCAAAATGAAATTTGGTAGACATGTCAATAAAAAGGAGACCCATAAAAAAGTCTCATGAAGCTATGTTGTATTATCAACAGGAAGCCTGCTATTTTCTTTTAAAACAGTCTAATTTGGGTCAATTTGGTCATATTTTGCAGTCCTTCAATCACAAAGTATTTTGAAACTGAAAATCCTGCGTTTGGCTTTGCAAAGTGAAATTTGGTAGCTCTGATTATCATGAGTAGACCCACAGAAAAAAACGTTTCAATAAGTTTACCGTTTTGGTATGAAGCCGCCGTTTTATTCATTTAGGTAAACATTTCCTCACAGATGATTTAAAAAATCGAGCCCCTGAAGCCAGTTCCACTCAGCGACATGAAATTTGGTAGACCTGTCAATAAAGAGAAAACCAACAAAAAAGTCTCAAGAACCTTTGTTGTAAAATCAACAGGAAGTCCGCTATTTTACTTTGAAACAGCCTCATTTTTGGTCAATGTGGTCTTTTTTTTTTTTTTTTTTTGCAAAACTTCAATCACAAACTCTATTTTGAAACAGTAAATCCTGAACCTAGATTGTCTTTGCAAAATTCACGAGTAGACCCACAAAAAAAAAGTTTTAATAAAACGTGGCAAAGATAAAATGGTAAGCTAGACGTGTTCGTATAAAGCGACCGTTTTATCCAGATGATTCTCACTTTGAAAGACATGTTAATAATGAGAAGATCCACAAAAAATGTCTCCAGAAGCCATGTTGTAAAATTAACAGGAAGTCTGCTATTTTACTTTGAGTCTTACTGCGGTCCATCTAGCAATTATTTTCAGTTGTTGATGCAAACAACCATGTGGAAATTGCTGTGCCTGAAACTGGCATACAAAACTTTGCTTTGCTAATTTGGTTGCTATCATCATCGTTACAAGACTCACAAAAAATGTCTCAATAAGTTGTGGCAGAAATGACATAGCAAGTTTTTAAATGGTCTTTTTTAGCTATCTAGGCAAACTAAAAAAAATTAGCCCCGGAAATCAGTTTCACTTTGTAGAATGAAATTTGGTAGACGTGTCAAGGATGAGTAGACCCACAAAAAAAGTCTCAAGAAGCCATCAACAGGAAGTTGGCTATTCTCCTTTGAAGAAGCCTTGTTAGGGTCCTTTTGGTAGTTTTTTATAGTCTTTCAATGACAAATTTGACTTTTTAAAACTGAAACTCAAAACCTAGTTTGGCTTTGGTAGCTATTATGCTCATGACAAGACCCACAAAATAGTTGCAAAAAGCTACGGCGGATATTATGCAGGATGTCTGTATTTTTGTGCGAAGCCGCCATTTTAGCCATTTCTGCAAACTTGATGAGTGAAAAAAAATCAGCCCCAGAAGTCAGTTTTACTTAGCCGCATGGAACTTGGTCGAATTGTCAATAATGAGGAGCCCCACAAAAAAGTCTCAGAATGCTATATTGTAAAACCAACAGGAAGTCTTCTATTGTCCTTTGACGCAGCCTTATTGAAGTCAATCTGGTCATTTTTTGGACTTGTTTTTACAGGTGCGGCTCACAGTTCAGGGACCTGAGTTCAAATCCACCTGGCTCCGGCTTTCTTTTGTGGAGTTTGCATGTTCTCCCCAAGCCCACTCAGGTCTCTCAGAGTAATCTTGCTTCCTCCCACACTTCCAAAACATGCGTGGCAGGTGAATTGGACATAATAGATTGTCCTTAGGTGTGAATGGCTGTTTGTCCCTTTGTGCCCTGCGATTGGCTGGAAACCAGTTCAGAGTGTCCCCCACCTACTGCCTGAAGCCTGTTGGGATAGGCACCAGCAAGCCTGCGACCCTTGTGAGCCTAAGCGGCTCTCAAAAATGCATGGATGGATGCATTTTACGGTGAGAATTTTACATTCCATTCTCACCAGGGTGAACGTTTCTACTGAGTCAGAAATGTTTCAAAATTCAACCCTCTAGTTTTGCTTTTCAACATAGAATTTAGTAGCCTAGGTTCTTATTAGACCCACAAAAAAAAGTCCCAAGAAGCCATGCACAAAACACAGGCGGGTTCACTGTAGTTGTAATCTGTGGTGTTCGATAAGATGCTCTTTGAAGGCTCCAGAGCACATAAATCATTTTAGACAAACAAAAGTGGGCCTGTTTTGAGGTGGGGGGTGGGGGGTTAGTATGTTAGCACAGCATTGCATACTACAAAATACTCATTGCCCTCCTTTTCCTTTGCTGCGTGCACTGTGCACCCAGTGACTGAGTGATTGACCCGAGTGACTGAGAATACGCCCGGGCATGTCTCATAAGCGCACTCTCGTATAGACACACACACACACACACACACACACTGTCACAGTCGGACAAAAGGAACACTGTCTAATGCTCATCCAAGCACTGTTCAAACAAGAGAGTACATATTCCAACAGTTAAGGTGTCAAGGGTAACTGCTGAATTATATTGACGATCTGATAATCTTAATAGACGTACGCTAACTACTGTTATTAATTAAAACCTTGAACACAATTCAATTCACAGTGACATTAATTTACAAGAAGGCAATATTCGGTTGTAACACTCGTGCAGTATTTCGTCATCTAAGTGAAAGCGATGAAAGAAGACACTAGGGAGCTGAAATTTCACCCACATGGTCACGCACGTCAAAGTTCAACATGGCACGGCCACTTTGTTATCACGCTATCAGGAATGTGCCATCCCTTGGCTAAAATATTGCCGGAACAATGTGGAAGAAAATGATCCAAAAATGGTCAAAATACCGCATGAGGGGTAATACGAGCAAGCCAAATGTACTAAACGTAGCAAATCAAGCTATCGTGCATGAAAACACCAAAGTGTCACATGTGCGCTATTCATAGTTTGAGAGTTTTGTAGTTTCCCTTTCTGAGGTTTGAAAAGTGTCACAAGTATTTCCCCAACTGCCAAGTCCCCTTTCACGTTTGCCTTTTGACGCCTTTTGGAATTTAAGACATTTGCGTGGGGAAATACGATAAATTGGCCTTCTATGTTGTTTCGCGTTGAAGATAACAAGACAGCCATGCATTTTTTTATCTCGTTCATTTCGTCTTCTTGTCCTTGAGATGAAGTCCGATTTTTACAGTGTTATGACCTTTGTTCTGCATTACTTGCAAGGAAGCGATATAATTGTAAAGAGAAAATGTAAGCAATGTAGCCTGCAAGATATTGTGAATAACGTGGGAGTTGCTGGCGTAATGACGTTGTTATTACATTGTTATTGCAATCATACAATCTCTTCGATAATAGTCGGCACTTACTTCATTTTTTTCTGAAATGTATTCTGTATAGAATACAAAACATTGCAAACAATAAAAATTAAGATTTGTATTTGTATAATATAATGTAATATAATATAATATAATATAATATAATATAATATAATATAATATAATATAATATAATATAATATAATATAATATAATATAATATAATATTCTGAAAACTAATAATATTTAATTTACTATATCTATTTTAAAATCCAGTAGTTTCAATTTTTTGGTAGTATTTTACATATTACTGTCAATAGGATATTAAAAAAAATAGATAAAAAGATTCCAAATAGAAACAAGACAATTGTCATCAAAATGATTTTTTTCTTTAAAAAAAAAACACTTTTCCTCCCTCCAATATATTTTTTCACCAAAAACAGCCCTTTTGCCCCCTTTGCATTCTTTATAAGTGTAAAACGTATCATTTGACAGTATGAGCAAACAAACAATCATTCCAATCATGTTTTATTGAATTAGATAAACAAAATAACGTCTCAAGATGCGACATTGTTTTTTTTTTCTTTTTTTTTGTTATCATATTTTTGCATCTTAAAACCGGTTTGGTCTTCTTTTGGCATTAGTGGGAATGGGCGGGTAGGTACTTTTGGCCAAACCTGGAATTCACCGAACTTACGTCCACATTTGAATGTTCTACAACAGCCCTCATCTGCGTGACCTGAATACTTTATTACGGCTTTAACCTCTGGGTGTCCGGGGATTTTTCACTAGCCTGGCCTTATTATCAAATGTGAATATATATTTACTTTCAACCCCTCATATTGTTCAGTGGCATCAGCCTTGTCCATACATTTGTAATGATTTTTTTTTTTTTTTTTTGGGGGGGGGTCTTAAAATTGTAAAAATACCATAGTAGCAAAATTAACTATGCTGTATATTTATGAAATTGAAATATGAATATTCATTTTGTTATAATTAATAACAGTGTTATGACTTTTGAAGACTTTTGCATAATGGGAGCCCAGGCTAAACCAATCATCGAAGTCATTGAAAGGCTTAAAAATGTCGTAACTTGGGGCGTCAACTCCAAAATTTCTATTGCACCCCGTTCGGGAGTTGCCGTTGAAAGGATTAATGCAAAAATTAAGCGAAATGCATGAAAAAACATCGGGTTTTCGATATGTCCAAAATTGACAATACAGCATTTCCAATTTCGAATGGCAGTAAATGAGACCAACATGGGCCAAATTTGACACTTATAGGATGTACCTCTCGACTTCCCATTTGCAAGCATCTAGAAAGAACGGCGGCGTGGCATATTGAAAGTCATCATATTTGGACAATCTATGCAATATTTTAGCCTCCTAGTGTTTTTTGTATGCTGTGATACCACACATTAAAACACCAAAAAGCCAGAGTTGGGTCAAATTTTTCCCTCAGGGGTTAATGTGTGTGAACACTCAATGTTGGAGTCACATTTGTAGGACCATAATGATAAAGAGAAACTCAAGTGTGCCACTATGCAAACATGCTTGCTACAAAAGTTTTAGAACATTTTCAAAACATGCACTTTTAACATTACTGGTACATGAGCTTGGATATTTTCCTTTCCAAAATGCTACTTTTTTCCCTTGTAAAAGTAAAAGCTCCCAGTTTCTTAAAAAAAGAAAAAAATATTTAAAAATATTTTCCTGAAAAATAAATACAACTTCCCAGTCCCACTCCATTTCATAAGCAACAGTCACTTTACTCACAGTCACTTTACAATAGGCACTTTATAACAGGTACTTTATAGTCACTTATAACAGTCATTTATAAATAGTCATCTAGTCATTTTATATAACCATCCCTTTTTGCACAACCATGCACACCTGTTTTTATTTTGTGTTTCGTTCATAGATATTGTCAGATTTTACAGTTGTCTATTTTTATATATATTTACTTTTCTTTAGCTCATTTTTACTTGCCACTAAGGTTAGAGAGTCACGAAATTTCAATTCTCTGCCTGTCCTTGCACATGTGGTAGAATTGACAATAAAGCAAACTTTGAACTTTGAACTTTGATTCTTTATTTATTTTTTTTAAATTAATTAATCAATTTATTTGTAGCTATTTCTCATCCAAATTTCTGGTTCACTCAAAAAGAAAACTTTTACCCATTTTATCATTTTCATAAAAACTAAAAAGTTACGACAAGTATGTTTTCTCATCATATTTTTCTATACTTGAGTTGAGTAGAAAAAACGGAAGCAATTTAAAAAAAAATACCCACGTTTTATGAACGAATCAAATTCATTATCATTACTTTTCAGTGCGAGGAAAAACGACACACTATCCCCCAAAAACTTTCTAAAAACGTTTTTTTCTTCAATGAGGATCGACTCAATTCTTAAATCTCGTTTGTTTCAAATGAAGTCAAGGGCGTACTGGGGATGCATCAAAGTTCAACATCTGTTGTTTGAAATGCTCTTTGATGCATACAGTAGATGGAAAAAAATAAAAAATAAAAAAAGAAAAGGAGGATGTGTCATCTTTCCCTGTGCGAAGTGCGCTCGCAGCGCAAGAGGAAGACAAAGTTAAAAAAAGAGAAAAAAAAAAAAAATGAAGCCGGGAGCAGAGGAGCAAATGAACCTCAGCGACCGCTAAGCCTCACCGTGGCGCGAGCGTTTCACCACGCACACGAAACATTTCCAGTAAGACGCAATGAGGTTTTAGCTCATTTTGACAGCTTGTAAAAACAACCTCGCGGGCAACTAGTAATGGAAATAAATCACCTTTTTTTTTTCACCCCCCTGTTTACATGTGTTTTCAATCCATATCAGTGACGATAGGACGTGAAATTTTCTCACGAATAAAGTTATGTATGGAAATGAGTGAAACGACTCACTTTAAACTTTTTACTTTTAAAAAATGCTGGTTCTTTTTTTTGTTTGAAAAACTAAAAGCTTCTTGAAAAATTAAAAAAAAAAAATATTTACTCATGAAAAATGAACGGTAAAATGTTTTTTTTCTAGAGAAAATCACATCAAAACTGCTAGTTCCTTTTTTTAATAAGAGCCACTCCAATTTTTTTTTCAGAAAAAAAATCTTGAAAGATTTGTCAAAAACATTGCCATGATTTTAAACTTAAATTATTTTTGTTTTTATGAAGCTTGAACTTGAGAATTAGTCAATCTTTTTTGTATTTTTGTATTATATTTTCTAATTGTAATTTTTAATTAAATATTTATTTATTTCTTTATATTTAAATATTTATGTATATTAATATATGCACCATGTGCATGCATATATATATATATATATATATATATATATATATATATATATATATATATATATATATATATATATATATATATATATATATATACACATGCAAATAGTGCACATATTAATATACATAAATATTTAATTATTCAATATATTAAAATATTTTTTTCACTTTCAGACTAACTTGTAACCTCCACAAACGCTGTAATACTCAACAGTTGTTGAAAGTTGATTCATATTGCTTTTTTTCTTTTATTAATGTTCAAAAAATACACTATTACATTTACTTAAACAATTTCTATGATAACAACCTTATTTTTTGTCAGCCCCATGAAAGATTTTCCTCTTTCCTTAGGGGAAATTTGCAAAATATCATCGAGAGGCACCACCTTAAGGAGTGGAAAGTACCTGAATATCTGAGATGGCCCACGCCACAAGGTTGTTGTTTTTGTAGTGCCACTTTCTGGAAATGAGGACTTTGATCAGCCGTGTGGCAGACGGCTGAAATTTCTTATCGCTGCACAATCACAGCAATTCACAGTGACGCATTGCTTTTGTACAGCCTCACAATAAATACATGGCCCCATGCCATGAAAATGGGACTGTAACATTTCATCAAAGTCATGTCGTGTACATTACGTGTATATGTATTAGTGCTGGGTATTGTGTCTTAAAATGGATTTCAAAATATTGGAAGGGTTAGGGTTAAAGGTGTATTGCGCTATGTATTGCGATATTGGGCAATGTTGTTGCACTTTCTTATTTTTTTCACTTTTAGACTAACTTGTAACCTACACAAACGCTGTAATACTCAACACTTGTTGAAAGTTGATTCATATCACACATACGTGTATATGTGTTAGTGCTGGATATTGTGTCTTAAAGTGGATTTCAAAATATTGGAAGGGTTGGTGTTAGGGTTAAAGGTGTATTGCGATACGTATTGCGTTATTGGGCAATGTTTGTAAAATAAATCAATCAATCAATGGCATATATTAACGGCGGGAAATGGAAACCTATGGTAATTAGCAAATGCGTTCAAAGGCCCAGGTAAAAACATCAAAATTTTATATATATAAATATATGAAAAATTAGTAAAACAAAATTATTGTAAGTACCACTTATGTAATATACATGTATGTAATTGAGTAACATCAAAAATGAAAAATGTATAAAGGAAAAATGAAATTTTATTTACCTTTGGAGTGACGTGAGTTGAGCTAGTTACGGCCATATTCCCTAGCTTAGCCTAGCCTAGCCTAGCCTAGCCTTCATATTTCTTGATTATGTCCCGCTTCCTTTCCATACTGATCATTTTCTTACTTATTCCTTTAACATCACTAGCAATCTTGGGACCGACAGCAAATACGATATCGTAAGCACTCACACGAGATCAGGTTTTTAGCATATCGGCATCTTAGTGACACCGTGACGCCGACCGATAGCAGACCAGCATCACAGGGATGCCGTGACGCCGACCAATAGAAAACCAGCTTCTTATTGACACTTGCAGTAACGCGTATATTGACGTATGAGCACGGTGCGACTCACGCCAAGTTTGAATTTTGGAATTTTGTTGATGCCGTAAAGCGGGAAAAATACAGTAACAAGGGGGAAAAAAAACAGAGTATTCCACTTTGTAATGTGAAAAAAACGTAAAATATGTCTCATGATTTGAACCCTGCGGCTTGTAGGCTAATGCGGCTTGTATGGGAAACGGAAAGTTGTATTGCAATACGCGTATTGCGTCACTTTAGTAACGCAATATATCGATATTATCGCCCAGCATTAATATGAAATAAATGATGAAATGAATGATGCATTTTCACTACATCAGATTGAGATATACTGTATTCTAATTACCATGAATTTCAAACTCTACACTGCAACTTTTTTCTCATGATTTGAGCCCTGGGGCTTCTAGTGTAGTGTGGCTTATGTATAGTTTTTTTTGGTTGTTTGTTTTTTTTAACCAGGGAGCAATCCAATGGTCATTCGAGTTGAAGTCTCAGTAGATTTGCGGGTTTTGCATTTGGTAACCTTTTTTTAGTTGATGAATGCACTTTTTGGGGGCAAAATTTCTCAGTAAGCCTGTTGGAGCTTGTGTCAGCTAAATTTGCTGACTCATCTCTTTCTTGGTCTTCACAGCTGCAGCTGGGTTGAGCAAGAGGGAGGTTGACAGGTGAACCCGAACCCGGAGGACAGGCCCCGCCCACTTTCCCCTTCACAGTACGTGGATTCATTGTCAATTCTATGTTTGGAACTTGTCAATTAACAATTGCTCCTTGTTTCAAATGAATGACGCACTTTAAGTTGATTTAAAGACACAAAAGATAAGTTTGTGAGTTATTGTCATTTTGATGAAATGATCATTTTCTTCTCTGAGTAATATCGGAATTGCGCTTACAAATAAACATAAATGCCAGTCGGTGTCTTGGCTGGTCCACCAAGAAGGTGACGTGGACGTTTATCGGGCAAAATACAATTTTCTATATATTTAGCACTTTTTACCGGAAATATTTGATGCTTCTGCTAGGAAAAGAAAAAAAAAAAACACAACGCTTTGGACTTACCGCATCCAACTGTAGGATAAACCGCAACTTCCTTAACGGCGGTTTATATTTAAGGGAACTTCACTGCAACTTTTTTTTCCATACGTGTCATTTTTTTCCTCTTGAAACTTGCAGTTTTTTTATTTACTATAATACTATCAGACACAAACAATGAGCAAAATGAGTCCGTGAACAATTCAATCCAATTGGACTATTTTGCTGTATGCACCTTAAGATTTATATTTCACATATTTCTATTGTATCACGATTGTATAATGATGCATGCGCAGTTTCATCGATCATTATCATATTATTATACTCATTTCTTTCCACCAAAGTAGAGTCGAAATCAAAATCAGACGATTGTCTGACGACTGTGTCAATCAAACATAATTTGGATTTTTGTTTTTCCTGTGCAAACTGGCTGTGTTATATATAGCGCATTTTAAATCTGAATATATCCACATTGAAATTCACTTTAAATAAGTAAATTAATTTATAGATATCGAATTATAAACTCATTCATTTATAAATTAATTAATTTGATTAATTTATAATTAATCTATAATTAATTTATAATTAATTAATTAATTTGATTAATTTATAAATAGGAATTATATATTTATGAGTTATAATTGATGTAGAATTCATCTATAAATATTTACTGATATTAATTCGTAAATATTAATTTATTAAAAATATTTAATTAATTTGTTCATAATTAATTTATAAATATTTTCACCCATTAATCGTTTAGAGAGCTAAAATTGTTGAAATGTTCATCGCGTCAGTCTCGTACCTGGAAATATTTCTATATTTTTGTAGTCTTAAAAAAGCAGACTCATTATTATTATTAAGTCCAAAAAAAACATTTTAAACTTGTACTTTTACTTTTGCAAAAAGAGCAATCAACACGTTTGCTGATTTTCTGACATTATGGACCAAATGAGCAATTAAATCGTGGAAAACTTTGGCATCGTCAATATTGCAAAAAACATTTTAAAGAAAGGCTAAAAATGAAGACATGTTTTTTTCTGTTTATAATCGATTATTAAATGAAAAAGGATCACGTAATCTTGACAAAATAACGAGGTAAGAATATTAATTAAAAATATATTAAAATAAGTGCAAATCTTCCCTTTCCAACCATTAATGTTTTGTAAAGATTGGTCAAGTAGTTTTTGAAATGTAGGGTTCCAAAATTTGGGCCACACCCATTTTCAAAAATGTACCCCCTGAACCGCTTCTCCCATTGACCTAAAAGTTGAGATTTCACGTTGCATCATCACTATCAACAAGTACATTATATTTCATTCAAATCCGAATCGGCTTAGTTCCAATTTTCAAATTAACCCTTGTGCGGCATTTTGACCATTTTTGGCTCCTTTTTTCCAAAAAATATCCCACTGTTTTTTTTTTGCCAAGGGATTGGGATTCTGCTAATGTGATAACTAAGTGGTTGTGCCATCTTGAAATTTAACATGATGTCACCATCTGGGTGAAATTTCAGCTCCCCCCTGCCTTCTTTCAATGCTTTCCCTTTGATGTTAAATACCTTTGATGTAAAAGCTCAAAGGGTGGACAAAATAAATCACCCGTAAACTCTGAAATCAAATCAGACAATGGCGTACTTGTTGATAAGGATGACACAACATGGGGAAAAGGGGCGTGGCCTCAATATTTGAACTCCGAAATACATGGTCAATCTGCATAAAAATGGTATCGTTGGAAAGGGGATCTAACAAGGATTGGCACATATTTCAACATCTTAACCTTTTGACATTTGTGTCCACATTGTGTCCATTTTGTCTCAGCAAGACAGCGAAGCTCATTCTGCGCGCGATATTTTTCGTCAAGCCGGGATCCGTTTTGATGCAATTGTAGAGCAAGTTAAACAAGACAAAGCATCACAACGCGATGCATCAAAGAAGGTAAAAAGGCGTGAAAGTAAGTCAACTCAACGACGCTTTTCAACACTTCGCTTTGATCATGTGAGCAGCAACCGGGCGCGTTGCCGCGGGTGACGCGGCTCTGATAAGGTGTGTGTTTGTGTGTGTGCCTGCTCAGACCGTTTTTTTTTTTTTCTCTCAGATTGTGAAACATGTGCCTTGGCTTATGCAACCCGCCCTGAAAGATGTGTGACGGAGATTGGATGTTGTTTTGGTGAAGGTTGGAGATAATTTTGGATGTTTTTTCAAGATTAGGATGGATTTTTTTTGGGGGGTTGATTTTTCATGCCGTTAGATTGAGTCGGACGCCGTTTGTAGATCGTGTTGGATATTGTTTGGAGATTGTGTCGGAAGTTTCACGTTGATTTGGATTTAAACCAGGGGCATCAAACCTACGGCCCGCGGGCCAGAAGTGGCCCGCAAATGGGTTTAATCCGGCCCATGTTTTATGATTAACCCTTGTGCACACACTTTGCAAACTATACATGTTGCATTTTCTTTCCTAATTTTGTAATTGCGTTTATAGGCATAATAATTAAAGTTATTCATGATTTTTTTTTCTTTTCAAGCACTCAAATTGTTCAGTAGCATCAGTTCCAACCGTACATAGTGGGTTATATTTAATAACACCCACAAAATATTTAAAAATGGTATAGTCTGTCTTTGTAGTCCGTGAGTGATGATGACATAGCCATCTACTGCCACCTACTGTTTTGAAGTGAAACACAAGTCAACAAAGAATTTTCTTTTTACTGACATAGTTTGACCGCCGCTCAATGGAATTTTGCAAAAATCACAGGAAAATCAATGTAATAAATCCTATTAAAATGCTTCTCAAAAATTGTAATTATAATGGTTTTATATGGTCCAAAATTTGGACAATGATTGGTTTCGAACACAAAATTTCGCAAGTCCAGCTGCAATCACATAGGAATTTCAGAATTGTTGCATTTTGAAATTTGGCATGTTTTACATGTTTATCTATAGGCAATTACAAATCATTTTTGGAGTTGTGTGGGTTAAATACAGATTTTTGGCAAGCCATTTCTGGTAAAAGTGTTCACTATAAATCAGTATTTTTTCAAATTTTGATCTTCACACGTTCTAGATGCAAAATTATGGGTGAAAAAATTCAGTGTGGGGGTGGGATCATGTAAATTAGCCCCATTGTTACATCACAATCTGTTAACAAGAAGAATGACTCACTATTGTGCATGTTTTCAGAAGTTACCAGTTCCATGTACAGTACTTAGTTATTGAATTTTACACTGTAAACTCAACTATACTAGTTAGTAATAATTTTTTCTATATTATTATTATTATATTTATTATAATGTTTATAAAAATGGCAGAAAATATAGAAATAAAAAAGCAAATTTTCAGGTGAAATAATAAATATAAAAAATCTATTTTTGTGTGGTTTTTCAAGAAATAAAATATTTTTTATCTTTCAGAAAAAAATCTATTCATAAAATGACCAATAAACATTTCAATGCCTTTTCTTATTATATTTAAAAAACTTACTAGTGGTTTAATTGTTTAGTTTATTTACTTGAATTGCACGATACACCCAATTTTCTTGCACAATTACAAAACAATTTTAAAGTCAGCCTGTATAGTTTGACTTAATTTAAGAGACCTAATCTTTTTTTTTTTTTGCGATAGTAAACATTTTAGCCTTGACCTCAATTCTTTATTTATTCTTTGGTGTGCAAAGGTGTCAGAAGTGAAAGAGTTGTGAGGCAAAGCTGCACGTCTGTGCCGCTCAGGCTGATGCAACTCTGAGCCAAAGACATGCAAACGCTCCAGCTCACTGGACACAACATTAGGGACACATACTTTCTAAAATCCCTTTCAAGAGGAAATAAAAATGCACAATTTTTAGTAGTCATCCAACTAATTCTATGCCCGCTAGTTTCAAACACTCCTTTCCGCTTGATTTAACAAAATACAGCAAATGAAGGCTAAGGTTTTGAATTTTTAGATACCAACAAAGTTTGCTGATGCTAACTGAAACTGGTTAGTAATGGAAGTTAGCATTAGCGCATTAGCGATGATTAATTAAGGTCAAAAAACATTAATGACCCTTGAGTTCACACATACATCATGTTATATGTAAATTACGCATGTAATAGTGCCTTTAAATTCACTTACCAATGATATTGCAACAATAACATGAGAGTGGAGCTGCTGGGTCAAGAACTTCCTGTTTGTCTTCTTCTTCTTCTTGACAAGCAGATCGGTTCAAATTTGAGCACCTAAAACCGAGCTACATTTTGGGAAGTACTTTCTTTAATTCAATGAAAGCTTGCTAACTTCTAAATCAATATGTATTTTTAAGCACACAAATGGCATCAGCCATTCAGACACTCAGTGGTGCAAAAAGGCAAGAAATGGAGGCGTATTTCAAGACAGTTGTTGCATCCTTTTTGGTTTTTTTTAAAGTGCTGCTGTGATATCTCTTTGCTACTTTTAAATTATTGAACATTATTTTTTACACTTTTTCAGTTAAAAAGGATTCCAAACTAGTGATATATTACTGAGATTTATATCAAAGGTATTCTTTATTGTTATAATATTTAATCCATTTATTGTTCAATTTTTTTTAACATGCACAAATCGGATCTGCTCGGCAGAGCAAACGTGGGTCCACTGGAGCTTTGAGGCGGCAAATTTTAGTATAATTATTTTTAAAGTTGACTAACCCAGCTTTGTCATTTTTTCCCATTCTTAAAAATAAAGTTGAAACAATTCCTTGCTTCCTTGTGGATTTTTTTTTTTAATCGCAGTACACTTGCAAGAAAGGTCCTTGTAGAAAAGTGACACAAATATGGCTCCAGCGGAGATTCTCGGCAGTGGTTTTTAGTCTACCCAGTTATAGAATGGACTACCCGACCAGGTCGACTTTTTCCCCTCACAGCCTTACTGTAAACAAGTACTTGGGGGTCGATACCTGGGCTCTCTAGAGATTTCTAAACACGTCTTTAGGTGACTAAAACAGCATGTTAACCCATCTATTTTTGATAGGTGTACATACACCAGGTTTGCTGTATTCCCCCATTTAACACGTGCAGTATTTTGACGATTTTTGGGTCACTTCCTCCCACGTTATTCTCGCAGTGTTTCACCCAAGGGATGGCACACTACTGGCAGTGTGATAACTAAGTGGCCGTGCCGTGTTGAACTTTGACATATTGTCACCATTCGGGTGAAATTTCAGCTCCCTACTGTCTTGTTTCAAAATACTGCATAAGGGTTGAACAAGTCTGCATTGTGCTGGTGGTCACATTGACAATTCAGAAGTAAAGTTGCATGTTTTTGAACACGGGAGGAAAGCATGCAAATTCCAAACGGGAAGGACCGAAACTTATCTGCGCATAGGTAGAACACCGAGGTATTTCCCTGTGTCCGTGTGCTACGGTGGCTAAAAATGGAACACCGTTATCATTTGTGTCTGATAAAGGAGTGGATGTGACTGGAAGGCCGGACGTGGGCGGACATGTGACTCAGCAAGGCAGAGGGAACTAAAGGACGACGGCGACGGCGGCGGACGGACAAACGGACGGCCTGTTACGTAGGTGCGTGCGTCCGCGTGCGCGCGTGTGCGCGACAGATAAGACGACAAGAGGACTATCATGTGAACACCTGGTTCCAGTAAGAGTTGAGAGGACAACATATCAGTTAGCGTACGTGAAAAATAATGCCCATTTTAGCTTCATAAACGCCACTGATTGTTATTTTCAACCTTGATGAAATCCATAAGATCAATGCACCCCGCTGCTCGAAATATAGCAGTCTGATTCATATTTCACTTGTAAAATACGAATTAAGCAGCAAAATCCATCCGTTGGCTCGGGTGGCGGCCATTTTGACACTTGCCGTCGAGTTGTGCAAGTAACGACCAATCACGACTCACCTGTTGTCTAAATCTGGTCATGCGATGTTTGCAAGCTGAGCCGCGATTGGTCGTAACCGGGATGTTATTTTTAGTTGACAACAAGGGGCAAAATGGCCGCTTTGTGCGACGGCTAAAAATGGATTGATTTTGCTGCTTAATGCACATTGCACAATATTGACTCAATCATTCCCAAAGACGTATTTTTACGTTTTTTTGGTTGTTTTTTTTTATAAGGCTAGGCATTTAATCTTAAGTACTAATCTATACAGTTTTCAAAAAAATTCAAGTGTTTGGTTAAAGGAGTGTTCAAAAGGTAACGACTGATCCAGAGGAGTAAAAAAAATAACACAGGTGCTTCATGAAGCTTCATTTTCCCATTACTGTTTTAATTGTTTTTGGAGGAAGCTTGCCCTGTGATATAAATGGCGTTATTTCAAATCAAGCTACTTCACAAGCTACTCTATGCAAAGTTCTGTGGCATCATGATGAGCGTAGCAAAAAAAAAAAAAAAAAGCAGTAGAGCAATAGTTCTGAGAATCTTTGGCTTTCAGTGATGATCTTACCCTCTAAAGCAGCTGGCTAAGCGGCTACTTCTCCTTTCCCGCAGATGGATGGAGCAATCGTCACTGCCCGACCGCCACCCTGCCTCAAACGCACCCTCAAAGTTTGTGTGTGTGTGTGTGTTTGTGAGAGGAGATGTACATGTGTTAATGAGCTTTGCGTGTGTGTATAAAGAAGAAGGGTGTAATTATCTGAGCATGTGATTTCTTCAAATCATGGAAGGCACCGTACTTTCCTGCAAATGAGTGCGTGCTCACAACGCACATGCATACACACAAATGCACACATAACAACCCCTCCACCCACACACACACACATGCAGTTTGTTACAATGAGGAAACAGGAAAAAAAAATCAAAGCACTGCTGTACTGTATGTCAAATCTTAGTTTGACTTTATGATGACTTGCGTTAACACTCAATACACAAGTATGTGTGTGTTTTATACATATATATATATATATATATATATATATATATATATATATATATATATATATATATATATACATACAATATTTTGAGATGTATTTTTTCAGAAAATATTTTTGTATGTATGATTTTTAGTACTGTATGATTATGATTTTATTTTTGTATTAGTTCTTTGTATTTAGTATTTTCTTCTCAAAATCCAGATTTTTTTTCCATAATGTTTTTGTGAAAATATTTTTTTCTCTTTTTTGTCTAGAAAAAAAAAACTTGTGTGTTTTGGTCATTCACTTTTTACTTTTATCGTTTTAATTTTTTATTGAAAACTGTATGTGTAATAGATTTAGAATATATAAACAATAAATACAAAATATGTACAAAAACTGTAATCTAGTAATAATTGTATTTTTTAATTTTTACGCTATTACTTGTTTGTACTAAATTTATTGTGAAAATACACCATTTAATTCTGCAGTATTTGAATATAAACACATGTATGTAATGTGTTCTCCAAAAAGATCTGATCACGACGTCAGAGTTTCATGTAGAAAGATGAAAAACTTTATTTAGAAAAGGCAATAAGACAATGCAGATATTGTCCAATTTCAGTGTGTCAAAACCGTATACAGTAATCCCTCGTTTATCGCTGGGGTTACGTTCCAAAAATAACACGCGCAAGGTGAAATCCGTGAAGTAGCCAGCTTCTTTTTTTAAAATTATTTTACAAAGCAATACTAAACTATACAATGAACCCGCACATGTTATGAGTACTAAATTAGGCTCTTTCTTTTTCTGAGCAAGAAGATTTTTATAAACGGATATGCCTGGATATTGAATTAAAGGGAAGCCTCGTATATCATAACAATACACTTGAAATGGCAATTCATTACAAAAGAAATCTCGGTAAAAGTCAGCTTTCCAAAGCTGCGCATTTCTCCGCTGCTCTCTATGTAGGCACACAAATGGGTGTGTGCATTTGCTCTCGGCACGCCTACGAGTCACGTGATCGGCTCCCAGAGCCCAAGCTGTCAATCAATGTGCTTACTAGCACGTTCGCACACGGCAGTTAGAGGAGAGACACAGGAAAGATGAAAGCAAGCTTTTGGATCCTCTTGCGTGAAAAAGTGAAAAACCAGTACAGTACAGCGTCAATATTTTATTTTGAGACAACAGTAAAGCCCCTGAGCCAACCAGGATTCAGAGCACAATGCGCTGTAAAAAAAAAAATCTACATTGTAAAAAAATCCGTCAAACAGCGAAAGATGAACCGCGATACAGCGAGGGATTACTGTAAACAGGCAATAACAAAAATAATAAGACACATGCTGCTGCTACAGTCACACTGGGTCATTGAGTCATTCACTGAGTTCCTCTCGTTATTTGCAGTCCCGTTGAACAAACGTTTCAAATCTCCCAATGCAGTCATTCACAAAAAAAAAAAAAAAAGACTCCAGCCACGTCCGTTCGCAAAGTGCGCAAAACCCTGAATGTCACACACGAGACGGCTCATTTGTCGCTGTGCTTTTTGCTCCCTGCCGCAGGCCTGAGCTGACTTAGTAGGTGGGATGGTGAGGATTTCACAGGGCGCCGCGCGCGTGCAGTCACATTGTTGAAAAAGTCAAGTGGGTGTGGTGTTCGGTGCTTAGCCACGTAAAAAAAAAAATCAAAAAGAAGAAAATGGTATGGCTTCATTCATCACTAAGAATTTCGATTGTGCTTGGAATGGTTCACTGAACTGTATTTTGTATCAGCTCGGATGAAACGGTAACTTTTCTCACCATGTAGCGCTTGACTTCGGAACTGGGAGGCGTGTCTCAGGAAACGGCAAAACAATCTCTCGATTATTCGTAAAAAAGGAAAAAAAATGGTGTTTGTTTGCGTCTAACTTGGCAGAGATGTGCTATAAATATATATTTGAAATTGAGGTTTTTTTTTCACGTAACACTCGCTAACATTGTTGATGAATGTATCAAATTTGCATCAGAGCTTCTTCGAGATTTGTTCTCGGTCACAAAATCGTCCTTAAAACATCCTAAAACAATTTTAATTGAAAGTTTCCAACTGCCGAAAAATTTGACTCCGTTTTTCGTGGTGCAGGGAAATTTTCAAGTAGTTTCGAATTTTCAAAATGTATTTTCGACAAAAAACAAACAATGAAGACAGAACTATTAAGACATTTGATGAATTTCTTAAGAGCATCTTAAGAACAAAAAAATTGACTGTTACCACCGCCGACGCTTAAGTGAGCTGAGATTTTTTTTTCACGTAATACCCGCTGAGATGCTAACATGTGCGACTGTTGACGAAGGTAGCGAATTTGCGTCAGAGGTTCTTCGACATTCCTTCTAGGTCACAAAATCATCCCCATTTTTCGTGGCACAAGAAAATTTTGAAGTAGTTTTGAATCTTCAAAATTTCTAAATTTTCTTACTAAATTCCAAACTTTCTAGCGAATTTGCGTCAGAGGTTCTTTGAGATTCGGTCTAGGTCACAAAATTGTCCTTAAAACATCCTAAAACAATTTTAATTGAAAATTTCCAACTGTTGAAAAATTTTACTCCGTTTTTGGTGACACAGGGAAATTTTGAAGTGAATCTTCAAAATTTCTAAATTTTCTCACTAAATTCCAAACTTTCCAGCGAATTTGCGTCAGAGGTTCTTCAAGGTTCGTTCTAGGTCACAAAATCGTCCTCAAATCACCGTGAAACAATTTGAATTGTTTTTGTGTTGCAAAAAAATTTCCAACCCGTCCAAAAATTTCACGCAGTTTTTCATGGCGCAGAGAAATTTTGAAGTCGTTTTGAACCTGTCCAAAATTTCTTTGCGAGAAAAAACAAGTCCGTTTCAGAAGTATTGAGACAGTTTTTAAATGTTTTTCGAACATCTTAAGAACAACAAAAAAATAAGTAACTGCGACGACACTCGCCAACTTTTTGCTAGTGAGCTAGTGAATTTTTTTTGCGCGAAATAGCGCATAGCTACGGACTGACAAAGAGTGCCTCGTTTCTTGTGAATGCAAGGAAGTGATTCACAAGTTTTGTTCATTCCTTATGTACATGAAATGTATCATCTTGTACTTCCTTTCAGCGAACGCTTGGACCGGTCACAACATTGTGGAAAAAAAACAAAAAAAAAAACCCCACCAAGTTCAAGGACGGTGGTGAATGTCATGTAAGCTATGACGCAATGCGTGTTGACACAACTGTGCAAACATCCCGCACGGACGCCGCACAAACACGCTCAGCTGAGTTTTAAAAACCCGCAACAACCGTTAAGAAACCATGACTAAGCATTATTTTTAAAAATAATCATTATCAGAACTAGTTTCACTACTTGAAATGATTCGAGTAACAAAAAAGTTGAGCTTTACGTTCTCCACAACTTTTAGCATGTGCGGAAGAGAAAACGTCAGATATATTTTATACGACGCGAAAATTGATTGCGGTCGTAAATTCCTGTGAGTATTGGTGTTCCGTTTGTGTTGCTGCTCAATGTTTATATAGTAGCAAACGTTTGAATATTTATGATTAGCGTAACATCTATGCTAATTTCAGTTAGCCTGCCTGTAGCATTTAGCTAGCAGACATTTGTCTCTTTTTTTGTTTCACTTTTTCAGTAACTTGACCTGCGAATGACAAACATCTTTAAGCAAGCGTGTTTTGCCTTTTATTTGGAGAACAGTGCGAGTGAGTCATCTTTTTTTTGCTTCCTAAATTGATATTTGATTGTCAGCCATTTCTTGAAAACAGTAAAGAACGGGTGAAAACAATTCTTTAAAAAAAGACTCTTTAGGTTTGTTTAAAACTCATGGAAGTGGTTAACATACTAACCAGACTAACTCATCGGCGTATTTTTAGCATGCTAGCAGCGTATTTTTAGCATGCTAGCAGGCGTGTTAGCTAACCATTCATTTGCTGCTCAGAAACCTTTCTGTCTCTTTCGGGGAGTGTTTGAAAGACGGGCGGGCAAGTAGAGACTTGCGAACCACAGCGCTAGTAAACGGAGGGAGACGGATGCCTGACAGATGATGATACTGTACATCTACAGGTTGAAACCGAGAACGGAGAAGGAAAGTGATGTCCTAGAAAGCGGACTAGGACCAAAACGGGACAAAGAAGTAGTCGATTGATTTTTGTTCTAGTGGTTACACAAACACCAGTGTCTCATTTGCTACGTTCATTAGCATTATCATTAAGCTCAATTCCGATTTTTTGGTGAAATCGGATTTTTTGTGAGGGCATTTCCAGATAAATGCAACGGCTATTATTTATGGACCAAAACTGTCCGACGTCTTTCTGTGTTTAAAGTCTTTGTTTATGGAGAACTGAGTACCTGGCGATGTTCAAATGGCGGTTTTACCGGAGCCAGAATATTTTCAATTTTCTTCACCTTGTCCTCGGTTGTTTTTTGCCACTTGTTGGTCACGTGCGGTTAGCATAAATGCGACCCGGTCATTCAGACTGGACAAAAGATCGGATATGGATCGGTTTCAGGACCATATAACCAAGTGGCCTGGGTCGCATTTGAAAAAGTCGTATCCAGTGTCGTTTAAACTGCCGTAAAAAGATCAGATCCATCGCATAGGGGCAAAAAAATCGGAATCGGGTCCCTTCAAACCGCTGTCTGAATGCAGCCTACTATGATGATCATAATTAGCAGAGGGTGTGGTGTGGTGTATTTGAACACTGTCAAAAAAACAAAAACGGATTCCAGTCAACGGTGATCAGAATTCAAAACTGCGACTTTTGAGCTGTTACGATTTTTCCTTTCATCTTGGGAATTCGTGGACCCGCGTATCGTTTAACAACCCCGGGTCTGCAGAGTTGACTCAGTTCTGTACATCAATTTCTCAAACAAGTAAACAAAAACAAAAAAAAAAAGGAAATAGCGGGAGAATGTACAAGGCACGCTTTGGATTTCCACAGTCGTCGTCTTCCGGAGGGGGCGGGGCTTCGGGGCTTGTTTGCGGTCCGGATGGGAGTGCAAATTCCCAACTCTTTGGTTTCTTGGCAAAGGCTCAGAGACGAAGGGGGAAAGGTGGAAATCCGGACGTTTTTAGAGTTCCTTAAAGTATCCAATTCCTGAAATAAGAAGAAGACTTGTGGAATGCTACGTCTGATGGGTATATTTTTTTTTGTTTGTTTCTCCCCCCTCTGTGAGCTAACCCTGAGGGTGGTCCGACTGGCTATTAGGATCTCCGCCTAAGTACCATACGAGCACGAGGAGCAGGGCGCCCATGCAGATCAGGGCGGCGGATTCCTGGTGGATGTGCAGCACCGGAAGATGGTTCTGACGGGCCGCGGCCACTCTGCGTGCCGCTCCCTGCGTAAACGCAAAAAGATCCTGTCAAGTTATTTTCTGAAAATCGCAAAAAAGATAACCAGCTGAAATCAAAACGAAATGTTAAAATGCAGCGTGACACTTCAAAATTCATTGTGAAAATTCGGAAATATATATATTTTTAATATGTTGGAATAAATCTCAGACTCACCGCTATAAATCAAATGACATAAAACTACAACATAGAGAGGCTCATTCAGATGAGCCTGAAATAGCCCCGCATGATGATGTCACTCCCAGGAGGATAATTGTGTTAGCCTCATGGCAGAAATGAAGTTTACCCTGGAAATGGTTGCTATGTACTTCTAAATTACTCATTTTTCAACAGACGCGTATTTGTTTAAGACAGAAGAGATGTATTGTTGCTTGTTTGTCAATATTTTGCCCCGAAGCCAACTTGCTAATCTTAGCCTCCTAAGTAACAGGTGTTGATAGCGTTCGTTGTTTACAAACAAGGCCCAGTTTTTTTATTTTAAGTTACAATTATTTATAGAAAACTAGTGACTGGAGTATTATTATTGTTTTTGCTGGTGATTTTGTTCAAGTAGCACTTTGCTAGCATCTTAACTTCCCCTGTTAGCTAAATTAGTCTGATGACTGTGCAGCTTTTCAAATTTAGATTAGAATTCTTCCTCGAAGATTAGTTAATTAAACTTGGTAGTAATCACAACATGCTGATCTTATCTTGGATAACAAAAGTTATTTGTTAGCTACATTAGCTGGTTCACAAACAAGTTACAATTGTGGTGATTACAGCACAATTATCATTGTTTCTGTTGGCTAATGTTGATTTTGGAACGAGCTCCTTGCTACCATTTCAGCTTCCCTGTTAGCTAAATTTGGCAAGGCAGCTTTCAATTTTTTAGATAAGATTTCAGCAAGAAAATTGATTTAATTATACTTTATTTTAATGACAATGTTGTATTTTTTTCTGCTGGCAACATGCGTTGAAAATAAAAGTTGTTTGTTAGCTACATTAGCTGGTTCAAAACAAGGAAATTTGATGTTCAGTTTACCGATAAAATCAAAGAGTTTCGACTATGATGATTACGGCGCAATTCTCATTGTTTCTTTTGGGTACTGTTGCTTTTTGTAAGAACCTCCTTGCTAGCATCTTAGCCTCCCTGTTAGCTGAATTAGTTAGCTAGCTAGGCAGCTTTACCATTTTTAGATTCGATTACTTTGTGGTGCTTACAACATTGTTATTGTTTCTGCTGGCAACAAGCTAATCTCCGAGTAGAAACAGGAGTTTTTGTTAGCTACATTAGCTGGATAGTTAGTTATTTGGTTAGAATTGCTGATTTAAAGTTTACGATATGATATGGTGATTAGCGCCCAATTATGATTGTTCCTGTTGGCTATTGTTGGGTTTGGCTAGAAGCAACTTGCTAACGTTACCTTCCCTACCTTGTTAGCTTAATTAGTTAGCGAGGCAGCTTCACAAATTTTAGAAGAGATGACTTTGTGGTGCCCACAACATTGTTCTTGTGTCTGCTAACAACAAGCTAATCTTGGAGTAGAAACAGGAGTATTTTGTTTGCTACATTAGCTGGAAAGTTAATTGTTTGGTTAGAATTTCTGATTTAAAATTAACAATATATTATGGTGATTAGCGCCCAATTATTGTTGTTTCTGTTGGCTATTGTTGAGTTTGGCAAGAAGCAACTTGCTAATGTTAGCTTCCTAGCATCCTTTTAAATACACGCGCAGTTATTTTTATTGTTAGGTTTAACGTTATGTGGATTTTGAATAGTTCTTATAAAATATTAACAATGTTGATGAATGCGTCTAATTTAGCACGTTGCTAAACTGGTTCCAATCAAAGCCAGGCGCTCGGCAATGTTTACGTCTCCAGAAAGCAAGCAGGTAAGTATAGTTGTCAACATGGTTTTGCAACACTCCAGGTGTCATGTACGGCATATTACGAGCCTCGCTATCTACTTAGCGAGACGGTCTGTAAGCTTCCAAAACATGCCGGCTAAATCTTTCACGAGATCTTAAAACGTCCATCATCAATAGAACGTGGAAACCCGAGCCACAAACTTTGGCTTCGACACCACGGGCCGGAGCGCCGGTAAACGTAAGCGCACATCTCCCGCTTGGCGCTGGCCGCGGCCATTGCAGGTGTTTTGGTTTGGCCTGACTTGCTTTCTTCTCTTCGTCCTTTCAGCAAGCCCGCACTTTGGCCCACATCCACATCGCCGTTCATTCCTCATCCCCGCAGCGGCAGAAAGGAAATCCTGTCGAGAAAACCGCCACCGCCAGACTGGAGAAAGGTGGGTCAAGAGCCAGACTTGACTAACGCAATTCCAAAGGGAATTTTAGTGACATAAGTAGGCTAAAACAAAATTTAATAAGCTAGGCTGATACTTCTCAATTATATTTTGCAAATGTTCTAACAGCAATTATACAGGTTAGTCTAAAACAAAAAAAAAGATTATACCACTTTATTTTAATTACACTTTACTTGGCAAAACCAAAGACTTTTCCTTGGGTTCAGGCACCAACAAGAAAAAAACAAAACATTAAATGTGTGGGAAATTACTTCACTGAAAGAAAATATGCAACAATTAACTTATGTAGTGTTTAAATAAAAGCTGAGAATAATTGGTCAAATTTGGGCCGATGATTATTTTAATCAGAACTAAAACAAATTTTGGACTCTAAGCCGCTGCTTTTTTTCTCATGCTTTGAACCTTGTGGCATAAAGTCCACGGCGGCATATCTTCATTTTTATTTACCAGCCAACAGAGGGCAAGCTCGTGGTAAAGAAAGAGACATACAAGAAATAATGCGCTATCGAAATATTGATTTGAGTATGAACTGCTATTTTACTCGCCACTTGGGTCACTCTCCACTGGTAAATGCAACCAGGCATGTTATTGTTGTGTTGGCACAGTATTCTAAAAATCTGAGTGTGTTATGTGTTGTTGCTGTAACCAGGTTTAAATAAAAAGAAATATTGAGAAAAAAAAAACTTCCATGTATCATCTTTTTGCGTAAATATCTGATTTTACAACCCGCGGTTTATAGTCCAGTGCGGCTCATACATGACAAAAATGAATTTTCTGTTACTTTTTTGTTGGTGCAACCAGAGTAAAAATCTGGAATAAAATAAAAAGATAACATATAACTACTTAATCTATCAGCAAAGAATGAGCTCATTATTTGTCAACCTGGAGGCGGGTTCTCGTCATGAAAAATTGCCTTTTTTTTTCCTCCTGCGATGATGTAATCGCAAACTGCACGACGACAACAACAAGAAAAACCGACCGCCGTATGTATTGTGTGACAGTCTATTTTACTTTTACCTCAATATTCAAGTTGCGCCTCACTTAAATACACGTTTGAAGGCAAACCCCTCGTATTCTGCCTGAAACGTATTATTTACTGGCGTAGGAAATTGGAGTTTATTTGCGTTGGCGAGAGGACGTCCTGTCTTGGCCCGGACGGAATGGAAAATACCAATCGGAGCCGGAGTGGTGCGAGATCACGGCGGAGGAGGGCCGATCCGGAGCTGGATGTGAAAAATCAGGCCGAGCCCAATGCCAGCGCAGGAAACAGGTGATGGGGAAAGACCGGTTTTCCCGGTTATGAATCATATGGTCTTGTAATTCTGCATGTGACCTGAGTTTCGCACATACAGGCCAAGAGGCTTTTCCAGCTTTTCCTGTACACCATCCCTGTGACCTGACTGCAAATATGTGACAGCCAGGAGTTAAGAGGTGGGAAAAAGTTGTTGTATATTGTATATCAAATATTTCACTGCTTTTAAAAATTCACCCGGCTATCCACAATTATGTTTATTATCTACTCGGTACATATTTATAAACGGTCTTTCTCAAATCGGCCCAAAAAATAGGGCCAAAAAATAGGGCTAACGGCGGATATTTGCGGATCATTTGAACATTTTACTTTTATATACTTTACCATTTACAACAGTTGTATACTACTAACATTCATGACATTTATTTTACATAAATTCGTACCATATATTAGGAAATTATTGATGAGCTCATTCTGACAACCTGTCAGTCAAAACAAAGCAAATCTTCATTTTCAGGTGAGCAATGCATGTTCTGCAACCATTTTACACAAACCCTAATATGTATATATATATATATATATATATATATATATATATATATATATATATATATATATATATATATATATATATATATATATATATATATATATATATATATATATATATATATATATATATATATATGTCATATTTTCAATTGTATTTAAAGATTTTTTTTGATAATTTTGTATTCACTCCAAGATTTGAAAAATGAGTTTAATAGCGAATAATTATAGAAAATTTGGCTATTAATTAACAGTTTGAACTGTCTAGAAGCACTATACATATATATATATATATATATATATATATATATATATATATATATATATATATATATATATATATATATATATATATATATATATTTATATATATATATATATATATATATTATATATATTATATATATATATATATATATATATATATATATATATACGTATATATATATATATATATTTGAAAAATCAAAATAATAAAAGTTTAAATGACCATTTCTTTAGTAATTCCGATATTAATTCATAATATAAATAGCAAAGTCAACTAAAAATCCAAGACAGTACGACTTAATGGTTGCAATCTGATGGTTTTACTGCACGACTTTTATAGTCCATTAACAGTATCGTAAAGAATTTGTCAGCCAACCACTATGTCACTATGACATGAAGCCATGTCTGTCAATCATTCGGCGCTTTTGCCAATGGGGGGAAGACTTGATGGCGTTCACGAGGTTCAAATTGCAGAAGGCTTGGTTTTGCCTCGGGGGAGGGATGCAATCGGTTATCGCGACATCGTGTTCGCGCAGAAACCGCAGCAATCGAACAAGCAAACGCAAGAGTGAGTTTGGTCACCCACTCGTTCGCCTCTAAAAATGTCCATTTGTTTGACTACTTTCCTTTCTCTTGTTATTGATCTGTTTCTGTTTGCTGGAAACGTCGCAGCCAAAACAGCGCATGTGATTTTGTTGTCTAGCCACAACTTACTATGCTGCTTCCCAAAAATAGCACCGTGAACAGGGCTACACTTAAAAGGCGTGCACACACACACACAGAAAGAGAAACTGGCTCAGGCTTTGTTATCGTTAGCCTAATAGCATAGTTGCCTTAGTCAATTTCCAAAAACAAGAGAAGACACAACAAATTCCACAAACATGAGAAGTCCAGTGGCCTCAGTTCAACCTTTGTGGATTACAAAGACCTGATTATGCAGAAAACTTCATTTCTTGTTATATTGCTATATTTTTATCAAGCTAATCCGCTAACGTGTTGTTAGTTGACATCTTGAGGGCATCTTTGAAGCATTGTTCTTAAATTGCAGAAAGTATGACAACAACCAAGCTCATTTGAATTTGTTTGCCTCAAACTGGCGCTGGTTTGTCGGCGGTGCGTGCGGAGAACTTTATTTCGGTCGTTTTATTTGTAAGTTTTTATTTTACATTTCCAGAGATCTAGGCATCGTTTCCGAGTCCACGGGAGCAATCATATTTATTTTCGGATAATTTTGAGCGTGTGAGTTTACTTAAGTTCAGGTTAAGGTCATGCAAATGACTGTCTGTGTGCTATGTTGTTCAGCCTTCTCGCTAACGTGCTAATGACGTGTTAATGATGCTAACGTCAGACATGAAGGCACGCTAACTTGCTATTCGAGAGAAAATGTTCAGCGGTTTGTTTACAACAGCCCAAAGTGGTATGTCTGTGTTTTTATGTGAATGTGTCCATGTAGCTAATGTGGATTTTACGTTTGTTAGTCGTACGGTGTAGAAGAAGTGTGTAAAGATGAAAAGTGCAAAACCACAGAAAACATCAGTGCAGAGAACTTGTGTCTCGTTCGCGAACAGGCCGGCATATTATTAAATTATAAAAATGCATCCAAAACTGAAAATCCCAAATTTTCCTTCATAACAAGAGACAAATTTCCAAAACGGCGTTTCGTAACCTGAATTTTTCATAAGTAGCGGAACCACATATGAGACGTATTACGATTCAGATTCTTATTTTTCGAGGCCCAAATAAAAACACGTTAGTTTAATGTTTTGGATAGTTATCCGATTTGGGATTTTTAAGACCGATTCTGCGACAAAATTCTTTCGGATTTTCTCTAAATAGCAAAATTCTTTGGGCGAGTAAAAACCATTTGGTCCAACAAGCCCCTTTTGTCAGACACGGCAACAACGCGCAGCCGTTGACACCCGTCGGGTGCGCAATGTTCCTCCGAGTTATTTTTGTCTGCAAGCACTCCCAACTGAAAGACGACACAGCCGAAGTGTGCGTGTGTGTGTGTGTGTTTTGGCAGGATAATTAGACCTTGTGCCTTTGCTCACCGAGGGCCCTTTAACCGCAAGGCTGAGCAATAATGTATCTACACTGTCACGGATCCTGGCCCCCGACACACACGCACGGACGCCAGACAGCGTTTACCCGTGTCGGAAAACAAACACACAAAGCGTAAATCCGACACACTCGCTGGGACGACTCGAGTGACGATGCGTTCGAGGACCGCCGGCCAGATTTTTGGCGTGAATGGGAAGGTTGTGTTGAACTTCAGTGCACAAATGACCTGTTATTAGTGGAGTCATCCAGGTGGCTAGCTAACGAAGGGAACCTTGGACGAGGTGTGAAGACCGCGTATGATTTCATATCTGGCTTCAGTTTAAATCATAGTTGCGATTTACGGAACAGAAGAAGATGTAGGGTTTCAAATTTGGGTAGCCTATTCATTTGTGTCTACTGTAGTGGACAGTTGTAGTTTTTTTTTTTTTTTTCACCATAACTTTTCACTCATAGGTGCTACCCAACTAAGTCCTAGTGTCCTCAGTCGAGGACATCTTGCCCTTCTTAATGTTCTCTATATATTTGGGTGGGATACGATTAATTTTGGTGCTTTGCTGAGACAAGATGGACGCAACAGTGGACACAAGGGCCTCAAAGGGATATTTTACAGGTGTTTGGTATATAATTGAATGAATTAGTTGAATTGCTCTACAGTGACACCTAGCATGAGAACAAGGAACTAGCCTCCGCCTTCCTCTTTTTTTTTTTTTTTTTTTTAATCGGGCCTCCTCATTGTTGGAACAAAACACGTGTTCACACTTTCGGAATAATTCTGTGCTCAAGTTCACAAGGGAGGCTTGTGCCAATAAGACACACACATACACACCTTCCTCTCTTTCTAACTTCCCCAGTCATGTGACGAAGTGTTAAGTCACGACGGCCACTTATCACCTGACCGCACACTTCTTCCTCTGCGGTTTTTGAATCTTAGCCAAAGCCGCGATGGAGTGGCCTAAAATCCCAACGCACCTAAACGCCGCGTTTAATCGTGCAAATCCACTTTTTAGGTGCACGTCTGAGGACCCGCGGGGCAAATGCAGTAATTGACTCCCGGTAAAGACTAAGCTGAGTTAATGACGGGATTTAGAGGCGCTCCGAAGAAGTCGAGGCGAGCGCAGCTTTGGAAACACTCTGATGAGATTAAACGGGAGTCGAAGCCGCGAGGAAGAGAAGCGGCGATGATGCAACGCGCAGAAATAATTCCAAACCAAAACGGGAGCCATGCGTGAAATAAACTCGTTCTGCCGTAGTTCAAGTTTAAATCGTGCCAAGCTTTGACAAGATGACGCGGAACCTTTTGCTGAACTACGGCTAGAAAATGCCATTTTACAATCGGATAGAATATCTGGAAAAGGAAAAAAAAACAATGGATTTAAATGTTTAAATTAAAGTAACTTGTGATTTTTTTCCCCTTCAACTACTCAAATTGTTCATTGACATCAGTTCTACACATATACGTAGATTAAATTTATTAACGCTCACAAAAAAATTGAAAAATGGTCTGTCTTTGTAGCCTCTGAAGTGATGATGACACTCTAAGACACAGGTGTCAAACTCAAGGCCCGGGGGCCAGAACCGGCCCGCCACATCATTTTATGTGGTCCGCCAAATGCTGATTTGATTTCAAGTTTCTAGCTAAACTTGCAGATTGTCTTAAAAAATAATCATTTTCTGTTCCCGATCTATCTTTTGAACAGTTTTGAATCGGCCTTTGTTTTCAAAACTAGGTAAAGATGTAAACCAGCGAATACGGCGTTTATTAGACACATGTTTTTCTATTTTTAAGTCCTAAATTTTCAGGATTTTAGAGAAATTAAAGGGGTACGTTAAAAGTTGAAGATTTTCTAGACTATTTTTAGACTTATTCCGGCCCTCTAACAGACACCTTAAGTACAATGTGGCCCACGATAAAAATCAGTTTGACACCCTTGCTCTAAGACAAGGCCATTGGTCTCTACTGCCCCCTACTATCTTGAGGTGAAACACAGGTCAACAGAGAATTTTCTCTTTGCTGAGATAGTTCCGTTTCAACGGAATGTTGCAAAAATCGCAGTCAAAAATCAGTCATAAATCCTATTAAAATGCAACTCAAAAATTGCAATTATAATGGTTTTCTATGGTCCAAAATTTGGACGATGATGATTTTTGTACACAAAATCTCGCACGTCCAGCTGCAATCACGTAGAAATGTCAGAATCGTTGCATTTTGTAATTGTTGATGTATTAATCATCTGCTAGAAATTTCAGCTCCCTAGTGTTTTTTTTTCCCATTGATGAACGATATAATAAAAAAAATAAATCACAGAAATTTCCATAATTTGAAACCTAATGCCACAAGGGTTAAAGTAGAATGACAACTGACCCTCAGTACGTAATCATTGTAGTCATCCCCGATGCGTTGAAGCTCCTGTCCGACCTCCACGGCCTGCATGTCCCTCGCCGCTTGCCCGAGCTCGGCACCGGCGGGCCTGGCAGAAGCTCCTGGAAGCAAAAACAAATCACTTCATCTCTCATGCCCTCATAAAAGCGCTCTCTAAACTTTATCGCGTGAGCTTGGCCAATTAGCCCCGCCCCATCCCGCCGCGACGCTGCCATTTATCAAAAGTGTCAAAGATGGACGCTCCCCGGCCAGTAATTACACAACTGGAGCGGAGCGTCGGATCACTAAATCAAATCAAGAGGGGGAAGAAGAAGCGACCGACTGGAAGGAAGCTGTCGCTCTTGGAAGTCCTGAACGGATCCTTAGCCCGGTCATACATAAGCACCGTGACGGAGTTTACCCAGCGACCCATCCTTAGAATGACTGCGTATGTGTGTGTGTGTGTGTATGTGTGTGTGTGTGTGTTTAACGCTATCAGATGGAGTCAGTCGAATGAAAAAGCGCTGAATGACCCGTGTCTGCGCCTCACAAAAGACCAACGGGACTGTTTTGACTGCCGTACTCGCACAAAAATAAAGCATGTCAAAAACCAGAGCTCTTAATGAACCGTGTTTAGGCTACTACCGATAAACAGTGAAAGATTGCAGATATTATACAGAAAATTCAAATTATATGAGCTGTATTCGAATGAAAAAAAAAAGTATATTTTTATGCTTTGTGAAGAATTAGACCGAATGGGTGACGGCCAGTAAACAATAATAATAATAATGTTTTAAATATAATAATCATATACACAAATATGAAATACAGAGTAAAACTAAAAATTACGCTAAAAAATGTTTTCTCATAGTGGGAGTTCCCAGAGAAAATTTGTGGAAAAAAAAAAAAAAACTAAAGATTTTGACCTTTAAGTAGAAGTGAAAACAAAAAAAACGTCCAAACGTTGGGACAAAATGTTGTGCAATCATCTGCCTTTGGGAGGGAGCTGAAATTTCACCCAGATGGTGACAACATGTGAGATTTCACCATGTAAATATCGACAGATGATGCTAGAAAATGACCCAAAAATTCTCAATATACTGCACAAGGGTTAAAAATACAAAAGCAATAGATTTGCTCAGGTTTTTTATATATTTTCCAATGGTTGCAGGTAATGCACTTGCATTCCAGTTTGGTAGGTAGCTAGCTAACAGCTAGTTTACCATCGTTGCACTATTTAAACTCTATAGTTAATAAAAGTTAGATTACTTTAAAACCTGTTTAGGATTGTCAAAATTTTCAGACAATCCTATGTTGAGGTTAATACAATGCCCCTCCAGTTCTCTAGGTGGCAGTAGGGGGTAGCTAGTGTTACATTAAACTCTTCTAGCTTAGATGCTAATTTACGACTGTTATTTATGCCAGTATCAAAAGACGAAAAAAAAAAAACAGGTCCGGATTGTAATAAATTTGTCAAAAATCACAAGTTGTGATGAATACTATTCCAATACAATCCTATAGGTGGCAGTGTTGGTGTAAACCACTTCCACCTAGCACAGCAGCTAATTAAATGAGGTAAGGCACTAATGTCCAAATTACGTTAAAATATTAAGAAAAATAAATAAATATGGGTGTGGCCACTGAAAGATTGACTTCCATTCTTCAGTTACACTTGCATGTAGGTAACAACTGTGTTGTAAGTGTAGAAATACTGCCATCCAATGGTCATAGTTATCACTACAGTGCTCAATTGGCTTATATTAGGTCAGCATTAGTCAAGGGGGTCAGCTCCCCTCCATAAAAAATAAAAATGCCGAGAATGTTTTTATTATTGTTATTACTATTTTAAATGATGAGCCCTGAAAGTGTGAATAAGTTCCTTTTCTACTCCAGCCCAGTAGTTGGCAGTATTAGGTTTTTTTATGACTACAAAATACTTCGAGACAGACAGAAATCTAACAGTGTTTCCCATTGTCCGATATGTTTCCCATCCTGCGAGGCCAAACGAGGTTACCAAAATATTAGATTTGAGGACAAAATAGGACTGTGCAGTGTGAGCTCATTGTTTATGTCAGAACAAAAACGGTGAAGAGGATTAGCGCCGGCCATTACTGCCTGTTCTCGTCCCGAGACTCGGCCCTTTTGTTACCAAAACAAGCGTCGGAACACCGCGGTGGCTAAAAGTGGGTGACGAATCAAAGTAGCGCTTACGTAACTACGTAACGAAAAAGGAGCGACTTGGTGTCCCGTGCTTTTCGGGTCGAAAATAAAAGCGCTTCGTGGAGAGAAAGCTAATAATAAGATTCTGAAAGAGCCTTTTGTATTCAATCACAGACAGGAGCATCATAGTAGAATTCATATTGGTAAAGTTTATAAAGCATACAGAGTGATTAAACCGCAATTATATATATATATATATATATATATATATATATATATATATATATATATATATATATATATATATATATATCAAGCAATTACTCACCACCTTTAAAAAATATTTTCTGCCTAGCAACAAGTGACCAGTAAAAGGAATGAGAAATTCTGTTGAGCCACTTACAGTAGCTGTGCCAAAAGTTATGTCAGGAATGTCCTGCTGACTCACACTGTCCATTTTTTTCCAAGTTAACTTTGAGCACAGTCAACAAATTGTAACTTGCAAAACGTGCCCGACAAACCAGAATGAGATCAAGCGCATATTTTTGTACTGCTGCTGTTTCAATACCATATTTTTGGCCTCATCTTGTGTTTTATCTTTTCCTTCAGCGCGGCTCAATCTGGTTTCATCATTTGTCGGCGCAATTGTGAGTTGGTGATTTTTTTTTTTTTTTTATCTTGAAGTGAGAAATATGTTGTGACTCATATGTTGGGGTTTCGAGTTACAATTTGACGCCCACGCTATAGTTTAAAATTAAACCTTTACAGGGATATAGAGCAGATATTTTGCAAAATATTCAGATACACAAAATAGTAGGAACAATCTTGTTCGGCAATTATTAATAATCTGATGTTTATGAGCCGGATTTTATTGTTATTATCCTTGTCCCTAATACATTTCAATAAGCGTCAGCTATTCATTCATTTTTGCAATTTGTGGGTGGGCCGAGGCGGTAGTACTGCCGGTAATGTGTCGTAATTTTGGTTATGTAATATCATTTGACCTGGGTTTTGCTCACTTAACAAAAAAAGCATGCTAACAAAAATGCATATAAGAGAAAATGACATCACCGACGACCAATCACAGCTCTCCCGATCGCTATGTGATCTTCTTAAGCTAAAATGTTAATATTGGTTACTTGTACTATCAGCAAACGTGATATCATTTTCAATTGACAGCAAATTAGCAACATCTTCTTTTTTAAAGTATGAATAAAAAGTATGACAAAAAGGCCAGATATGACTTGAGTAGAGCCATCAGAGAGGCCAAAAAAAGTACAGGCAGAAGCTGGAGGGTTATTACTCATGACGCCTCTGTCCCCACCTGCTTCAAGGCCACCACCAATGCACCGTGACCTCCTTGATCATATCAAAAAGACCATTCCAGAAACCCTAACCCTTGTGGCCTGGTGTCGCAGCAACAATCTCCAGCTCAACACAGACGAGACCAAAGAACTGATCATCCGTGGAGCAGCCTTACCCTCACTGCCGGAGATTTACCACACCACAGTTCTGTGGAGGACGCACAACCTCATCAGGGACAATTCTCACCCACAACACAACCTGTTTGAACTGCTGCCATCAAGCAGACGCTACAGGAGCCTGAGGGCCAGGACCAGCAGGCTGGCAAATAAGCTTCTATCCACAGGCCATCCGGATTCTCAACAAATCCACCACGCACTAGTCTGCCTCACCACCAGTCACTTTAGCGCATGCACACGCGCACCTTACAAATCCTGCACAGTGCAGGAAAGCTGCCAAATACATATTTTGCACTATCATCCTCATGTATACAGTTCTTTCCACTCCATCTACTCCATAAAATGCTCAGAATGTCAGTCTATTCATTTATTAGTGGTTCGTTATTATAGCCCTCATTGCTCATTGTTTTTTTTAATTGCCTACTTTATTATTTGCTCGATTGTGGAATGTAGTCTGCTTGGGGAAGTGAACAGAATAAGAATTTCATTGTGTAGCATTACCACGCACATGAGAATAAAACTCTTGACTCTAATTGGAGACTGAAACGATCTAATTACAGACGAAATAATCTTCAGCTTCTGAAAATGGGGACTATGGCTTCAAATATACTCGCATGCACTACACTGTTAAAAAAATGCTGTTTTTACAGTAAAACACCAGTTGCCAGTATTTTGCAGTGAAAACTGCTTTTTTTTATTTTTACAATTACAAAATGGACTGTGTCAAATCAACAGCATAAACACAATTTTCTATGTACACTGTAAAAATTCCTGCAACTTGGTTGCCAGAACAGTACCGTTAAATTATGGCAACACATTTTTACATTTACGGTAAAAAAATATATATATATATTGATAGGACTGATTTTATACAATACAATTTGTCGTTGTAAACTCAACCGTATCCATACTTTTTTTTTTTTTTTTTACCGTAAATGCCGAAAATGTGTTCCCGTAATTTAACTGTACTTTTCGGTGTACTTTGCCGGTATTTTACCGTAAAAACAGCCATTTTAAAAACAGTCAAGCTGCTCCTAAGTTCGTAAATAAGTCTCTCTCACTCATATTAGCGTGCGCTCGTTATTTCCAGCGGCCTCAGACTGCTGCTGACCTTCAGTCATCGGCTCCCAAAGTTGCAGCTGCATTCTTGCGCCACATTGTTTACACAGCCGCCTGCTCACGTGACCACACTCGCTTCCGCGTTCGCGCGTGCGCTCTCACCGTGCTGCGCCGGCGCTCTCCTGTATCGAGCCACCTCAGCGACTCGCACCAAGGCGTGCTCCAGCGCCTGCGCGGGGGGGCTGGGCGTCTGCGTGGATGCGGAGACGCGAGACGACAGCGGAGAGCTCGGCAGCGAGTCCGCCTCGCCTGAGAAGTAGCCGCTAGACGATCGCCGGTACTGAAAGTGGAAGGCGCTTCTGGTCTCGAACACCCCGCGGCGCTCCGGGGAGAGGAGGGGGGAAACGCTGCTCCGGCGGCGCGGCGCTCCGCCGCAACCGTCGGTGTCGCTCCGGCAGACCCCGCTTGAGCCCCGCTGCTCTTTGGCGATCTCGATCTGCTGCGGCTGCGGACGTCCTGCGCTCGCGTCTCTGCTCACTGAGGTCCCATGAGCTCTGCTCGGGGGGTGGGAAACCAAACGGCACCGTCAACCGTGGCCGCCAGAACCATCCGGTTGCGGCTTTTTGTTTCTCCCCTGGCTTCCACTTTTACCGCCGAATGGAAATTGTGCGTATTGCTCAGCGCCCTGCGGAATTCCAACTCGAAATCTCCACTTCAAACAAAACGACTCGGATGCAAATTTGAAAAGCCTTTTATTCCCTAGGGAGTTTTGTCGAGTGTAGCGTTAAAAAGAAAGCAAACTGCCAAAAGTGCGTCACGCGCCAACATGGTCACCGGGAGATTTTTTGGGTTGAACTCTTATGAACTCTCGCCACCACGCCGACGCAATCCTTCGGTTATCTTCCCCGTTTTTTTACGCGTTTATTTATATATATCAGTGGCGTGAGGAGAAAAACGCATCTCTTCCTGTTTTATTTTTTTTCCCTCCAAACCGAGACGACTTCCTCCGCGCCGACACGTTCACCGAACGATTTCTTATTTAATCGTGATTATGACTTTGTCGGCTCACGTGTCAACAATAAACTTGTCACTATAGTTGTTGACGCTTCATGACTGAATTATTACATGGCGCGCGCGTCCAAGTCTGCGCGTGAGCCGCGCGCGCCCCCAGCAGGCAAACGCGCGCATTGGCGGTCTCCAAACTCGCGTCAGACTCCCTTCGCTGTTTTTATGGTTATTATCATCCTCGCCAGTCCGAAAAACATGCAGGTAAACCAGTCTGCTCCCGCGTGTGACGTCACGTCACTTAAAAAACAACGGGAGGGGGTTGTTGGTGGCGTGAACCCCGTGAACTGAAAACGAGGCACTTTTAAACATCGCATTTGTTCTTTCGCTTAATTCGTAGCGTATTAAATGCATTTAGTGCAGAACTTGAACGCACCATCTCACGGGGACGCTCATAAATAACTGAAAAGTCCCCGGAAAAGTGTTTTAAAAAGTAATAATTGATGACAAATAAGCGTATTAAAAACTTATGCGTGATCAAAATATTTAAAGGTCCTTGTTTTGCTATAAAATGTGCTGTCTCGCGTGTGACAGCGTGAACCACGAGGAAATCGTGACTTTCTAAAAGTTACCCAAGTACATAAATATGACAAGATTCGGAACCGGTTCAGACTCACCTGTGCATGTCAGTGGTGATACATGACGGCGATCGCTGTAGAAATTATATATTATAACAACGATGACAAAAAAAAATACAAATAAATAACGCCAAGCGAGTCCGATTGAAATAGTTCCCGGGCAAAAAGTCCAAATAAATCCTCGAGGTTGTGTAGAACAATCCGTGAAAAGTGTGGTGGAGGAGAAAAAACAAAACAAAGTCCAGTCTTTTGTGTGAGGTTTCCTTCCTGAGTTCCGCTAGGTCCTCTCTGGACCGTAATCTGCTCTCCTATGAAGGGCGCCCGGGGCCGTGAGCCGCTTTATTTGCAATCCTGTGGGCGGGGTTTAGCAGGCTGACTTCTAAAATCGCTACTTTGTCGCCCCCTGGTGGATTAACAGTGAGGCATTTGTTTCTTTTCAATTTCATTTATTTTATTCGTTGTTTTTAATCATCAAAACGCAGCAATTAAGTCAAATGAACATTGCGTTTCATTGTGTTTTTCCTTGTTGTTGTCACCTTCCAAAACACACGCGAAAAAACATCGAATTTAATAAAAGGAATCTATCTTTCAAACGACAATATGGACGTTTTTTATGACCATGTATAAAAAGGTATTAAAGAAAAGTAAACTTTATTTTCTTAGGAAGTGACCACAAAGGCCTACAGTAGTATTTGTTTAAAAAAAAAGACGATGTATAGTCATGTTTTGTTGTAAACGACAATATAAGGCATTTTTTAAACCACAAACAACTTTCATTTACATAAGGTACAAAAAAGCACATGTATAGAAAGCCAGTAAGCCGTTTCATGAAATGATCATGTATACCAAGGTGTTTCTTAGAAATAGTCACATATACAGTGGCATTTATTTATTAATTTATTTTTTTTTCCAGAAAAAAAGCTTTCTATACCGTACATGGTTATTTTAACAACTTACTACACGATTTAAAAAAAAAAAAAAAAAGTCTTACTGGACTACATTTAAAAAATAATGTCAAGTAGGGCTTAATAATTGACTTATATATCATTTATAAAATTTATATTTAGTACTTATATATTAAGTATTATTATTTATTATTATTATTATTATTATTATTATTATTATTATTATTTATTGTTACTTTTATTTGTAGTCATATTTATATTTTCTATGTATACATTTATATACATTTATACATTATACATTTATAATTTATATCGGTAAAATAAGTCATTTATAATTAAGTAAGTTGTTATCTTTTCTGTAAAAAAAAAAAAGACTATACTAGGTCACTTAAAAACAAAACAAACAAAAAAAACCCTGCCCCTTAAAAAAGTAACCCTACAATACGTAAAAAAAGAGAAAGTATAGTTAAGGCTTAAATGTATCGTGCGTAAGATTTAGGCCATTTTTCATTACGGACAGCAGGGGGTGCTGCAGGTGCTGCATTTAACATAGTCCATAGCTAAAACAAACATGGCCGCCTCCAGAGAAGTACCACCCCCATGTAATATTATCTCATGATTATACCGATGAGGATTTTGAAAACATACTGTTGGTCTATAGGAACACATTCATTTGAGATTTCGTTTTTGAAATCCACAATCATCTAATTTATTCCTTTTTAATGAAAATCTTACACACTGTCCCTTTAAAGCCTTACTATACATGGATTTAAAAAAAAAAAATATGAACAGCAATTTTTGACCACGCATATGCGTATTTCCATCCATTAGCCATCACTTTATCCAGAATAATGAATAAATCAACTCATTCACTCCCATTGACGGCTACAAACGTCAACCATCCATTTTAACTGCTAATAAAGGAGTTAAATCCCAAAACGCTGTGATAGGTGTCGTAACATTCACGCCGCGTTCAAACACCCGAGCTGTGTGTAAACTCTCCTTTCGCTAATTAACAAGGTGTGCGCGTGCAAATGTAAGCGCTAATACCCGATGCAATTTAGCACTAATGGAATGCCAATTGGTCCCCATGACCCCCTGCCCCCACTGCCCCCCCCCTCGCTAGACAATAGCGGCCACCTGGACTAATAGTGTGTGAGTGTTTCATAATATTGACTGGCTGCAAGTGGACACAATAGCGCTGTGACTCTGAAGACCTAACAGCATGCTGTGAGAGGTCGCAACTATGTGTCACACACACACACACACACACACACACACGCACGGGTCCTTAATTGCCCCTTCTAGGCGGAGGTTGCGCAAGTTCACCTGAAAGCGTGTTAACATTTGAATGCATTTACATAAGTCGAACGTCTCTGGGAAAATTGACACCGGAGGCATTTATGAAGTCATTTTTTTTCCTTCTGTGTTTTGATCAAAGACAAAGAGCAGCGTGGAGTGGGAAAATATTATGTCGTGTATGGTGTGTTGGAGGTGTGCCTTTAAGGGGTGTGGTCTAGTGGCAGCTGGGCGTGTCATGGCCTGCAGCAAAGCTGGTGTTGACCCGAGACTGGGGTGAGGGTTTATTTTTGGGAAGTTTGAGGATTCGGGAAAATTTCGTCAATGTAGTACGCGGCTAGGTCACTCAAGGACAATAAAATCTTGTCAAAACAGAAGAGATCCGAAAAGATGCTCAAAAATCACATTTTTCATGTCATGCTCACTCCCATAGCATGTCTCATTTATTAATTTTCTTGTTACAAATTCCTGCAAGGACCTTTAACTCCTGAGGGAAATTTTGACCCAACTTGGCTTTTTCGGCGTTTTTGACGTGTGATATCAAAGGAAAAACATACAAAAAAAATCACCTGTAGGCTAAAATATCACATAGATTAATACACCATGCTGTTGCGAATGGGAATTTGAGAGGTACACACTGCAAATGTCAAATTTAGCCCATGTCGGGCTCATTTACTGCCGTTCAAAATCGGAAATATTCACAAATCTACTGACACGAACAGTGGGCTTTTCTTTTCAAACTAAGAACAAACTAAACGTAACAATGCTTTTTAAGTGAAGCTTACAAATTACGTATGATTTTATATCATATATAAGTAATCAAATATTATTTAAATTATTTTGTTGTGTGTATGTATATACAGAACGTATATATTCCCGCACATACATGCGCGCGTGTGTGTGCACATGTGTTCTCCGCTTGTTGACGGTTTGTGGAAGTGTGCTAGTACAGTTGTTCTCACATGGCTGTGATTAAACAGCAAACACACAGTTTTATACGTCTAAGACCAACAGCTCATTACAAAGTAAACAAAAAATCCCCCAAAGCATTATTTACATGATTTGTATTATTTTTTGCAACTCACTAACCATTTCAATCAATATTTAGTGTCTCCCCCCCCACATACACACACAGATTACACTACATGTAAAAAAAAAAATCACATTTAAAAAAAAAAACATGCACAAATATATGTTTACATACAAGCATATACAGTACATATATGCATACATACATACTAGCATACATACAACCATGTATGCACAAATGTATGCACAAATTTGCTTCATTACATAAATATTCAATATATGCATATACCTTACATACATATGCACATGCATGCATAGATGCACATACATATTTGCTTACATACTTAATGATTGATTGTGAAAATGTATTTTTTTCCTTTGTAAATCGTTTGTATTAATATTGTTTAAGCAATGTATGACAAAGAAAACACACTTTGTTGCCAAATGAACTTGTTAAACACGCCTTAAATGCGCGCAATTCCTCGCCTATAAGTGCAGTGCTTTCCAAAGTTGACCTCATGTTTTCAGGTTGAAAAACACACATTTTAAGGTTCTTCCATTGTCACAAAACAATACGGCGTTGGGTTTCTCACCTGTTTCATTATAGGGCTTCAAACTAGAGTTAGGTCTTCAAAGTTGTGTTAGGTATTCAAAGTAGCGTTATGAAGACAATGGAATATTTACAAGGGTCAAAACAAAGTGTGTAAAGTCATGCAAGCATGAACTGTATTCTATATAAAGAAGAGAGAACTTTATGTTCGCTTTTAGTGTCTGCAATATTCGTGTGTGTGTGTGTGTGTGCGCGTGTGTGTTGTGTGGGCGTATGGGGGAAGACTGGAAAGGTTATGGTCTGAAAAGTGTGAAAGGGCGTGTGGTTTTTCACCTATTTCATATTATAGACTTGGAGAAAAATACATTTTGTGGTTTGCGTGTGTGTGTGTGTGTGTGTGTGTGTGTTAGCCACAAAACAAGATGCAGTAAAATGTATCTTAAATCCTGTGACTAATACTTTTTTGGGGTGAAAAAAAAACAAACAAATAAAAACAAAGATCCACATTTGTCTCTATTGTTGTATGGAGTCCAGAAAAAAATATTTATATAGTATTGTGTGCATTATTCATTAGTTCCCTCATTTTTTTTGTGCATTTTTTTATTATGAGCACAGTGTCTCCAAAACTCAAAATTTAAGATTCAAGAGTTTTATTATCATATGCATAATAATACCACACAATGAAATTCTGTTCACTTCCTTGAGCAGACTACATTCCATAATCGAGCAAATAATAAGGTAGGCAATAGAACAAAACCAAAAAAAAAAAAAAAGACAGTAATAGAGCTAAGGGCAATAATAATAAACCACTCCACTAATACAAGAATATATTTACATTCTGATCATATTACGGTACTGGTTGCACTGACCTGGGTAAATAAAAAAATGAAGTGGCACTGTCCAAAATTAATCTGGATTTAAAAACAGTGACACTATATTGGTAAATTAGATTTTGGATGGATAATGATACAACATTTTCAAATATTCATTAAAATTTCAAAGTGAAGCTGCATTAACATGCCAAAGGGAAATAGTCAATCATAAATTCTGTCCCGAGGTGTAAGAATATGCAGAGGAAGCTGCCAACATGGCTGTTTCCTCCCATCATATGTTCGCCATGCCACAGGTGTTCACGTGCATGTGTGTGATGTGGTCATACACACGCGTGCCACACATGTACGCGGACTGTTTGCACCTGTGGATGCAAAGGCGTGCAGATGTGCTGTGGAGCAAGCATGCACGCGTGAGGGCGGGGGGAGCCAGTGCGACATCATCATTGTGAAAATTCAATGTTATTTCTAAAAGCCGCAATGGAAGACGACTTCGTTTACTTTGAAGCATGCAAATACATTTCACGCTTCGTTCTGTTTTTTTTTTTTTTTTTTCCGATACACCAGGGGATGCCAACCGCAGAGGAAACCCTCCCTCAGCAGTCCTCCTACACGCACATTCAGATACACACGTGCCCACACGCTTAGCGACATATGAAAGATGTATTACACAAAAGTGACCGGCAGAGGGCGGCACATGATGAAATTAAGAGTAGAGAAACAGACGCTTTGATCGGATTGAAAAGAAAGGAACGGAGAAAAAAATAAGGAATAGAGGCAAGGATGGTTATGCAGAGAAAGGATAGCTCATCAGGAAGCAGGAGAAACGAGAGAGGGACATGATCATATAAGGAAGGAGCGATTAGATGGATGTGAAATGGAAGGAAAGGAAAAGTGAAAAGAGGGAGACATTAAGGTAGAAATGAAGTCAAGAAGAGTAGCTAAAACAGAAGATAGGATAGAAGGAATGAATGAGTCTGGGAGAAAGGGTAGAAAGGTGGATAGAGAGGGAGGAAAGAAGGTAGGAACCAATGAGGGAAGATCGGAAGGAACTAATAAAGGAAGGAAGAATGGAAGAAAAGAAGTAGGAAACAGTAAAGAAAGGAAAGAAGGAAGGAACCGAAAAAACAAGGATGGAAGAAAGGAACCATTGAAGTGAGGAAAGATGTAAGGAACCACTGAAGGATGGAAGGAAGGAAGAAAGGAAGGAAAAAAGAACTAATAAAGGAAGAATGGAAGAAAAGAAGTAGAAAATAGGAAAGAAAGGAAAGAAGGAAGGAACCAAAAAAGCAAGAATGGAAGGAAGGAACCACTGAAGTAAAGAAAGATACAAGAAACCACTGAAGGATGGAAGGAAGAAAAGAAGGAAAAGGGAAACAATGAAGAATGGAATGAATGATTGAAGGAAAGAACCAAAGAAGGTTGGAAACCATAAAGAAAGCAAAAAAGGAAAAGAGGAACCAATTAAGCAAGGAAGGAAACAATGAGGGAACCAATGAATAAAGGGAAAAAACCAATGACAGAAGAAAGTAGTGAAAGAACTAATGAAAAAAGGAAGGCAAGAAACAATGAAAGAAGGAAGAAGGGAAGAAAAGAAGTAGGAAACAGTAAAGAAAGGAAAGAAGGAAGGAACTGAAAAAGCAAGGATGGAAGAAAGCAACCATTGAAGTTAAGAAAGATGTAAGGGAGGAAGAAAAGAAGGAAAAAGGAAAATGATGAATGTAAAGAAGGAACGAAGGAACCAATGAATGAAGGAAAGCACCAAAAAAGGTAGGAAACTATAAAGAAAGCAAAAAAGGAAGAGAGAAACCAATTAAGGAAGGAAGAATGGAAGAAAAGAAGTAGAAAATAGTAAAGAAAGGAAAGAAGGAAGTAACCGAAAAAGCAAGGATTGAAGGAAGGAAGAAAAGAAGGAAAAAGGAAACTGAAGAATGTAAAGAAGGAATGAAGAAACCAATGAATGAAGGAAAGCACCAAAAGTGGTAGGAAACTATAAAGAAAGCAAAAAAGGAAGAGAGGAACCAATTAAGGAAGGAAGAAAGGAAGGAAAAAAGAACTAAAAAGAAGGAAGAATGGAAAAAAAGAAGTAGAAAATAGTAAAGAAAGGAAAGAAGGAAGTAACTGAAAAAGCAAAGATTGAAGGAAAGAAGAAAAGAAGGAAAAAGGAAACTGAAGAATGTAAAGAAGGAATGAATGAATCAATGAATGAAGGAAAGCACCAAAAAGGTAGGAAACTATAAAGAAAGCAAAAAAGGAAGAGAGGAACCAATTAAGGAAGGAGGGAAACAATGAAGGAATGAGGGAACCGATGAATAAAGGAAAGAACCAATGAAGGAAGCAAACAAGGAACCGATGAAGGAAGGGATCAGTGAAAAAAACAATGAAAGAATGAAGAAAGAAACCGATGGTGGAAGGAAGGAAAGAAGGAAGGAACCAATCAAGGAAGGAAGACAGGCAGGAAGGACCTAGTGAAGGAAGATCAAGAAGACCAGGAAAGAAGGAAGGATTAAAAGGAAGAAGTGAAAGCAAGAAAGAAACAAAAAAGGAAGAGGGAGTGAAGGAAGTAAATATAGAAAGTGGAAACAGAGAAATGAAACCCGGAAAAAGGAATGAAGACAGAATGAGGAAGTAAAACAGAACGAAGGAAATGATGCGGAAAAGATCTGAAGGCTGCAGGTGAGCAAAAAAAAAAAGAAAAAGAAAGAAAGAAGCAATTGCTGGATGGCTTGTGGCAGGAAAACAAACTGGCAATAGCTTCAAGTCACATTGTCTTCCGTACTTCCTGCTTGTGTCATGCCCTAATGTCCCAATACTTCTGCCCACGTGCTTCTTACCACACAAACATCCACAAGCACGTGGAAAAAAAATCAAAATGCATTTTTTTTGTACTCCTGAAATACAGCTCTTGAACTACCACAATATTTTGTTATATTTTTCTGGACAAGAAGGAAAAAAAAAACATGATCCAAGACACTGAAGTCCGGTGAAAATAAATAATTAAATAAATGAATAAATAAATATTTCATCAATACACAAGTATTTTAATATCTGGTCTTTAAAACTAGTACATACTATTTGTTAGCCTATCTATGGCATTTCCCATTATGTGTTAGCATTAAGCAAGCTGACTTTAAGGTTGACTAAAAGTTGTTGTTTTAAATACACAGTATGTTATTATTGTTGTTTATGTTTTCCGGGGAAGTAAAATTAAAATGGGTGTGGCATTGGATGGTTTGAAGCCTCTTGAATGCTCAAAAAAAAAAAATGCTCAAATGTTACATCATCATTTTAGCTGACAGATTTTCTATGGCATCTCCGGTCCTTTGAAAAAAAAATTCTTTCTAAATTAAATCATTCCCAAAGACATTTTTATTTTATTTTATTTCTTTTAAGATCCCAGATCCTCATCTACTTACTTTCTTTTTCTCAGTTTTTTTTCAGTGTTCGGGGGTGTAAAAATGCTTGGTATTAAATGAATTGAGTACCAAATTAATAAACGACATCAAGTAATTTAGTATGTAAGTCATCCATTATTTTAGGCGATTAAGTGCCAGCATAACTGTTTACTTTGGGTACTCAAGTAGTTAAGTAAATGATTAAGCACTGAACTGAATGATTACTTTCGACTTTTAAATACTAAAGTCATCGTTCATCGTTCATTACGAGTATCCTTCCATGATTACTAGTACTTGAGTACAGTCCATATATATATATATATATATATATATATATATATATATATATATATACATACAATATTCTTGAAAATAATACACGTCAAATAACGTAAAAATACGTCTTTGGGATTGAATGAATTAAGCACTGAACTAAATAATTCATTTCGACTTTTAAACACTAAATGACTTCATGACGAGTATCCATCCATGATTACTAGTACTTGAGTACAGTGTATCTATCTATATATATATATATATATATATATATATATATATATATATATATACACAATATTCTTGAAAATAATATACGTCAAATAACGTAAAAATACGTCTTTGGGATTGAATGAATTAAGCACTGAACTAAATAATTAATTTCGACTTCATGACTAGTATCCATTCATGATTACTAGTACTTGAGTACAGTGTATATATATATATATATATATATATATATATATATATATATATATATATATATATATATATATATATATATATATATGTACAGTATTCTTGAAAATAATATACGTCAAATAACGTAAAAATACGTCTTTGGTATTGAATGAGTTGATGTAGTTGACTGATTGTCGTGTTAATTTTTTTCCCTCATTATTGGCATGATTGGCGATTTGTTTTCAATGCGGTGTAGAGTGCGATGCCGTGACGAGCGTCTGCACGGCCCGGGCTCAAACAAGGAGCCGTTTGTGCGCACAAGACAAATCACAGGACTCACATGCTGTTTGCAGGGGAGGGACGTCAACGCCGGCCCTCCGCTTCATCACATCATCTTTTTCTTCTTCTTCTCGGTTCTCCGCTGGAGGTGCCAACGCAAGCAACCGTTGGATCGCACTGCAAGGATTAAAACATGGAGGAGAGTCCACGGGAAGCTCAGGAGCATACAGAAGACATGTCACCACATGAAAAAGGTAAGAAAAAATAGTTTGGAGAGGTGGACGTCTTTTTGATCCATTATCCTCAGAGCAGAAAAGGCGAACAGGAATTCCACAAGTCGATGTCGCGTGATATGATCGACAAATATCACTGCCGTATTGATGATCCAAAAAGGAGCTGAGCCAAAAAAACAGCGTGATGTAGATGTTGATATGTCTTAACATGTAGGAACACTCAGGACTCAAAAAAAAAACATCTTCATTTTCTTCAATCATTCTGGAAGATTTTAGTGGAATAAATAAACCCAACAAACGTTTAAAAGTCACAAAAAATAATGTTTAAAATAAACAGAAACATTCAAAAATGGTTTCAATGAAAGTCTACAATTTATGTGAATGTGAGTTTGGTGATTGACAGGAAAGCAAAAATATTGTAATGGGTTAAACCATTGATGTCCAAACTGTGGCCCGGGGGCTGTTTGCGGCCCGATGTTCTATTTTTTGTGGTCCATGGCACAGGCTAAAACTGTCATTTGGCACAGCCCGTAAGAAAAATAATAGTGATAATAAACTGGTTTACATAGTTGAGCTTCTTTCAATCTGTGAAAAACACCTAAAAATTAAGTTGTATGATTATTTAGGAATAAAACAATGGCTCCAATTTTACTTATCAACAACACACAGGACATAAATGGCTTTTATTACTTTCGATTCAGAAGTACTAATGTGCATCACTCACTTTTCGCTCTTTAGTGGTGTCCAAACGTCATGAACCGCAAATTACATTTGCGTATTTTGTAGGGCTTTTCGAAACAGGCCAAAAACTGTAAATTTACAATTTATCAATTACGATTCTTCATAACAGGGCAGAGAATGAAATATTTTGATACATGAGTGCAGCCACGGGGTGTCTCTTCTTTTTGCGGCTGTTCACATGAGCGCAGTTCCACGGTTGCGCCTTCGGGCTAGCCAAGCGCGTGTGCGAGTGTTTATTTCACACAGCGCCGCTCACCTTTGACATTCATGGAACAAAGTGAGCCCGTTGTGAGGCTAACGTCACGTTGCGCGTCGCAAAATCTCTCGACTTGCGATTATGTATGAATGACGCACGAGGAAGAATGGCGCACTACCAAGTATGCATATATTAGGGTTGTTGTTACATACTGGAAGCCAGAATGGACACCGCACGGATTTTGCAAATTCTGATTCAGTTTTATGGAACTTATTCTGTTTATTGTTTTTGTTTTTTTTTTTTGCTTTCACACCGTGAAGTGTAATTCCACATTTGCGGCACTAGGAGGTGTTAACGAGTCTCATTAATACATTCTGTGCAGGTGTTAGAAACGTTATAAATTGTTGTAAAATGTTTGTGTAAATTGAAAATAATCAGCATAAGTTTTATAGCTTTTTCTTCAGGTTAAAATACTGAAAAAATATATTATTTATTCTTTTTTTTTCAGAGCATCAAATGGTTCAGTTGGTCAAAAAATTTCTAGTTTGAATGAAGATTGCCATTTTTTTTTTTTTTTAAATTTCAGGCACTTTAAAGGGACCGTTTTTCATTAAAAAGGAATAAATTAAATGATTATAAAACTTATAATTTCCCCAAAAAATGTCCAAAAATGTGTTCTTAAAGACCAACAGTATGTTTTAAATATAGTCATATGTCGAGTTATTATTAAATTATATTACATGGGGGGTGGCGCTTCTCCAGAGGCGGCCATGTTTGTTATAGCTACGGACAATGGTGAATGCAGCACCTCCTGCTGTCCATAATGAAAAACACCCGAAATCTTCCACACTGTACCTTTAAGCATTTTTTTTTCAGATTCAGAATAAGCTGTAAACTTTTCTTTTGTTATTGTTAAAAGTGATATAATTTTATGTATATTTACAATTTCCATGGATAGTGATCTCATTTAAAGAAGCACCAGGTCAAAGCCATATTTAATACAGTGGCAATTTGGTTTTTTTCTTAATGAGGAAAATAGAACTCAATAACGTGAACCCTGATATATATATATATATATATATATATATATATACAGTATATAGGTTTGGTGCCATCTTGTGGCTTCTACAAACATTTTTTTTGGGATGAAGTGTTTGGTCCTCTTTCAATGTGTTTTATTTTTCCAGATAAAGAAGACGACAAAAGAGTGCAGCAGGTTGACATGGAGGTAGCGCAGGTAAGACGCTTTCTACGTTCCTGCTCTTTTTATGCAGTTTACTTAAAAAAAAAAAAAAAGACAACTGCATCGCTATGATTCGCTGAGAACCAAATGACGAGCCAATAAAACAGGAAATGGAGCTGAAGCGCAGTTTTTCAAAGTGAAAGCAAACATTTCAAAATAAGATTTAATTAAAGTCAAACAGATTTTAAAATCTGTTTACTGCTTTTTTCATTTACTGTACTATTTATCTATTTTAGTCATTTATTATTATGTTTTTACAATGTGATTTAAGGCAATCATCAAGCACACTTAATACACAGGCAGATAATAACACTAACAATAAAAAAAAGAGATAACTACTATAAGTTATTGTGTTATTTGGATAACAAGGTTCCAAAGGCATGTTCCGTTTTCTCGCCTGAGCCATTTTCACGTTTCTGCAGACTGAAGATTTGAATCAGCTCATGGGAACAAAATTCCCGTTCTCTTTCACTCGTTCCGTCCTCCATCTTTCTATCTGTGTGTGTGGGTCATGTGAAAGGCATCAGGAGGGAGGCATGTGTTCTGTGTGTGTGGTTTTTTTTTTTTTTTCAACTAACAGTTTGATTTTTGCTCCACCTGAAGACCCCAAATATGTGGGTGCGTGCTATGCAATATATGCCTAATGTTCCATGTCAAATGGAAATCGTTTTTGTAAAGGTGACAAATGACAAGTACTGGAAAGGAACTAGACAAATGTGAAAGATTCAAATCATTGTCAAGAATGAGGAATGAAAATGGTGGGAAAACAAGGGAAAAAATGGGAAATTTCCCTCAAGCGCACCATCCATCCATCCAACAATTTTATCCATCCATCAAAATATATTGATCTATGCATCCTTTGAGACAACATTTTTTATCCACCCATCCATCATTTTTTATCTATTATCCATCCATCCATCATTTATCTAATATCCATCCATCCATCATCCAACTGTTGCTATCAATCAATCCATCCATCCATCCATCCATCCATCCATCATCTAATATCATCCATCCATCATCCAACTGTTGTTATCAATCCATCCACCCATCCATCCATCATCCAACTGTTGTTATCAATCCACCCACCCACCCACCCACCCATCCATCCATCCATCCATCCATCCATCCATCCATCCATACATCCATCCATTCAACATTTGTTATCATCATCCATCTTTTTAACATGTTTTTGTCATATATCATCCACTGATCCAACATTTTTATCCATCCATCATCCAACACTTTATCAATCAATCTATCATCCATCCAACAATTGGTATCATCATCCATCCATCCATCCATCCATCCAAAAATTTTTATCAATCAATCAATCCATCTATCATCCATCCAACAATTTTTATCCTTCCATCCATCCATCCTTCAACATTTTTTTTATCAATCAATCCATTTATCATCCATCCAACAATTGTTATCATCCATCCATCCATCCATCCAATCATCATCCATCCTCCAACATTTTTTATCAATCAATCCATTTATCATCCATCCAACAATTGTTATCATCCATCCATCCATCCTTCAACATTTTTTATCAATCAATCCATTTATCATCCATCCAACAATTATCATCCATCATTCCATCCATCCATCATCCATTAAACCACCCACCATTCCATCCATCCATCCATCCATCCATCCATCCATCCATCCATCCATCCATCCATCCTCCATCCATTCATCATCCATCCATCCATCCTCCAACATTTTTTTATCAATCAATCGATCAATCTATCATCCATCCAACAATTGTTATCATCCATCCATTCACCATCCATCCATCCATCATCCATCCATCCTCCTCCTCAAAACGACACGACATTTGCACCCCACCCCACAGCTGCAGGGCCTGGTTGCGGAGCTGCGCGAGGGTCTCCGCATCTCTCTGGCGGAGCTGTGCGAGCTGCGCCAGAAGGACCGGCGGCTGGAGGAGAGCCTGCAGGCCCACCAGACCGACGTGGATGATAAGATTATGGGCCTCAAGAACTCGCTCAACACTTTCAAGGTGCCGGACACACCATGAAGTGACCCCCGTGACCCAACACACACGCGCACAAACACACAGACGCACACAAGGAGTGTATTCTTGATGAAGGTGGAAAAGCATCAGTAAGCCTAATGGGGAACATCTGACTGAATGGAGGTAGTGGAGTAATGTAATATATTAGGCAGGAAGGCAGCTATTTCAGACATGAAGTGGTGGACATTCATCGGCAGGGACGACGCTTGGGACTGTCCCAGGTTTTTGTTCTGCCTGCTCACTGACCAAACCTGAAATTTGACGGAAATTTGACAGATCTTTCCCTAACCCACCGGTTCTCAAATTGGGGTACGCTAAAAAACAAAAGTGAATGCTTTTCACCGTGACAGATACAGTATAGATTTTTTTTTTTTTTTAATTAAGAGCAAATTAATTGGAACGTGAAGAACCTTTTGGCTAAATTTTTCAAAATGCTATATGCTTTTACTTTGTGAAGATGTTATTAAGATAACCATGGGGAATATCATTACTGACACAATTTTCTAGCAGACAAGGGCAGAAATAAAAGAGATTTCCAGCTATCTTCTAGATTTGCTGTGGTTTTTATTTATGACCATAACTTTTTCTATTGTGGATTTACCTTGCTATTTTCCTTGCATTTTTTAAATTCATTTTACTGTAAGTCCAACCAGTCAAAAAAAAAATACAACTGCAGGTTCACATTGCTAGTTTTCTTCCTTTTAGTAAAAAAACAAACAATTTATATATATATATATATATATATATATATATATATATATATATATATATATATATATATATATATATATATATATATATATATATATATGTGTATACTTGCTGAACCTCATCCTAACTCTGTCCAAATGCCGAAGTTCTACAGTATATTGAAAATTAAACACAAAGCTAGAATCCAACTCATCAACTGGTTTCCATTTGCAGGAGGAGCTGAATGCGGCCTTTTTCCACATTCAGGATGTGTCAAACAGACAACAGGATCTAAGTAAGCAGGTAGAAATATGGCAGCCGGAGACCCCCATCAATGTTCCGCACAGGTAGCCCTACAAATCTAATTCTTAATAATATTATAACCATGTGACACCCATTTCTAATCGGCCCAAAAAGCAGGAAGAGCTCCAAGTCCGACGTACTGAGCACATGCGGGGACGAGCGCATCTGCGCAGCCGGCCAATCGGAGATCGGCATCATCCAGCGCTACTTTGGCGAGTCGCCGCTGTCACAAAGGAGCGGCGCGTCCACGCACGGTGAGCGACCGAACGCTGCTCGACCGAGACAGTTGAAAGGAATTAAATCAAGTGTGTCGCAGCTCCTACCTCGGAGCAGCAGAGACGCTCCTCGCCCAGGAGTCCGGCGTGGGGGGACGGCAGAAACGGTCGAGAGGACACGGAAACCCCCGATAGCGTCAATGAAAACTGTAAGAAAGCACAATGGGTTACAAACATTTATCTGTTAAATCCAGTTCAGTTTTTTACCAGATTGAAGTGTAATAAAAAGGTATCTTGGACAAGATCTCACAAGTTTAAAACATAAAACGCCATGAGATTTCTCGCTTCTGCAACGCACGAGATCTGGTTTTTTTTTTTTTGGGGGGGGTTATGGACAGACTGACAGACAAGGTTAGATAGAAATCTCCAAGGACTATGTTTGCAGATGATAGTGTGGTCTGTGGTGAGAGTAGAAAACAGGTGGAGGAGAAGAAGCTAGAATGGTGGAGGTTAGTCCAGGATAAGAGAAGAATGAAGGTCAGCCGCAGCAAGATGGAGTATATATGTGTTTCAAATTTGTCTACTGTGCGTCTGAGATCGTCTCATTAAAAAAAATTATAGAGCTAAACCTGTGACAACTTTTTCTACTGCCTACACTTTTCGTGCCTGCCTGGAGTAGCGAGTCACGACTTCTGAATGAATTGCACTGACATTTATGTACAGCGCCTGTTGCCAACGTTTTGCAGCATCTATAGCAGAAATTAGCCGCTAGCTAGCAGCTAGAGAGCAGTCTGATTGCTACTGATCACTTGAACATACCAACATGAGTCAAATGTCTTCTGTGCATCTGACCGCACTTTGTCTCATTGAAAAAACAAACAAACAAAAAAACATATATATGTGTGTGTATATATATATTTATACATATCAGGAGAATCCTGTCTAAAATCTCACAGTTTACGTCGAAGTTAATCATAAATCTCGTGTCATCTCGTGGACCCAATCTCGCGAGACATCTCGTCTTGTGGGATTTGGGGCTTGTCCCATTTCTATTCATAAATGTACAACAGATGAAACTCATAAACGTCGCACTTTGACCTTTAATTTTTCTTTTTAGGTATGAGACAGAAGGCCGCCTTGGAGCTCCTGGAGTCCGAGAGGATCTACGTGTCCCACTTGTCTCTGCTGCTGAAGGCTAACATCTCTTTCAACGACTCAGAAGCCCTCACTGCAAAAGACAAACGGTCAAATTTTTTTTGCCGATGCCTTCACTATTAGTCCACATACCTAAAAGCCCACCCGTGATCTAAATTGAACCATTGCAGTGATTGGAAAGCAGGAAATGCATAAATCTAATAACATACTGTAGCTCGTTAAAGTAATTGCCGTTAAGCTTTGGTGCACGTGCTGACAAAGAGCACAGCGAGGTCTTTTTTTTTATTCGAATAGTTGCCAATGACTGAAATGCTTTTTCGCAAAAAAATCATCATATAAATGTGAGCAAGGAAAATCCCCTGAATTGATAATGTCATGTCTTCCCTGGGCGGCAACAGTCCGTTTCCCAGCTCTTTGAGGTTCCTGATCCAGCAGCACCTGGACCTGCTGCACATCTTGCAGGAACGCGTCCTCAGGTGCCAGTGGCAAGGCATCATGGGAGATATCTTCATGAGGCTCACCAGCAAAGAGGTATAGCTTAATTGAAAAAAAAAAAACGGAACAAATTAATTTTGTGGTCATGCCATTTTGAACGTTAATATGTTGTTAGCATCTGGGTAAAATTTCAGCTCCTTCGTGCCTTCTTTCAATACCGATGTGAAATGACTTTGATTTAAAGATCAAAGGATTGGGCAAAATACAATCAAGGGCTGATTTAATGCTCTGTAATTCCATGACAGGGACAGTAGAACTTTCTTTTCAAATTGAGAGAAAATGACCTGGAACATGACTTAACCCACAGAATGACTTCCTGGACCTGTACGTGTCCTACCTGAAGGAGCTGCCCGACTGCCTGGCCGTGGTCACCATGCTGGCCTCAAACACCGTCAAAATGTCCGCCTTCCTCGAGGTAAAAAGACGCAAACAGGCCCGGGGAGGTCAAATAAATGGACAAAGGTCTTTGAGGTGTGTCCTGAGATAAAAAACCTTCAATTTAAGCCCTAGTGTGCTGAGTAGATGACATCCGGGCCTTGTTTTATCTATCATGTGCGATGCAGTGAACTTTGCTGTCTTGCTGATACAAATTGGACGCAACAGTGGACATAAATGAATAGGCTGGCTTTCAGGAGGATATTTAACAGAACAGGCCGTTTTCATATCTCAGTTGCGCAAGACTTCATGATTCTGTCTCTCCTCCCTCTCTCTCTGTCTCTCCCTCTCTCGCCTCTGTCTCTCTTTCCTTCTGTCTGTCTCCCTCTACTCCTCTCTCTCTCCCCCTATGTCCCTCTCCTGTCACCCCGACTGACTTTCCTTCCTCTGTCCCGCTCTCCCTCTCCTGTCTCTATGTCTGATTGGTTGCCTCTGCTACTGTCCCCAAGAGTGACATCACGGGTGACGAGTCTAAACCCTCCCTGCACGTGTTGCTCCTGCAACCAGTGAAGAGGATTCCGGAATATTTGCTACTTTTACAGGTAGCACACAATACATTAAAAACATGCTTGTCACTTTTAAAAAATTTTTTTGATCTTTTTTATGTGTATTTTTGCCCATAGACTAGTTGGCTTAGCCTTAGCACGTGCGTGTGTGTGTTTAGGCCTTATTGAGACAAACGGAGGCCTCGCATCCAGACTACTACCTGCTGCTGGTGTGCATCCAGCGATTCCGCAGCTTCTCCAGCCAGCATCAACACCTCCTGCAGCGCAACCAGGAGCTCCTGATGCAAAACCGGCAGGAGGTCAAGAGGTCAGCACTAAATCAGAGCAACGTTCATACTTGTAAACATAACCTAGCTTTCGTAAAGATGACGCGTGTGCAGCAGGTCGTCCATGAAGCAGCTTCTGAGGACCATGGAAGGTGGCCTTCAAGGATCTCCTTACCCTCACAGTGGCACCGTGTTGTAAGTAGCAATGGGAAAAAATGTTATTTTTCATATTTTTTTTCCAGCAACTCCAGAAGATTGCTCATGAAACATGTTTTATTTCTGGCTTGTCTGCTGAAAGATTATGCCACTAATTACAATGAACATCTGCATAGAACGTAATGTTCCAATCAATTGGCTCTTAAATTGAAAAAAAAAAGTTGTACTCTTCCTGTCACTGCCAGTAAAAAAAATAATTCTATTGACATCTGACATTTCTTCTTCGGGGGGGGGGGCTTTCAATGTGGACAGGGAACACACTAACCAAGCCAAACACAGCAAACAGCGCCTCCTGGAGCAGATCCAGTCCAGCCATCGCTTCCACGAGCGGGATCGAGAGCAGGACTCTGAAGCCAACTGCTACGATCCCGAGTGGCCGCCTCAGCTGCAGTTCTACAGCCCCGAAGTGGACCCGCGTAAACACAAACACACAGGTGAGAGAGATGCACGCTGCGATGCGGGGTTCCTGGGTTTATTGGCTATATTTATATTTATATATAAATATCTATATTTATTTTACTATATGGGTAATTTGTATCGGGGGGGGGGGATGCTGGCTGCTCTAAAAACCACATCATCCTTCTCTGTAATATCAACAGTGGCCAGAGGTGGCGCCAAAAAAAAAACAAAGATTAAGCGCACAAACGTATGAACTGTTAAACTAAATCATCTCCAAAACATTATTTCGGGTGCAGCCCACGCGGCCCGGTACCAGTTGATCCACGGACCGGTACCGACGAAAACAAAGATAACGTATATAGACGTCTTTGGGATTGAATGAGTGAATTACCTAAAGAAATCAATTATTTTATCTCATGTAATTGATTACTTTAGTGCTTCATTTCATACTAGACACTTTTAAACCAGCTTTTACCAAAATGCTGAAAATAAATGTTAAAACATTTAAATAAGGAATTGAATGTCTGGACTTCTAAAAAACAAAAACACAAAAACAACATAAGTATATGTCTAGTACTCGACACTTTTTCAAAAGTCTTTACCAAAATGCTGAAAACAAATGGTAAAAAATATACATAAGGGATTGAATTTGTGGACACCTAAAAAATAACGTAAAAATACGTCTTTGGGATTGAATGACTTAATGTGCTTAAGAATGTGACTCGTTAGAATCTAAATTAAATCTGTTAAACAAAAGTTACAAGTTAAGGGATTGAATTTGTGGACATCTAAAAAATAACATAAGTATATGTCTTTTGGATTGAATGAGTTAATATCAAAAGTAATCAATTAGTTTGGGACCTAATTAGCCAAAGTGATGATTACTTTAGTACTAGTCACTTTCAAACCAGTTTTTACCAAAATGCTGAAAACAAATGGTAATAAATATAGATAGGGATTGAATTCGTGGACACCTAAAAAATAACGTAAAAATACGTCTTTGGGATTGAATGACTTAATGTGCTTAAGAATGTGACTCGTTAGAATCTAAATTAAATCTGTTAAAAGTTACAAGTTCAAATGACACAATCAACCTTTGGGCTTCCAGGTCTGGGCAGCATCCCTGAAACGGAAGCGTCCGAGCGCTCGGGTCAGCATCACGCGGCATCCAGACCCTCCGAATTCCGGCAGGTCCAGCCGGGCTCGGCTCTGGCCGACGCCTTGGAGGAATTTCTTCTCCCCCCGGACCCCCCCGGGATGGAGTGCCTCTACGAGGAGGAGAGGATCTCCCTCCGCGACGAGTCGGCGTTCGACCGCTGCTCCTCTGCCTCGTCCGACTCGTCCATCGACATCGCCTTCGTCAAGTGTCCCAAAGCTCCCCTGAGCCCGTCGCGCCGCGCGCCGGCGAGCCGGGACATCTTCGGGAACGGCTACAACAGACTTCCCATCCGAGGGAGCGCCTCCCCGGACGAGGCGGCGCTGATGCGCCACGCTCACCAGCGCCCCCTTCAGCCCAGCCAGCGCAAAAAAAGCAAGGTGAGACCACCCGGTACTGAAGTTGGGAGATTCCGGGTGGGTCAGCTCCGCGTTTGGCGTCCACGCAGTCGCTGAACGGCCTCCAGATGGACAGCGCGGTCACGGACGGCGGGCACGCCAAGCTGGAGCGGCAAGGCAGCAGGGGCAGCAGAGGGTGCGGCACGCCGTCCCGCAAGATCCACAACTCGCCGATAAACAGGAAGGATGGCGAGAAACCGTGCGACGACCTTCACGGGCTGCTCGGCATGGTGGGACGACGCAGCGACGGACGTGATAAAGCGCTACGTTGCATTTTCGAGCACTAGTCAAAAATACGGCAAAACAGAACAAATCTCATTTTCTGGGCATTTTTTTAAAGCGAGATTTACCATCCATCGGAACCACTAGACTCACCGCTCTTCCGTTTTTGCGTCTTGCTTCTGCTACTGAACTTCACATTCCATCTGCAACAGCTTAAGCCAATCACAATGACAGCCAATCAGTGTCCATTTTAGGGTGTGCTTGACCTAAGCGCAAGGAGCCTGATGCATAAAGCAAATCTAATCATCATACGGAAAACATAGTTGAGATTAAAAATGAGATTAACACGATTAAAAAAACAGTAATTAATTAATTGCATTAATCTGTGAACCTGACACCCCTTATTTTTAATCAGGCACTTGAGACTTGCTCGAAACATGAAAGACGTGACACGTACTCGCGTGTTTTGCACACAGCCCCTCTGTCAGGACCCCGCCATGCAGCCGTGGGGGGGTGAAGAGCACCCCCACCACACGCCTTTAAGCGAGAGGAGCCGCAAGCAGGACAAGGGAGGCTTTCGGAGCTCCTTCAAGAAACTCTTCAAGAAGAAGTAAGAAGAGCCAAAAAGAAACTACTTCATGTTCAAATCAATTTGCTCTTAATTTGAAAAGATAAATGTACGGTTTTTATCACTGCATTAAATTATATTGAGGAGTACATGCTTCAGGTATTCCTCGGAGTAGTCGTATCCCCAGTCGATAACTCTTCTTTTCCATTTAAATGGAAATTGTTCAATTATTTAACCATTACTTTCTAACAGGGGCGGCGAGGACAAGAAGGAGAAGGCCACAGAGAAAGGTCAAGAAAATCAACAAGCAGAAATCAAAGGCACTGCAGTTTGAACATGTGTAATACATAAGTAAGGCGATATTATACAGTACATGATATACTTTGAATAACCACCACACCTAAATAAAGTCTTAACAGTTGGTAGAACTACTGCATATATATATATATATATATATATATATATATATATATATATATATATATATATATATATATATATATATATATATATATAGTATATGAAATGCTTCACCACTACACATGCATAAATTTGCATGTTTAAGTAATATGTTTATAGAAATTACATAATTGACATGTACAAACTCATGCCAATTTATGTTATTTTTGACGTTACAAAAAAGCCGAAGTTTTATTACAAATAAATGTAATGTATATCATCACTTGGCTACATGCAGAGAATTATTGATTCAATAAAAGCTCATTATGACCTGACACAGATATAGATTTATTTTTTAAGTTGAAGCTGATTATGATTTTATATATATTATATATATATATATATATATATGTTTATTTCTATATGTGTATCTAATGCTCACACCTTTTTTATGTGTTGACGTCTCATCCTCTTAATTCTATTACAAAATAAAGGCACGTGTACAGTATGTAAAACAAAACCCAATTTTATTTTACACTATATACATGTCATAACGTACGCATTGCATCGTGATAAACAAACAAAAACGTGCATGTTGTAAATATAAACAAGAGCGTCAGAACAGAACAGAAGAGAGTTAGTGTGTCCTTGTGTCAGTGTTCACATTGAATATGCCGGGCGGGTCAAAATAAAAAAACATTTTTTTGTAACAGGAGAATTAAAACACATTTTAGTGGAAGGTCTCATTCATGCTGCCAAATGCGACATTACAAATCCACAAGAAGGCAGACAACAGTGATTTGCGAAAGGAGAGAAAAATATGATTGAAAAAAAAAAGCGAGACTACATGCAAGTGGAGTGACATTACATTTTTTTTGGAGATTAGAGTTCGGTTCTTTTGTAATTGACATTTCACAGTTTTCATTTTAAAAAAAGTTATATGATATTCTCCGCATTTTTTCAAATGAGCTATTTAGTAGCTAATATCACTTTTTATATGACAGGCTGTGGCATCTGTAAAGCAAACATCCGTTTGAGTAAGTACATTTTAACTCCCGCATATTTTATTTTTTTACGTATGAGCTTATGATATCATTTTAAAATATATATTAGACCATTATCATAAAAAGTATAATACGATCCTGGCCACTATAAGAGGAAATACAGGATTTATAATCTCGTTAAGAGGCTTCAATAAATGGTTGATTTTTAAACTAGTATTTTTTTTAAATGCAAGATTTTAATGTGTTTGAGATGAAATTTTAATACTTCTTGAATTCAAATAAAATGACAGCTGATTCAATACAAATACAAATTAGAAAGAAAAAAAAAAATCAAAGAAATCAATTTATATTTTGCTAATGTTTTTCGATTTAGGGCTATCCAAATCGCGGCCCGGGGGCCATTGGCGGCCCATCATTCACATTTTAGCGGCCCGAAGCATTAACTAAAATGACATTTTTACACGGCCCGCAATGCAATTTAAAAAGAACAATAATCAAAAAGTTTGATGATAGACAACATTAGACGTGAAGAGAATATGAAATTCAAATTTGCCTCATTTCATGATGCAGCAGGATGAAAAGTTTGGACACCCCTGTTTTAGATAGACGGGTATTTCATGAGTGTTGTTTAATCTTTGTTAAGGAGTGTTCTACTATAACTTTTTTAATGCCAGCCATTAAAAACATTTTCATAATTCCCAAACTTTTATTCTACCCATTAAAAAAAACAAAAAAAAACCCAGTAGGGCTCCCAGTAGGGCTGTTATAAAAATAAAAAAACGAACAAAAAAACAAAAGCAAAATGGCGAAAAATGACGACCTAGCGCAACGCTTATGAAGACTTTCTGTTGATATCGTTTGCTAGTTTTAAGTATGACACGTGCAATTCATCCGTTTAATTCAGGGGAAATTAATCGTCACGAAAGCTGTGTGAGGACGTTTCACTTCAGCGTTATTTAGCTAACAATAGCATAGCTAAAACATTAGCATAGCTAATCGTTACGCGTGCGGGAGGAACGGCGAATAAAAAAGTGACAGCTTCCTGTTTGAAAGTTTTAACATGATCCAACAGCCCTTTTTAATGTAATATTACCTGATGAAAAAATTCAGTCGTTTTTCACTGAGAAAAAAAAAAAAGAACTGACGTTTGTGTTTGCTAAGGACAAATTGCGTGTACAGACGCACATTTATAATACACACCATTCACTCGCGCACACACGTAAATGACATCACATTTCTTTCACTAACACCTTTTTCTCTGTGCAAATGTTTAACACCAGTGGTTCAAATAAAAAAAAAGATAAAAAGCCTTAAATCGAGAACTGCGTAAAAAAGAAATAGAAAAAAAAAAGTGTGCAGAATGAACAAGTCGTCATATTGTGTTTGCATTTCTACAAAGGTCCACACAAGTCGACTGAGTTTTAGTCTCTGCTTCCTCGTCACATATCAGGGAACCAGGAAGTGAGTGGCCTACTTTCCCTCGTCTGTCCGTCTGCCCGCCATCCCACAGTTTTTTTTGTTTGTTTGTGCCGAGCAACTACGCACACGCCTAACTACGCACGAGCGGTTTTAGTGTTCATATCTGTCCAAAAATACTACATTTATATGTACATCAATTAAATAGACATCAGTTAAGCACTTATGTGGCTGCTAAGCGGAGGCGATTCTCCGCATTTTTTTTTTTTTTTTTTACACATAAAAAACAGGAGTCGTCATCCTGCTGGCGGATTAACATCATGCCACAATAAATAAAAGTGAGGGGGTGGGGTTAGGATAAGTAGCGGGGAGGGGTTTCTGTGCAAGATGGCCGCAGTAGTAGCACAACGTGTACGACTAAGTAGTACGAGTGGTGTGGAGGTCCCACCTCCTGGGAGGGCATCGTGACAGTCATCTGCCCTTGAACGCACCGCGGTGCCTCTCTGATATTGTGAAAAGGGGAGGGCGGGTGGGGTGGGGGTGCAACGCGCTCCCCTTTGCTAGTTGCTAGGCTCTTAATGCGGGATGTTAGCATGTGTGTGTTTGCGTGTTTGTGTGTGTGTCAGTAGCTGTTTTCGTGGCCCGCCAGGATGTAGAGGTTGCTGTGGGCTGTCGGGTTGTCGGTCGGCCGACTCTCCAGTACCACCACCCTAAAAATGACAAATACGATACAATTTAATAAGTTATTTATTGACAGTTATTTATTGACCGCTATTTTCAGACGCTACTTGACCCAAAGTGAAAATAACTGCATGGGATTCAACCTTCTTTTTATGTTGTGGGTCAAAGTTAAAGTAAATGTACAGTACTTCTCCCTGTTTTATTTGTAATAAACATATCAATTTAAAACAGCATTTTTTTGCAACTTGATTTAAAAAAGGCAAAACCTGGGGGGGATAAAACTTGTCAAAATCTATTCCCAAGTGGGCCATACTGAGGGCCAAAATTATATATATATTATATATGTTATATATATGACTTTATGTATTCTTCTTTTGTAATACTGCCCAAAAGTTTTTCATTTATTGAAAGCTCTTTTTTTTAACTTTACAAAGCCGTCTCGCGGGCCAGATTAAACCCGTTTGCGGGCCGGAGCCGACCCGCGGGCCGTATGTTTGACACCCTTGATATAGCTGTTTCTGGGGAGGATAACTGACCAATCACAAGATTTGTTTAGGTTTAGGACTACACACAAAAATACGCTTCTAAAACCTCTGGAAAAATCACACATGACCCTGGGGTGAAACTGACCTAGGATGTTATTACGATTCCAGAGAAAAAAAATCTACCACATGGGTAAAAATTAGGCATGCTTTTGATACTTTGTGAGAGGTTTTGCAATACAAAAAAACATTTTTAGACACATTTGGATAAATAAGCACATCTCTGATCATACTGACCCAGAGACATTATAGCTGTTATGGAGATATGAGCATACATCACTGTGAAAGCAAAAATATTGGATTTGGATTTTACACATTTCGGACTCAATACCCATCAGATTCAAGCAAACCAGGGACATTATTGCTGTTTCTTACAATCAAACATAACAAGGGAGATTGATTTAATAATGAAGTAAAGAAAAACAATCATGTTTTGGGAGCCCTGTGCCCACACAGGCCAACATAGAACCACGATAAAAACACTTGGGCTATGTCCACAAATACACGATATTTTTAAATATAAAAGTAAATAAAAGTTAGTTAAATGAAATTTTGTATACTTAAAATTGAATATGTAGGCTTTGATGCCGATTTGGCTAATCAGAAGCTGTAAAGAAAAGTCATTCCTGGAAAAAGGTGCAATAATGGTAAAAATGTTGGAAAAAGAAGAAAATACTTGTTTGTGTGGACATGGCCTAAGTTTGCTTTGATTGATCACCGAAGAAGCAAAAAAAAAAAAAAAAAGGTATTGTCAAAAGCCGAACAGAAGCATGGAGACGCCAACAGTTCTGTCCATTTTTCTCCTACTCAAAATATCAGTTTGAAGCAACGAAATGTACAAAACATTGGTGTCTTCACTCTTACCAAGCAAAACCCACTCCCAATCCCTAAAACACACACTTCCTTGGAAATAGTCCAAAACGTTTGTGCCACCAGGCCTGAAAAGTCCCAACAGAAAGTCACTGATACCTTGGCAGAGTGATGCCACCTGGATGCCTGTGGTCGTCTGGTCTTTTTTGTGAGAAGGCATCAGAACATGTTAACGTCCTACAGTGTGTAAGAGTGAGTGTGTATCTGTGTATGCCCACCTGTCTGATCCCAGTAGTCTGAAGATGCGTGTACTGTCCGAGATCTCCTGCGTGATCTGAGGAATTGCACAAAGATTAAAAAGTTTCCATGCAAAACGTGGGCACTGCAAGTTCCGGGCAATATATCGTAATTCCCCAAATTCTGTTTTTTTTTTTTATCTTCCCATGTAAATGACACACCAATGCTTTGGAAACAATGTCAAAACAAACAATGAATCTCATCTTCCTAAACTCTTCATATTTTCTAGTGTTCATATCCTTAAGTTACACTAATAATTTATAACAAATTATAATGCAATAATTAATAAATAAGTCAATTGGAATATCTTTTCTAACTGGAGCATTTGGCTGCATACCTTGCAACTCTTCATGGAATCAGCTGGAGACATCATAACTTTTACATGGTCCTTTTACTAATATTCCTGTGCGTGAACAAGGATGGACTCGGACGTTGGTTCAGTCTGCTCGCTTCTTTTATTAAAAATAATGCCATAACAACCTCAGCTGACATGAGTTGCAATTAGCTGCAATAAGGGACTTGCTGCTAAAAGCCAACTGACATCCACCCCCTCACTCGTACCTTTACGGTAATTATTTTAAGTAAGAATACAGCTGATATTAACTGCACATCCGTGCGTCAAAAATCGGCTTGTGTGGCTGACAGATTAATCTTCCTTGAATGTTGTAAAAATATGTTTATATACTTTTTTTTGCTGCTAAAAACTCTATATAAGTTTACTATACCATTAAACACCAATTAAGGAGTTAGTACATATTGTAAGGAGTTAGTACATATTGTAAAAATATCTATTAAAACACCCATGTAGCATTCTGCCACTTTTGCAAATGACAAATTTCGATGTACTGCCCAGCCCAAGTTCTTGGTCAGGAAGCCGGCTCACCTCATTGGTCTTGAAACTCCGCCCCTGCATGCCGTGCCTCCAGAAGGCCAGCACGCTATCCTGGAGACAAACTGTGACCAAAACCAACAAATTGTAACCATAGAAAAATCACAATTCAAAAGATTACAGCGGTACCTCGACTTGAGTTATTTTGTCCTACCTGTGGACTCGATCTGGAAGTTGAAGGTGAGCTCAGCCGACAACTTCCTGCTGGATTTCAGTCGGCCCTGGAGGTTGACGATCTTGATGCACCCTGTTTAAAAGACGCAAAATTTGAGAAGATCTGCTTTGGGGGTGTTCATCAGATTTCCGGGTGACTCACGGTCGAGGCAGACCAGGATGGTGTCCCTCTCCAGCTGTGTGACGTGGATCACACACGTCTGAGGTGTATCTGCAGCCAGAAACAACACATTTGGAGAAAACGGACCAAAATCATCCAATTTCTCAACTATACGCCAAAAATACTGCGACAGTCTAATTTAAATATTCATCAGCATAAGCATGGCTGGGGCAAAAATTCAATATTATTGCATATCGTGATAAACACCTGAGCAAATTCAATATGAAATGCACTCTATATGGATTTAAAGAGATAATTTTAAAAAAGCAAACATTTGTATGCTAAGGTAACAACATGATGTTAGATTAATGGCAAAATTAAAAGCACAAATAACAGATTTCCAGCCTGTCAATTTGGAATCCAAAAGTGTGGTTTACTAGATAGTTTGAAAGCCATTTTTCCTACTGGTGGTTGTGCTTTATTTAATGTCTTTGCTCATTTTATTTTGTTTTTATTTGATTTTTAATCCATTTGTTTTTCTTAATTTAAATCTGTAAAAATTTTGTCATCAGTTAATCGTGTTTTTTCGATTTTTCGACATATTTTGAAATAAAATCCAAACTCCAAATTTTCACTGTCCTTATTTTAAAAAGTATAAATACATAAATGCAGACTAACTGCATTTTGCGAGGTGATCGCCTGCGCCCTCACCCGTCTCTGTGAACCAGGAGGAGGTAGCGTTGGGGTTTGGGTTGACCGTGCCGAAGCGGACCACTTGGTTGAGTTCGCTCCCTTTACTGACAGCCACGCAGATGAGAGGGTAGGTCTGCTCCGGGACCACCAACATCTCAAACACCTCCAGTGGACATGGCAGAGGGAAATCGATGGTCTGTTCCATCCCCAAAAATAAAATGTTTTAATAAACAGACCTGACAGATGTGATTTAAAAAAAAAAAGGCAAATGTGAGGGTCACCTTGATGAGCATGAACTTCTGCATAGATTCCACCCATTCTAGCAGCATTACATGGGACTGGAAGGCCCCACAGAGGTACTTGTGGCCTGTATATGGGTTGCGCACTGCACACAAAATAGTTGTAATAAAAAGAAAAGTCACACTCAAGTATTTTGACACTACACATAATAAAATTGGTTTTAAAATACCCATTTTTCCCACAATAGAGACTCGAATGTAATAAAAATAGTAGCGTACTTACCCACGCAACACTTTTGGCACCCTTTAGTGTCTGGAATTTTTGTGGAAACTGCAAACTTCCTGATAAAATAAAATACGATAATGTAACTTAAAATTTGAGTCATGTTTTTCTTAAATTGCATTGAAAATTATTTTGTGAAGTTGAGAATTTGATCCCAATTTAATAATGCACCAAACATACGAATTGAAAAACTGTTTACTTTGGCTGTAACTGTTAACACAGATTAGTGGTATCAGCAAATCAAATTTAACACTTTGAATGCTGTGGCAGAAACAATACAGTTTACTTTTCAAATTATGGGCAAATTAATTTGAACATGAAACAACTTATTGCTAATTTGAGCTGTAGTAACTCCTTTGTATGTACTCTTTTGTATGCTTTTATTTTATTAAGGTTTATACAGAGGCACATTGTTGATAGATGCAATTTTTGATGAGCCGTAGGTAACACAAATGTTGTTTTACCATCTTGCTTCTGGAATTCCTGAATGAAATACACCACAAATATCACTATAAAAATTCAATCTATTGCCCCGCAATAGAGCATCAATAATGCAAAATAATGCCTTGCATTCTACAGAAACACAACAAAAACAAAAATCCAAAGCTCTAAAAATGTAAAAAATTTTTTTTAACCAAATGGTTCAATGAAGTGAAAATATTATTCTGTCTCAGTTGTAACAAAACATCAATGGCTTCCTCAAAAAGACCAAAATAAATCTCAATTATTTTTAGTGTATAACACAATGCAATGTATTGTAACATACAGTAATGTATTTTATCACCATGTACTCTAACAGCCTTTTTCATTGGTTCCCTTGAAAGTTACTATAAAACTAAGTTATTAACATTATTACAAATGCTTTATCTGTATGAATACCAGTTTTTGTATTACACTCTGAATTTACCCTTTGGGGATCATTAAATTGTAATATGTTACAATCTGCGCTAAATTAGTACTTAAAATAGCTGTTGCACTATAGTTACACATTTCTATGAAGCTTTAATTTTTTACTCTATTTTATCCACCCATCCGTTTTCCATTTATATATTGTTGCTTCATATTATTAGTATGCATCAGTCGGAGCAGCGCTCCTAATTTTGTTGTAAACCCGTGCACAATGACAATAAAGGTATTCTATTCTATTCAAAATCTGAGTGTATTGCCGAGCGTCTCGTTTGAATTATTATAGTGTGTAATATATGCTATTTGGAGCCTTTACCTGGGTATCATTTTATCAGGCAGCTTGTGTGTGGGAATGGCTACTGGTAACTTCTGCAGCTGTCGGGCCTGGTCGAAAAGTCCCGGCAGGCCGTGAGAGTACAGCTGGGAGGCTTTCCCTGAGAATGCACAAAGGCCCATTTATTTGTTTATCACCGCAAGCTAACAGCTGTAACTAAATGCTGCATGTCAAATATGAAATGACTTACCGGATACTGACAGAAGATTATTGTTCATGACGTACAACCACGTGCACCGGCGAGGGAAAAGCTACAAAGACACAAAATTGGGTAGCATGATTGTTGTTGTTGTTACAAAAACATCTTGTGATCCCGCATGAATATTTACCACGAATACGAAAAGTACTAATAAGAAGTGTGTGGCTCACCTGCTCCATTGTGGTCTCATGCAGCTCATTAAGGTTCAGTGTGTAAATCCCCTCTTCGGCACCAAATATTAAATATTGATCTGAAATCATACAACATCACAATCTCTGTACAGGACATATACAACAGCATGATTTGGCGTGAGGCTGGGTGAAGATCTGCTACTTTCAAGTCACACACCCATACATAAACACATAAAAACACACATGTTTTAATGGGGTTACCTCTAGTGTCGGGGTTGATCCAGGAAGTGGCACAGTGGATCTTGAGAGGGCAGCCGTTGAAGACCTTGGAGAAACATGCACCCATCTGGAAACACAAGCGGAGAAGTGATTAAAAAAGAGGAATAATGAATTCAAGGAGGAATTCTTCATTCTTGCAATACGGGTACAAATAGACGCTTACGTGAACTTTGGGTGTAGGCGGGAGACCGTTGCTACTTGGCATCTAATGTAGATTGACAAACAAAAAGTAGGAAATACATATTACATTATATATGTTTTATTATATGACGTTTGATTATGCTGGTGAGACTGGTGATGGTCAGCCTAGTTGGACAAATTACCGGAACATCCTTCTTGTCCTTCCGTATGGGGACACTAGGGGGCATAGTAGACTGTTGTCTGTCTGCAGGACTGCTGCGCTCGCCATTGTGTGAAGAGTTGAGGCCGTTCCCTTCGGATATATAACACGCACACACAAGGTCAGTTTGATTGAAGCAAAGGGAGATGGAGCATCATTGGACTCACGGGACTGACGACATAGAAGCGAGCGAAAATTGTCTACAAGGCGGATGAGGGACGGTGGGAGGGAGGGAAGAGGGGAGCAGGCTAGCATGATAAATGCAGCCATGACTTCATCTTTACTAGTTTTCCTATGACCAAAAAGTCCTCTCCTCTTCCTTCATCCTCTTTGGAAGGTCTAGTTAGCTGCTGTCAAGAAACTAATCAAGGGTACGTTGAACAGTGTCAGGACATTTACAGCAAAAAAAAAAAAAAAAAAAAAAAAAAAAAAAAAAAAAAAAAAAAAAAGACGATGGGTAAAAAGAACTACAAACGTGGACTGTGTTCAGAATGATTCAGGCCTTTCCATATATATATATATATATATATATATATATATATATATATATATATATATATATATTATATATATATATGTGTGTGTGCGTGTGTGTGTGTATACATACAGTACATAGGTGTGTTGCGTCATTAAATTTGTACTATTGTGACGTACCAGTTCATGGGAATTTTAAAATGAGTGCATTTTACACAAAGCACTTCTCAAGTATCAAGTATAACCTTGGCTTTTCTTTTTTTTGTATTTGCACAACAGATCTTGGTTGACTGTTATACTATCCATCATATTTGCAAGTGACCATCGGTTGTTTACTGTAAGATTTGTTGTGGTATACCTAGTGGGTGCTACTGTATGGAGGGGTTAATTTATATTCACTACTATTTTGATTGCATTATCAATACTGCAAATTGATTTAGAAATTCTGATTGCATTAGTAATACTGCTTAGCGATTTTCTTCTTGATTTTACTTGTGTGAGGGAATGAATTTGAACACATTAATTCTTGTACAATAATATGTGACATTTTTGACTATTTTTGAAAGATACAGCATACATACAGTATGCACTCTAGAAAATGTACTTGAGAATATAATCAGCCTCAGCCCCTCCCCTTGGAACAAACAATTCCTTGGAATCAAAATACAGGGCCCTGTTTTTGGTTCTGTTTCAGGGCAACGGTTCTCAAATGAGGGTATCAGTACCCCTAGGGGTTAAGTGAAAGCCCTTCAGGGAGTACATGAGCAAATCTAATATGAAGCTTTTTAACGCTGGGACAGGAATAGTACACTGTCCTTTCAAATTAAGAGCAAACAAATTGGAACACGAAGCAGTGCATTGGCAAATTATTTTACACTGACTCCTTTGCAAAATGTTGCATGCCTTGATTTTGTTCAATTTTAGACGGATGTGCACTGACATTAGCGACATAGGTCGACGGCAGACGAGCCAGGAATTAAACCGTATAAGTTGCCGTATAAAATACGCTTTGATATACAACTACATTTTATATGGTGGAGAGGGAGTGATTCTGAACATAGCCCAGGAGACAGTCAAAGTGTTGATATTAATAGACTGGTGGGACAGTTAAATCAGCGGGCGAGGACAACTGGGAGGGGCGGGGCAAAAGAAGGCTATCAAGCTACTGGCTCTTACTCTTGTCCACATTCTCTTTTTCCTGCTCCTCTTTCACCTCCTTCAGCACCTCCCACGCCTCCTCCAGCTCCTCCTCTGTGTGAGGCGTGTGGAGCCACTCCCAGAAATGCCTAAAGCTCCCATCGTCCTCCGGGGCGGACGTGTCCGCGTCCGAGCGCTCGTTCGCGGTCTCGTTACCTAGGCTGCTACGGCGGTGCGGCGGCAGCCTCGGGGGCGGCGGCCGCGGGGGCACGTTAGTGGGCTTGGCGGGGCTGGGCGTCTGCGGGACCGGGCAGCGCTTGATGGTCCCGCTTCCGCCGCCGTCGTCCTCGCTGTGTGATTGGCTGTCGTCCTGTTTGGGCTGTGCTTGGGGCGAGCTGATGGACTTGGGCTGGTTGGAGCAGAGACAGACATACTGTACTTTTGTTCCAAGCGTGAGTGAGGGAGAAAAAGGGGCTTCCTTAATTTTTTAAAAGACGAATTAATCGAATTAATTCAATTTATCAATTAAGACGCATAGCAGACGTGACCACAGATATTTACTTTTTTTTTAATGCACAATAGTGGTCTGAACTCCCAAGATTTTTTTTTTTTTTTTTAGATTTTAAAGTTGTATTTTGCAACTCTTTTTGATTTTAGAAGCCTCACTGACAAACAAACATTTTGACAAAAGGTATGCCACCTACCTTGGGCGGAAGCGGGGGCGGGACTTTTGGTCTCAGGATAGTGTTCATCTTACTATACAGAAGATGGGAGACAGAGAGAGACACTGACTTTGCATGACTGGACAGTTCAGAATATTACATCGCATTTGAAGTTACAACAGCTGTTGCAATATCCAAACTGCAACAATACAATTTGACGTTGGTGATCCCAAAAAGGGGACATATTACCGAAATTTGAATTTTTGTTTAGTATACAAATAGTTAGGTCTCTGAAAGCGCGTTCTCACCCAAAGAGTATATAATTAAACACCCACGTAATCTGTAGATTTAGGGTTAGTTGCGCCATTTAAAGCAGATTTACTTAAAGCAGTATCGCAAGAAAGCCAAGCGGTAAGCAGAGCTGCAATGTTAGCATAGAAGAGCATTTGTTCACAGCGTTATCTGCTTTAGCTTCTGAGCAGCGTATTAAATGGTCGTCAAAGTTGTCGCAGTGACCTGGAGGGCGTTTTGGAATTTGTCTGGTTCATGCGCCACATGCACAAATCAGCAGACTCATTGAAAAAGCGCAAATTTGCTGCATAAAACTTCACTATGCTCATCTTTATGGTGGCTCATGTTTTTGCTTTTGACTTTGTGCTGTTCGAACTCAAGTTCCCTCCTGTCTAGTCGCAATGTTGAAATATTAATTCAATGAATTTTGACCCAGAAAAAAAGTAAAAAAAAAGGAAATGTTTGAAATTTAAAAAACAATGCATAATATAAAGCCAGAGACCCCTCGGAAATGTTTGAAAATTTGAAAACAACGCATAATATGTCTCCTTTAAAGATGACATGACATTAGCAACCATGGCATCTAGGCTACACATAAAAAGCTGGTGCAAAGCCTCTGGGAATTGTAGTGCAGACGCTGACATTTTTACAGTTAGGTGCCATTCATGTCATCATCAACACTACAACGACAGAGATTTGACCCCATTCTGCTACATAAAATACAAATATATTGCAACTAGCTTGGTAGTGAGCGATATATGACACATAGGAAGACACAAATGAGAATGGACAGCAGCTGGATAAGAATGATTAATCGAAATGAGCATAGGATACAATGTTAAACTTGTAAACATATTGCTTATTTTCTGTCCAAGAATTTGCTATTATCCAGCTTTTGGGGGAAATATGTAAAGCAAAGAGAAGAAAACAAAACCCATTCCACCTTTGCTTTTTACACAGTAGGGGAAGAAATGCATGACAATGGATAGTTGAAAAAGATGCAGTGAGCAAACAAGAAAGCAGAGAGTGATGGCGGTGGGTGCAAGCGGCGAACAAAGCAGCATCAAATCTCACTTATGCTACACTCTGACCTGAAACTGGAATCCAGTCACCACTCATGTTCAATTTTAGAGTGTTATATGAACATTCTGTTCTTGTTTTGTTTTTTTCCCTCTAAATGGAGTATATAATCTGGAAGGGTGCATTGTTAAAAAAAAATGCAATCTGGATCCAAATGATTTGGATTTGGAAATGTCATTTTTTTGTATTGTATTGGATCGAATAATCCGTCCTTTTGAATGGAGTTTTTTTTTTTTTTTTTTTTTCACAATTGAATTGCATCATCCTGATTTAAAATGGTACTTTTTCCAATTTTCCCATTTGGATTACGAGTGCTCAAACCAGCAAATCACAATTTGGAATACCAGCAAAGTAAAGAACAAAATAACAAACATTCACTTTGTTTAATGAACACAAATCTGAACCATACCAATTGTACTAGGGTGTGAAGTAGTACTGACTGTGGATTTTCACTATGCTGGCCTGGTAACTATTTGCCATGAATAGCAGGGGCTAACAATAATATAGGAAAAAAAAAAAACTTTCTTTTTCGGTTCACAGAGATATTGAATTTAAAAGGACATTTATTCCTGTCATATTGTATGTGTTTGTGTCACTAGTTGAATGAATGTCATATTTAAGACATTTACATTTACTATGTATTTGTTTTCTTTAAACAAATGTGATTTAGGGTTGCGTGTAATATAGTGACATCCAATTTAATCTTTTGCACAACCCCTTTGCATTGCTCACCTAATTATTGTTTGTAAAAAATAAGTCACTGATCTGGATGACAGATCTGCAAAATGATCATCCAATTTCATGATATATATACCGGTATTTAAAGATACAAGGTTATGGTATGGATTTATGTGTAATAAATAGTGATACCTATAAACAAGTACCGGTACTATAAATTGCACATAATGGTAAAAAGTTAAACTAATTGGCAAATATCAGCCATTTAGACAACTATTTTGACTGATATATAAGGGTGAATAACGGACGTTTTGAAGATGTCATTTTTGTTTGTTATGGAAATCAACTTCAGTCAGGCTCCCTTTTGAAAAATTGTCTATTTACTGGCTTCCAGGTGAGTTTTAGGGGTTAGGGTAATAGGTGAGATGCACACATACAGTCCAAAACACAGGTGGCCTAAGGGGGGTGATGGTGCGGTGCGCTGCATAGAAATGCGTGGATGAAACCTTAAGCACAAACAGGAAGCCTTCCTCCTCCTTCCTCATCCTTGTTTTTGATGCGGGCGAATGGAGGGAAACGAGGATGGAGAGGCCTCCTGTTCTATGACTGCATGGGAGGGGGAAACTTACTGAGTGTGAGTTTCATCATCATCTGCACCATCCTCATCCTCATCATCCCCTAAGTGTGCCACATGGCCCCTGGGAGCGGAGGTGGAGATAGGAGGGGGAGGGGAGATTTGAGGGATTCAATGGAGGAAGGATGAGGGGAGGAAGGATGCAAGCAAAAAGTGATAGATGACAAAAAGGAGGAGGTGGAAGATGAGGAAGAAAGGTACGGGGTGGGGGGGATTAGAGCAGTGTGAAGCTTTGTCCACGAACAAACCGCTAACCTTTTAAACAACTTCGAACAAACTCAACAATTAAAACAATAAAGGCTCATTTCCTGTATTGTACAGTCAAAAAACGTGAATCTGAAAATCTGAGATCCACCCCTTCCTAAAGGAACAAATTGTTCCCATGCGGCATGGGCCTTAAAAATAAAACCAGTCAACATAAACGGTACACTCACGATTATCAACAGAATGCTGCTGTTATGAGATTTCCGCACAGAAAAAGCAAGAAGAACCCCTGCAGTTTTACGAGTGTAAATGCTGGACTCTTGCTGCAATTTTTCAACACAATCACGTGCATGTGTGGAGTGTGAGTATCAGGCCGCGGAAGCCATGCTAAGCGGAAAAGCGGCTAATAAGCAAAACCCTTCAACTCCAAGACAGTCAAGAGCCAAGTGAAAACCCAGCAGAGTGCAAAACGCTGAAAGAGCAGAGTCATCAGTGGCGCGTGATCAGACCCAGTTAATCGCAGGTTAACAGTGGTGGTTAGAGCACCAGCTGGAAATGAGAAAAAAAAAAAAATCTAAAAAGGTGCCGACGTGAGAAAGGAGGGTCGGACTTACCTCTGTTGCAGCTCCTCCTCCACTGATTTGAGAAGGCTCCTGTTTTGAGAGGACATCAGTATTTACTCATTCAATCCCAAAGACATATTTTCTTTACTTTTTTTTTTTTTTCCCAAAAGGACTGCAGTCTTTCGATCCCAGGTACTTCTTTCTCAGGTTTTTGGCTAAAGAAGGACAAAATGACTGGTACTAAATTAATGTAGTATTTAAGTAACAACAGTCACTGATTACTTTGATTACCATATTTTCCGCACTATAAGGCGCACCGCATTATAAGGCGCACCCTCCATCAATGACACATTTTAAACATTTTTCCATATATAAGGCGCACCGGATTAAAAGGTGCACCCTCAATTAATGACATATTTTAAAACTTTTTCCATGTATAAGGCGCACCGCATTATAAGGTTCATCCTCAATTAATGACATTTGAAAACTTTTTCAATCACAATATAGTAATACTCAAAGTAATAAAAATAACTATACTCTCAATAGCATAATAACTCAATATTAATTTGAACAAACTTGTTCAACTGTAAACACACAAAAGAAATAGGTAAAGCTTAATTTATCACTTCATTCCCCATCGACAAATCCCAATCTCAATATTGATCCATATATAAGGCGCACCATCAGCTTTATTTATTTTTTTAAATGAGGCTTTTAGGTGCGTCTTATAGTGCGGAAAATACAGTACTTCCATTAGATAATCAAATCCTTAAGTAATCAGTTTGACAATCAAGTTCGAAAGTAATTGATTGCATGATATATTTAAGTGCTAATGCATTAAGTTACTTCAGTCTTATGGCACCTAAATTAATGAATTACTTTTAGTACTTTAGTAACTAACCAATTAACCTTAAATTTATTTCTTCAGTATTTTAGTACTTCAAGTAATAACTTTAATAATTTCCTAGAATACTTAATTACTTTCTTACTTGCCTGCCTAAAGCCTTCAATACTGAATTTATTCACTAGATTTGTTTAGATCCATCTTTTGCCAAACACTTGAAAAAAAATTATAAATAAGAATCTGGGATTGAATGTCTGAATGACTTAACTGGGAACAAGCAGGAAAATAAATAATGTAAATAATTCAATCGGCTCTGTTTTGGCCAGATTGCGTGACAGCCAATCTATCCGGTTCTGAGCCAGCAACTGTGTATACAAAGTGCCCTCTTTTTGATATGAATCAAATATGGCATTTAGACTGCTAAAAGGGAAGAATTAGTTACAAAGGCAATAAACTAAACAGAGTGAGGAGGACTTACTTGTTTCCTCCGAGAAGACAAGGCGAATCGTGTCCATACTCCAACTGCAGATCCTTTAAAAAAAAGACAAACTTGGATTATTACTGGGACATCACATCTAAGCGCGATGCATTTCAGATCACATCGAAAAAACGACTAACTGAAGCCCAGTTGGGGAATGACAGCAGGGGCTTCAACTATGGAAAGAAAAGTGTTTTGAGTACAATTTCATGACTTGTTCAGGCACATGGTATGATTGTCTCCTGCTTGTGTTCACATTGTGGCTTTACAAAGCACAAAAAGAGGAATAGCTGAAAATGAGTCAATTGATAAAAATCTGCATTTGTGATTTATAGATGAACAAAAACACACAATGACAAATATTTTTGGGGCAAATTAAGTAAAATTGGATCATTTCCTCTGACACTGTGGTGAGGAATTATTGAGTAAAAGTGAGAAATATGCAATTAGGAGTGTCCTGATTTGATATTGATATCACTAATATCAGCTTCGCTCAGAGATTTGATCAGAGTAGGGATTACTGAAATGAAGCTACTGCGCAATCAAATCTTACTTCAACCCAGGACTTCAAAAGTAACAGTCTAGGAAACTACTGACATCTAGTGTTCCTGTTGCAATACAAAAACCTCAACGTGACCTCGTTTGTTTATGACCGGATGACATTTACCCAAAGCTGGCCTCACCCAAATATGTTGTGGCTCTCTGTGCTAAAGACCACAACATCAAACACTTATTGAGAAAACACGTTTGGAATTTATGTGCTTTCTTGCATGACTGACGCACCACAAGGATAAAAAAAAAATAAAAATCTGCAGAAGCCCAAAAAAGTTTGCAACACGGCGACGACAGTTCAACTTGCGGCCGAAAATGTCACCATCTTTACACTGGAATTTTTCCCGCAGTAACAGGAGAACAAATGTTAATTATAAGCAGTTTGCCTTCATCATTGTCTTCCGCGACCTGATGCGGTCGCCATGGTGACCGTGGTGGCCTGTTTGGAGCCACCCAAGCCACTAAACCATTTAGCATTCTGGCGTGAATTCTACCAAGCTGGAGCTTTCTTTAGTTTTTTTTTTTTCTTTATCGCAAGCTGTACAATGTAAAGGCTCGAGTAGGGCTGGGCAACAAATCAAATTAATTTGATTAATTTGTCTTTTTAAAAATCTTGCTGTCGATTGAAAAGGACATCAACGTGCTGAAGGCTCAGACAATGTCACATGACCAACAGGGAAACATGATTGATCGTTACCCAAGCCTTGAGCACAGCTGGTCATTTTCAGATGACAGGAAGTAGAAAAATATGTTTTTAAAAGGCACTGAACTTCAAAATAGTTTAGTTATGGAAAGTATTGACAAAATATTAATTTTTTATTGCTAAAAATGACAGAATACACCAATTTTCTTAAGCAGCTATAAATGTTAAAGTTAAGTTAAAACCGATTTAAAATCAGCAATCATTATTTTAATCTGAATATTTTTCACTGGATATTTCTCGTATAAATCAAGCTTTTAAACAGATGTTTGTTGTTACGTCTTCCGTTAAAATCGATTAAAATCATAACACTCAAGAATGACTGAAGAAAATCGATTAAAATCATTATCGTTGAGAATGACTGAAGAAAATCTACCAATTTTTTTTGGCAATGTTGCCGAGCCCTAGGATCGAGCCAAACTTGTCTGCAAAAAAAAAAAACATCAAGTAAAGCCACAATGTATAAGCAGCCATGTGTCAGGGTAATGGGGATAATAAGAGATATATTGAAAAGGAAAAAGTAGCATAGTAAAACATAGAAGGGTGGAAAAACATAAGAGAAGCACAAGTGCGATACTTGTTTTCTTCATCTACCGCACGTGAGAGGTTAGAGCACCATACAAACAGCAGAAGTGTAGAAAAAAAATATAGACGTACATTTTGCAAAGAGGGATATCCTCTTTGCACCCCCCCTCCCTCTCAGTGTGCCTTGGAGCAAGACACTGGACTATTCTAAGAATATCATAAACACGTAAACCATTTTTTCTGTGATTGTCCAAAGTTCTGAAGACGGGGAGGAGAAAAAAAGATGACATCAACAGTTAATGAAGCTGGAAACATAGAAAAGAAGAACACACATGAGAAGAAGCTCAACAAGACACCAATCGCCCGGAATGAACACACAAAAAGAAAGGAGGCGGATTAGGAACGGCAGAAAATACAGAATAAAGAGAGGAAGAGGTTAGTAATGACGACGGCAAAGAACAAAAAAAAAAAAGGTCAGATGGAGAAGTAGAAAGGAGGAGAGAGACGAGAGAGAGTACTACCAGATTAGATCTCGCGGTATAGTAGAGCTCCTCAACACAGTCCAGATAGGGCTCAGAATCACACTGGTCAGCAAGACAAAGCGAGAGAGACCTCAAGTTAATACATCAACCTTGGACGATGGAAAAGCAGGTGGGGGGAGGGGGGGGTGTTGGCAGGATTCGGGGCATTGATGCAAGACAGAAGATGATGTATGGTGGTGAAAGGAAAACAAAATGGATGAAGGCCAAATTGGACTCTGGGAAGACAGGATACATTTGTGAAGGGGCAGAGATGAATTCAGGAATGACCTGCTGGAGATTGCGCATTTGGGGGGAAAAATACATATCGTATTTCCGTATATATTATATACCCAACTGTAGACGGTAATGGATGGGAATTGTTTAGAGAAAAATGCTGATGTAAGATATAAGATTGTTTGAGCCGATAATTATTTCATATTTTCCCACAAATATGTAATGCCATTTAATTGCATTTACATTTTAAGGTTTTTGCAAGGTAAGGTGGTAGCTAAGGGCATCCTTGTTGTTAGTGTCAAAGGGCGTGAATGCCAATTAAACTGTATCTGTCATTCAGGTGTTCCAATCTAAACACCCACTTCCATTCAAGACTTTAACACTTTAAAGCAGTGGGTCTCAAAAGGGACGAAGTAAAAATACTTTGGGGTGAGATTTCAACAAGATTTATTCAGGTATAAGCATATCTAATTAAATGCTTTGTGATGCCATGGCAGGAATATTACCTTTTTCTTTTCAACTTAAGAACAAATTAACCGGAACATCAAAACGACTCCAAAACGTGTGCTTATTTTAAGTGTTACACGAATGTGCATTGTCATTTGACATGCAAGTTTCTGGCAGGCCAGGCGGAAACATAACATGTTAAACAACGTATCTATGTATATCAAAATATGATCCAATAAGACATCATCTTCTGTAAATATTTACTTTATAGATGCGGCATCATATGCTGGTTACATGTATCAGTCATAACAAATGTAGCATCTTGTCAAAGAGGTAGCAGTGCATAATCAAAGCAAGTTTGATGTATCTTAAATGTGTCTGGTTTCCAAATAATCCAAATACTGTACATACAAACACTACTCAAACCACGCATTACAATATAATTTGCCAAGCATCATCAGCTTTACAGACGCCATGCCTGCAGTGGTAAAGATGTTTTGTAAAACACATGCTGGTATTAGTTCTTAAAAAAAAAAAAGAAAGAACCACCATCAACTAACAACACCACCTGTTAAAAAGGAGGCGTCAATGTGAATAAAGCACTCAGAGGAAATATGGTACAGGCCACCTTCACAAAACCTTAATATATTTCCATTCCTAAGGGTAAAAGTAGTGTTTGGTGAAGCACTCTGGAGATAACAATACCAATAAGAAAGTAATTTATTGATGACGAAACACTGTCGCAGACTTGAGACTCTCGACCTGAAAACCACATGGGTCAGCATCAGCAAAGATAGAGTACCATAAAGATTGGATGAGATGATAGAAAGTGATTGTTACAACGATTGAAAGTGACTCTTTCAATTTGATTAAATAAAACACACAAATGTGTATAAATGGAAGGATGATTCTAAAAAAAAAAAAAAAAAACAGCAGTGAGGTGGTGATGAAAATTGATTGTGCATAAATCAACTAGCAGCCATTCTTCTCATTTCTCCTTTGACATCTACAGCATTAACATTTGCTCCTTGACGCCAATAACGTGTTTCAAAAGTTCACAAACCAATTCCACGCCTATAGCTAAATAGCCCAGACTTCCTCCAAGGCACATTTGAGCAACCCCTATTTGTCTTTTCATGCCAAAACAACACCATAACAACTACTAACATTTCACATATGATTTCACTTAAGGCAGTCCTCAAAAAATGGGGCGGCAGGGGGGGTCCTGCACAAGGCTTTGCGTTGGCCCTGTGAAGTGTAATTGCGCATTGACGGCACCGGGTTGTGCTGTGGAGCACTCACTGTCAAAGGGCAAGGATTAGAAACTTCTTAAATTGCTGTCAACAAAGCATATTACCGATTAAGGTGATTTAGAAAAAAAAATCTGCAGTGTTTTATACCTTTTACTTCAGGTTAAAATATTGAAGATAATCGTGTTAATGATCAATTTACCTTTTTTCATTGACGTTTTTCAGGCACTTTGGTGCATTTTAAGCTATTTTCCTCAGATTCAGATTAAGCTGTAACCAGTATAAACCCCTGCAAACAAAGGTAACTTTTGCTGAAGGTTGATTTAAAGTGCTTTTTTTCTTTTGTCAGTGTTAAAAAAAGATACCATTTTTGGTATACTTGTACAATTTTCATAAATAATGCTTGTATTTATAGTCATTGAAGCGAGTGAAGAGCGGGCTTTGTTTTTGTCATGGGAAATGTAATTGCAATAAAATAAGAAATTGATTTTTTTTTTGTTTTTTTTTAGTTTCAGGCACTTTGATGCACTTGATTATTTTTTTCTTTTTTTAGACTCAGCTGTAACCTGTATGAATGCTGTAAAAAATAATAGTTGTTGAAAGTTGAATTATAGCACTAATATTGACTGTAGCGTTAATGTTAAAATGGATACAGGTTTAGGTATAACACAATTTAACTATAATAATCCTATTTATGCTGAGTGTCGCGGGCGGGGGGGGGGGGTGGGGGGTGGGGGGGGGGGGGGTTCAAAGAGGGGCTTGGCAAATCATAACTGAGAAGCACTGCCTTAAGGTGAACTACACCAGTTGCTTTTTTTAAGATGGTAAACTCCTTTTACAAGATTATGAATCCATGCAATCCTAAAACCTATTTATGTTATGGTACTGATCCAGTTGCATGAGCAACAGTAAGTGGACTTTTGGGCTCATCTTAAAACTTGTGAAAACTGACCATGCTTGTGTGTTGAAGTGACATCATTGTACATATGGAAGCACATGTTGTGACAACTCACCGGTTCGTGATGGGGCTCAGTCTCCTTCCTGAGCGGCGGGTCAAACTTCACCTGACCGACTGGGAAATGAAGCAAAATATCGTGTGTGAAAATTCAAATGGTATTATTGTACTTAGGCTCATTTACTTGCGTATGAACTCACAGTTGATCTCAGAGAGTGTTTTTCCTTCTCGGGTACTTCTGCTGGTGGAGCGAATTCGATGAGGGACGGACACCGGAGACTGCGAGGACACATAAAGAAAATGACAGTTAAATAAATGCTCATATGGAGCAGTGCGGCGATTTTGCAGGCCACTCGAGAAGCTTACGCAAGGTGAAAAACAAAACATAATCTGTTTGCTATTTCCTCTGGGGAGGGATTTGATGACACGACAAAAACAGCCAGCTGCACGCAGCAACAAGGTCAACACAATCAAATCAAACAAATGCTCCAACTTCAGAGGGTTTACGTTTGATACAGTCTATTGATAAAGCAAGATAAGCGCAGGACGAAAAAGGTGCTCGATCATTTTTAAAAACCATTATCATCAATTACTGATTGATTTAGACCTAAAAAAAAATTTCACCGATGCTAACGTTTATCGAGAGAATAAAAACAAAGGGCATCAACCCTACAACTACTTCATAACAACACCGCAAATTCACACACAGCATGCTTTGAAAGAAAAAAAAAAAAGGAAAAAATAAAAAACAAAACCCCACATTCCCACAACAAAACAAATGCAAAATTTTATATATATATATATATATATATATATGGCAATGTCTTAAGTTACTCGTTTCCACTAGGTAAACAAATGAGTGAATAAATAAATCCTACTTTCTTCAAACAACCACTCGTTTAAAAATATGGCTATGGCGTCATCTGGTGGCAAGAAACTGCCAGAGTGTGTTGAAGAGCTTCATTATGACAAAAGTAAGCTATTGCTGTCATCTTGTGGCACCTATTGGGACTTACAGTATTGAAAACTGTTAACTGTTATATATGAGCATCTCGTTGTTGGCGTCAGTATGGATTTCATGATTCCATTTTTCAACATCAACTCAACGGATATACACTCCAATACACGTCACACGGTTTGTTAAAACAAGCCATCACTGCAGACACTGCAGCACCAAGGTGGTACCTTCCGGCGGGCGGGAAAGCGAGACGCGCGCCGTGCACCGGGGCTTACGGCTAGGAAGTGACCCCTGTACTTAAACTGTGGAGGAGGAAGAGGGGAGAGGATGGTGGGAAGGCAGACAAGAACAGAAGAGAGGAGAGGAGAGGAAAGGGAAGAAGGAGGAGAGGAGGAAGCGCTGCAAGATGGAGATGGAGAAAATGGTAGAACATTTAGTGAGGCAGCGCAATGGAGGAGGAGCAGTAACATGGAGAAGGCTGCTGGAGGAATTGTTGACGTGGGGAATTCGACAAATGAAGAACAGATGAGACACGATTTGGGGAGGATGGAAAAGAGGCAACAAGGCAGTAAAAGGGTTATTACCAGCGCCATGTTGACACATATGAAGAAAGTTGCAAAAGGGGTGCAACATTTCCAGTAAACATCTTAAATTTCCATCACAAATTTACTGAGAATTCAGGAGATATCTAAATATTTATCTTCTGTAAATCCATCCATTCCAAAAGAAAGTTTGTATTTGAAAAATTCCTTCAATTTTGTAACTGCGTATGAATACATTAGATGATCCGGAGTTACCTCCGGCTCTGGGTCGTCGTCATCAAAGTCGTTGTAGTTGTTGTGTTCTGGGTTTTTGGCTCGGTCCAGCAGCTCTTTAGCCAGCGTCCTGCTCAGGGGCTGAGACACGAACGGGTGCTGTGGGGACAGGAAGCGAGGCTTTGAGTGTTTTTGGCTCCAACCCGAACATAAATAACACATTCAGTTTTATTTTATAGCCACTTAATCTACTGTCTGAACAAACATGTGGATGTTTCTTGGAAATCCTCCATTTGCACAGGAATTCCTGCGTAATCAGAGTCAAAATAAAAAACCTGGTTCACATTTTGAGATTCTGGCCAATTGTGTTCTCGAGTCACTCTGACCTAGAAAGTCAGTGCGGAGGCACAATACAAAACACCATTGTTAGATGTTTCATTAGAAATCCCCAAGGACACAGAGAAAGAAACTGTAATGTGAAACAGAGTAGGAAGTGGGGGCAATTCAATTTTCTCATTTGCTTTCAGTTCATTCTTATAAAATATTACACGAAATCAATGTGGACTGCAACATCAATGACTTTCTCACCTGCAGCAGCTTCTCAGCAGTAGGCCTCTTCTTTGGGTTCTTGGTTAAGGCCACTTTGACAAAATGGTGAAAATTGTCCGTCCTGTGGTCCAAAATACGATACAGAATATAAATACCAAAAAGGTTGCGACATCTTAATTGAATTTAGGAACAGTGGCTTACCACTTGACCTTGTCTTTCAACTTGGGTGGCTGGAAATTACTCTTAGTCATTAAGAAAAGAGCCCTGTGTCAGAGAGGAGAGATCCACATTAAAAAGAACATCGTGTATCATTCAGTATTTAGAAACCAAGTGCGCAAGTGTCTCTCTTGAGATTTAACAGCCGGTATGGCTTGTACTTCAAAATTCAGCCACAACAAAGCAGAAGCTTTATTTCATTTTCACTTCTGGAGGACGCTCTTTATGATACTGAAGGAAATGAAGATGTTGGAATTTTGACATGAAAATAATTTCCAAAGTGAACTGAATCAACTGAGAATTTGTGATGGGAATGACAATCTGTTTTGTTAGCGGTCATTGAGAATAAATGTGGACTTTTGGTGGAACATTTTTGGGAGTGGGAGGGGTGGGCCTTGAATTTTGGAAAAAAAAAAAAGCACAATTTATGGCAAATGAAGCGAAAGAGACAATTTTGTATTTAAATGGGACAGTGTGAATCGGTTTTGTTATAAGTAGGGATTTTTGGGGCGCATTGATTGTAAAGGTAAAATTTTTGGTAAATTGCAGTTAACTCTCAAGGTGAACTGATTAAAATTTCAAACGTGAACGGTGTCTGTCATTATGATTGCGGCATTGTAACGAATTACAATATAATACATATAGTAAACATGGTCTCATTGGGAAAGAATAAGAAACCTTTGGGTGAAAAATGTTGAATTTTGTGAAAAATTTGTGAATTTTGTATGGAAGGATGTGAATAAGATTAATTACGGAGGAAGGACATGCATGTCAAAAAGTGTGGGGAGTTAAAAAAAAAAGGCATAACATGCTGCAAGTGTGAAGGCCTTAATAGTGAAAACTGTGTCTGGAATGAAAAAATGCCCTACAGGCCTGCATGGTGTGAATTTGGATTGATGTGAATAGAATGAAACACATCATATCAAAAAGTGTGTGTGTGTGTGTGTAGGTGTGTGTGTGTGTGTGTGTGGGGGGGGGGGGGGTACGCATAATGTACTGCATGTGTGGAAGCTATCAGCAGACCCGTGCATTTGGGAGTTCACAAAATGTGAGAAAGTACTCAGGAGACCTAACAACTTGTATATAAAAGTAGTTTCCATAAAGTATTCCCTTCAAGTTAAAAATGTCAGTTTTGTTTATGGATGAAAACCCACTGCACTGCTCACACACCTCATGGGATGCAGCTCAAACATGGGTGGCTGCAGCTCAGCCAGCTCTATTGCAGTAATGCCCACAGCCCATATATCACACAGCTGGTTGTAGCCTCCTTTCCTCTCCACCGCCGCCACCTCTGGAGCCATCCTGTTGCAGCGGTGAGAGAACGAGAAACACATGCATCTTTTCATTCGGGTTTTAAAAAGGAATGCTGTTTCATCAATTGATCAATCAAAATCTTTCACCCTGCTGCCCGAGGATAAATTGGTCAAGTTTGTACACAGCAAAAAAAAAGAAAATACATCCATATCTCACCAGTAAGGTGTCCCAATGAATGACTTTCTCTTGGCCAGAGTCGCTGTGATCTGCGCTGATACACCAAAGTCGGCTATTGAGAGGAAAGTGAAAAGCGGAAGAGAGATTTGTGTGACACACACACAAAAAAAAGGATGTGAACGATGTAAAGAGATCCCCGGGGAAAGGGGGAAAAAAAAAGAGTTGGAGAACAGTTGGTTCTTCTCACCTAGTTTGACGTATCCATTGTCTGTCAAGAGGATGTTGGCACCCTGTTGGGAGACAAAATGCATTTTGCGCATCAGGACACACGTCAACAGCATGTGTCGACCCAAATTAGGTGATATTGCAAACGTAGTTCAGCTCTTTTTGTGTGTTTGTGACTTTTAATCCATAACAAGAAAATACACTTGTTTGGGTGTGCTGTTGGTGTGTGTGCGTGTGTGTGTGGGGGTGGGTGGAGAATAAAGGATATTCATATTCATTCATGCTAAATTGGCTTCAAAAAGTCAATTTAATAAGGAACAAGTTTAAAAAATGGCAGTAAACACAGAACCATAACTGTCTTTTATATTAACTATCTAATGAGAAACAATAATATTGTGTGTATTTTTGTTGATGCATGAGAAATGGAAGATCTCTTTTGTGCAGAAAATAAAATGAAGAGTAATGCGCATATATGGCATATTTATTTGCTTATTAATTTGCAGATTTATAAAATTGACTCCTCAAACTTCCTAATTTCCCCTTACTTGATGTGCCTTCAGTTTTGATAAACAAGCATTTTGACTCAGTGAGTCTAAAAAAGATTGCATACGCTGCAAAATCCCCCAAACCTCACCTTGATGTCCCTGTGCATTTTTCCTTTATTGTGAAGGTAGTATAAACCCTGCAAACACACACACAGAACACCTGTTATAGCTACGGAATATGAAAAAAAAAAATGGATCCAAACATATCCAGCATCCATATACCTGCAAGGTCTCCCGTGACATATAGGCTATTTGAGACTCTAACAAAGGCCCAGTAACTGGAGAAAAAAAAAAAAAGAGAGCATAAGGTCAGTAAGTAGAGGACGAGACGTGAAGAAGAATAAACAATCTAACGTGAGTGTCACCGTGATAGATGTCCTGTAGAGAACCTCCTCCGCAATACTCCATGCTGATCCATAGCTTGTCCCGCCTGCATGCACACACACACACACACACACACACACACACATGTATACACATTAGCTACACCTGCATAATATAACTCCAAGGACTGGATTACAAATTCCATCCTTGCCAATATGCCCCCCTGCCCCCACCCAATGGACATGTCTGGATTTTCTCATACATTCCAGTAAGTGCCTGAGTAGAGAATTAAGTTGTGAAACCTAGCAGTGAAAAATGTTTTCATTGTAATTAATGTTTGAACAATTTCAGGTGCTTGACCTGAAACAATGCCCATTATCCCAAAACACACACACATTTCAAACATGCAAAGTATTGTTACCGCAGATAGCTGCCAAAGTAGGCCACGATGTTGGAGTGTTTACAATCTTTCATCATCAGAATCTCCTGCTGGACCACGGCAAAATCCTCCCCTGGACAGAATGCATTGACACCGCATTGACTGACGGAGAAGGCGCTTTGTCCTCATAGGGACATTGAAAACAAAGGAAGAGGGATAAAGGGATAAATGAAGATGGCCGAGTGGATGGAGAGAAAGCGCTCACCTGGCTCCAGTTTGATGACTTTGATAGCCGCCAGCTCTCCCGTGTTGACATTCCGAGCCTGTGGGAAGAAGAAGAGAGGTTAGCAATAAAGTGGCTTTGAAATATGCAGAGTAGGAGACAGCCAAAAAGTAACCCACAGCGCGTCCTCGAATTGTTTATGAAACTGTATGTACAGTGAAGTGAGTTTATTACATGACATAGAATGTACAGACAGGAAATGGGGCCGCACTCCCCAAAAGCCGGGAATTCTTTCGTCAATGGTATATTGGCAGGTCAGCAAGGAGGCAGATTTGCTATAAATAGTGAGCCGTGTTTACATCTGGCCACAGCACTTGCCAAGGAAGAGGAGTTCCTCTGTGAAACAAGACATGAATAAAAGATGATCCGATGAGAGGAAATGTGAATCGCCCGCTTGACTCGGGGCAGAAGCACGGCTGCATAAGAATGCGTGAAAGTGAATGGCTTTAATAGCGGCTGAAGTTTTTTTTCCCCCATCGTTACTTATTAAATAAGGTCTTTTGGACTGGAAAGCAGTATTGACAAAAAAGGGTTTAAAAAAAAGAAGCACAAGTGCCAATGGTAAAGCACACACAAGTCCCTGTAAAGTAAAAAGCATCGATTTTGTCACTTGTGGATGCAGCATTTAATCAGCAAGTGTTCAATTGCATAGCATGAGGATTCTTATACGTGGAGCATGCAGCAGAAACATACTGAGCAAGTCACTAAAGCTTTGGGGTGCAGCTAGTGAATATTTTAACACAGTATTCTATTATCCCATCAATTACATGAATAGCAATTGACTTTGCATGACTAAAAATATGCAAGCCTGATGTGTGACGTGGCTGTCAGTGAATTAGTGTATAAAGCAGTAGTTTTAAAATGTGTTGTGGGGGTGCATTCAAAAGGCACTTCTATAGGCAACGGCACAACAAAATTAAAGCTTTTCGATGCCATGACAAGAATACATTTTTCTTTTCAAATTAAGCACAGATTAATTGGAAAATGACGCATCCATCATCTTCACCACCTATCCCTGAAAGGAACCTACTAAACTAAACCTACGACAGTTATTGTGACCCCTTTGAAAAATGATACATGTCTTCATTTTGTTCGGTTTTACATGGAGCAAGAGCAGGGCATATTTTCAGATTAAGAGCATATGACCCAATTCATTTGCTCTTAATTTGAAAAGAAAACTGTACTCTTCCTGCCTTGGCAATAAATATCAACAAATTCAATTTCTCGATACCTCCAAAGACCCAGTTAAAACTTCATGTACCCCATGGATGCAACATTAGAGAATCACCGACTTTCATATTCTGTTTTCCTAATCAACGATTTCCTCATTTTTACCACTGTGCGACATTTTTTCAAAGCAAAATGGTCCATGCAACTGCAGTAACAACAGTCAATGGCGTAAAAATGATTGACAATTTGAAATAGAAATTTGGCTTCAAACTTATTCTGTAAATCAACTATTCAAATTATTTTATTAATCCTCGGGTCCAAATTCCAATCTGGAATTCTATCAGAGATCCCTCCCTAAGTGTGGGAAACAAGTGGAACATCCCTGATTCAGCCCAGGAAAGGACAATTCCAAGTTAACATGATAACACCCCGACCTTGAAGAGAAAACGAGACACCAACATCCAACATTGCAGCGCTGCAGAGTTCAGACAATACACGCCCTCATCGGGACCGCGGCCTCTCCTCCATATTTAGCCAACAGCTTGTAAACTACAGGCCGTGACATTTCACACAGCGCTCTGCTAACTTGATCATTAGAGAGTGAACCCTTCTCATGAAAGTGACCTGAGGCGAGGACACGCTTTGAATAAAACACTCGAAACGTCAAGGCGAGGACATTTTTGCAACACTAGCGCACCGCAACCGCGACTACAAAAAAGACACTTGTAGTTGAGTCTGGCAGGAATGCGAGGCCACAAGTGGAGAACAGGGGAATGATTGACAACACACAATACAACAACACGCCACAAAAACACGTAACAAAGCTGTGGCAGGAGGGAGGAGACACAAAGAGACATCCAGAGGCGAGAAAGGAGAGGCACACAGCGCTGCAGTGTGTCCCCTGGGTCTGCAGACGGACGAGAGGGATGACTCATAAGCGCTCGGTGGCACCGCTAAAGGCAACAACGCGCACTTGAATGAGTCCAATTGATTGCGTCTGGTGACACAGTTCGATTGCCGCTGTGCTGGCTTCAAGTGTTTACATACAAGCTTGAAGAAAATCTTTATTTTTTTTAACCGTAACAAGCAACTACTAATGAAAAGCGTGCAGCCACACAACCAAACACACACACACACAAAAACATACCCAGTGTACATGCTAGTAAGGCTGTCATTATTGAATGTTATTACAGATTATTTGATTATTCAATCGAATAATCAAATATTCAGATAAAATTCTAGTTTGCATTAAAGCGTATTACAAAACCAATTTTCCTCATTTAGTTTACTTATCAATTACTGTTGCTTATTTTGTGTTGTTTCTTGATTGGAAAAAAAAAAAACAATAAGCAATTTAACATAAGAATGATTGACGTTGTACTCATTTCACTTTTTGACACTGATTTAGTCATGTTTGGTCATTGTTCTTTCCAAAATATTATTGTGATTAATCGCAAAAGATAATCAAACAACTTTCATGGCGGAAGCCAGAACTCGGAATAATTACTGTGGAGAAGCTGAAATTTGGGCATTTCGATCATTTTTTCATGTTTTTCAATTAAAATTGCTGTTGACTAATGGAACAATTCATTGTAGATGAATAAACAGCCTTTGCGAGGGAAAAATTGAGTATGCAAAACACTAACGCAGAATAAAATTCTATCCTGATTTTTCGATGAATAATCGATTGCAAAAATACTCGAGAGTGACAGCGATAGAGTGTGGCTTGTGGCGCTTTCTATTTGCATAGTGCTTGTGCAGCGTTGCTCACACTCGTCATTAGCACTTTGGTCACAGTACGAGCGTGTAAAATAGTCAGCGCGGTCGTGTGCTAATGTGGCATTTCAACCTCCTGTGACTAAGACCAAATGCCCAGTTTCGGGAGGCAGGCGGAAAAGAAGTATTTATGCTAGAGGTCAACATAGTGTGAATGAGATGAGGTTATCCCACCAGGAAAACAGCCAGGTGAATTCATTTGCGTAAGGTTAAAGTTTACCCACAAGTAGGTCAAAGTTCAAACTAAGTTCCCTCAGGACTTGTCTATAAATAACAAGGGCTATTTTAAGCCGCATACATTCATTTTTATCTGTCAACTTCTCACATCAAAGTTTGATGGGTGGGACCTAACACTTGACTTGGCTTTATTTAATTATTTAACCGTGCATTTATTTATTGAATTTTGACTCCTTTGGTCCTCCATGTTTGCTACGTATAAACCTTGCCTGAATGAAAACACTTCAAATTCAATGAATCGAGTTTTAAGCTCGAGCTCTCGTGGGTCAACGCGTGACAAAAACAGGATGGTGTCGACAGCGAGTGACCCGACGGCCACCTGCAAGTTTTGCGACGGCACACAATTGCCTCGGTTCGTGGGCGGGGTCACACTGCCAGATTTCATCCAGACCACCTTCCTCTGTTGGTGTTGCGTGGAACAATAGGACATGAGGGCCCTCGCATATGCACATAAAGGAAGCCAGGATGCTTGCATTCCTGCGCCACGGTCGTCCAGATGTTGCACAAACACACAACAAGGCCTGGAGAGAGGAAATTGCTTCGGTAAGCATGTTAGAACTACAACCTGCTTCTGCCTTGCAGGACGTACACACACAATTTGGATTCTGAACACACACAAATACTCAAATACTAAGGTTGAAATCACTTTAAGTGCCATATGGACAACAACAACGAAAAATAAATTCATAAACATGTCTATCCAGTTCTGCAGGGATGACACGCGACTTTACGCTTCACTTGATACATCTGTTATGTCATTATTATAATTGCTTTAATTATTATTATTTGGATCGCCTGACAAGAGATTTTGGAAATGAGCCGCCAGTCAGCTGATTGTTTTGCCTTGAGATCTTAAAAAAAATTGAGTTGAATCAAATTTTTCTAAGTGTGATCCGGCTTGCTAATCAATGAAATAGTCAACGAATAAACATACGAAACATGAGCATAAATGAGGCTAGGAGCTAATATAGTTAGCAGCTTGACTCAGTGTTTTTTTTTTTTTTTTTTTTTGAGAGAGAGAGAATTCCTGGATCCAGCAACCAAAGTGACAATGACACATTTTCGGAGCTAAATTCTTCTTAGTATGGATTATGAAACACAGTGCATCATCAACATGCTAATTGGGTACATATTAATCACACTGACTTGTTACGCCACACTTAGAAGAAGAAGAAAAAAAAAAGAACGCTTCAGCTCATGAATTGCTAGAATGCATTGTTAGCATAACTCACACTCTGCTGTGGTGAAAGCCAACAGCTGTCAAAGAAAAATGGAACCGACCGATTTTTCAACCCCCACTTCTTTTACTGCTAACATGCTAACAACGTATAAAGAGCGTTGAATGACTTTTCAGGTGACAAATGTGCGGGTCATCTACTAAAGGCCATTGTGTGGCCATACTGAACTTCCTCAATCTGAAGCTGTGCTCTTCGTCACCTTGCGGGAACAGGAACGTCATTCTATTTGAACATGGGACTCAGCGTTGCGTCCTGTCCCCCATACTTGAAAGGCGCAGCTATTTCGACCTGGCCATTGTGCATAAGGGTTTTGAATATGGTGAGGTGGCAACAAAAACAAGCGTCATAAGTTAATGCCGCCACAGTTCAAGCGTGACAAACCAGTCAGATCGGAACAACTTAAACGAGTAAACTGCGGTGCTGTGTTGCTTGAATTCCTAGAAGAACAGTAAAGAGTCTCTTCTTTGAAAAGACATTTACTGAAAAGCAAGAACATATTGGATATGATTAATCTTTGGTTACTTCTTTAATTGATAAGGTAGAATTCAAAAGACAAACAGCTATTCAACTTTTTACATTTTTAACTATCATTGTTTTTTTCTTACTTGAATTTTAACCACAGAACTGGTTAAAACTGCAAATTTGAGTCAGCCTGTTTATTTGTTAAAAAGTGATCAGTAGGAAAGGTAACCATGTCAGTACACTAATTTGCATCTATTAAAACTGTTTCTGAAAATTAATCTGATGGCTGACTCAAAACTCCAACCACTAACATTGGAGCAGCCGCTTCACTTATCTACTACGTATACTGTATTTACCTTTTACCGATTAATTGACAAATGATAAATTAGAAAATTGATCAATAATCATTTTTGTTAATCCATTGTTTCAGACCTTGCTTAAATAAAAGTCTTTGGAATTTCAGCCTCTCACCAGTAAATATTATCGAATTTTGTAGTCTTCCATATAAGTAGACTTATCGTTGTGTTGAGTCAAAACAAAACATTTGAAAACATCAGATTTTATTTTAGAACAAAAAGAGCAACATTTTTGCCCTTTTTTTCTATCGTTATGCACCAAACCAGTGACAGAATATTAGTTTACTCATTACTAGATTGCAAATTTAAAATAATATTCTGAAGGAGATGGCAGTTAAGACTTTTTTTTTTTAAATTCTAATTCATCAATGACATCAACAAAATTATCATAAATTGCAGTCTTACTATATTTAACGAAAATGTTTTTAAAATCAGTTAGAAAATCATGCGCTTGGAAACATTCTTCTTCTGAGCATTGCTGGGTTTAAATAAAACATTATTGTACCAACTGCAGCATGAAATGACATGATTCAAAGTGAAAGGTATGGCAAACATATCAACAACGCGAGGCGCTAGCTAACACAACAGCCACTTTGTTCGGACTTTGCATGAGAAATGTGGAAAAAGGTCACCCGGTATCACCATGCCTCTAGGAATGAGACACAAATTCCTAGCGTCCGATTACAAAATGCAAATTCTCATGTAATTGAGAGCCACTGTTGCACATATTTGAGAAGATGGCGTGTCAGGAGGCTCGTCTTACACTTAGCCACTGGTGCAGTGCAACAAATTTGAGGAGACGAAAACACAGCTTCGCACGTTGCTTCCTGCTCAAACATTCCGATGCGAGTCGCAGATTTTCACACAGTGGCCGAGCCAAATATAGGCATCAATGAGGTTTACCGAGCAAGCCGCCTTCTGCTTATGCAGACGTCCCAGTCATGCCGGCGGGTTTTGCGTTTTAACTCCTCGCAAATTTCATGGGATTCACCTGTTTTTTTGTGTTTGTCATGTGGCGTTTGAAAGGCGAGCACAAATGCACTGTCGATTTCAGTCAACGGGACAAAATGGAAACTTATGATAATAATGGGTCTATTTTTCGTCCATATTCTCTTAAAAAAGAGAAAATAAATGTATGAAGTCCTCCACATCAGAAGAAGCTGTCTGGGGAAAAAAAAAGTATAAATGTGGGTTACCTGGCCTTATTTCAAGATATTAGTACTCATAATTATAGACAGTGCTAGCAGTGGCTGCTTTCTTGGGAGCAGTTTTACAATCAAGAAATAGAAACACCAAATTAGGAAAAAAATGCTATTTATTTCATGAAATTTTAAGGAAAATATCTATTTATCTATCTATCTGTCTGTGTCTAAAAAAGTATCTGTACTTGGTATAATTACAGCGACTAGTAGAGAATCAAGTTTGATCTGTCAATTACTCTTAATGTTTTTACTTCCATTCTATAAACAAATATGGACATTTTTCTTATGATTTGATTGCTTGGTTCGGTGGACCATAAAGTGTCGGAAAAATGGGAAAAATGTTGATCATTGTTTTCGAAAATAAAAACAGATGTTTGCAAATGTACAAAGATAATCAGTCTGATCTTATCCAGGAATAAAGAAATCTGAGATAATTTCCTTTCAAGTAGCTGAAATTCAAAGGATTTGGAGAATGTCTGTTTTAAGAAATGCTTATCGATAAGCAAAAATAATCATGTATTAGTTTGTAAATCAATTGTAAATTTGTCAAGCTTTTAAATCTGAAAGGTTTTAAGTCCGTGCACTCACAAATTAAGTTTCAACTGTATAAAACGACATTAAATATTCAAGTTTGAACAGAACTGACAAATGCATAGGATTGTGCAAGTCTGCAGCCAACATGAGATGCACTTTCCAGGTAGCACACAACAGGCAATGCTTTGATGCAGGGTAAAATGCGGTCAGATAAAAACTGCATTAAAAGAGCTTTGTGCCCAAATCATCAACATTGAAGCCTCATTACTCCAAAAAAATTGGTGATCATTTTCAGAAAACAACTGCGTTCAAAGCATATAATAAACCATTACACATAAAAGGTCCAGTAGGAGAATGATAACAGGTCCAGTAAGGGAATGACAAGTTTGTCAGAGGCCAAGTGGCTGCAACAAGCTAAGATAAAGCTCCTAAAATTAGAAACACACATGGTCTGCTCCGGCAGGGGAGGCATGCAAGATCCAAAACAACAACGTTGCAAAAATCAGCATAAAACTTAAGGGCTAGCAAATCTTGCAGTAGCACTTTAGCACAGTGACAACTGCAACAAAGGAGTCCTGGAAGAGGACCAAACATCATCAAATGGTATTAAGAGTGTTTAATGTTTCACACAGGTTCACTGTGCCAACTTTGGAGTTTAATGGCCAATGGAATGCCATTTTAAAACCACACACCTGACACTTTATTAGGAACACTCTCGCAATCCTTGGCGAGATATACGAGTGACCCGATTTTTGAGTTTTTCCAGGATACAAGCTGTTATTCATACTTATATTTTTAATTTCTAGCTCACACACAAAATAAATCTTTGTTGTTTTAGGAGTGCTGCCAAAACTAAAATATTTTATGACAGCCCAAACTGGAACATTCCCCAAAATGCGGTACAAACATCCGATGCTATGAAACGAGATGCATGATTACACTTTAACATCAAAACACCGATTCCAAAAGTGGAATTACTTTAATTTAAATTTACATTGCCTATTCTCCATGTACTTAAAGCGCATCACAGCCGCGGGTGTGCTCCCACGGGCACAGCAGGGCCTTGACTTGATTGTTGACCGCAAAGATAACCGATTAAAACCACAAGAAATCAAACCGCAGATTTAAAACCGGTGTCGTTTGATTTGCAATTATTCGAATTGATTGATTTTCGGGAGCTGCAAGAAGAAGAGCAATAGTTGTTGCCAATGTTGTTGTTATCGCAGCTTGTTATTGAGTTAGCTAATTTTGGTGGCGCTCACGACAGCTGTCAAACGGGGGTGCAACTAACATCATTTTACCAGCAGCTCTATCAAAATGCAACTCGGCTATTGCACCAAGCGAATATTTGAGTACAGTAATTAAATCATCGCTCGTTGTTATTTAGTCACATATTTCCCCAACGGGGTTAGCATCGCGATGCTAACACGAATGGACTGAGTCCATTTTCGGACAGCTAGCTTTGCACATGTCTGCTATCCGGATGCTTGTTTCTTTTTTAATTATTTTAACTAAATCGGGTTAAGGACGCGTTGTAAAGCTGGCATACGAGGGAAATAAGCGAAGTCAAAAAAAATATTATGTTACAACCACATTCGGGGTGTAAAACATCGGGGCTAGCATTAGCTTCATTTGACGCACTTTTAAACGGCCCCATACTTTAAGCAGTGACAGTGACAACGTTTGGCCTTAACAAATGAGTGACGTGAATGCAAAAACACATTTTATTTAATTTAATAAAGGCGTATGTTTGTCCGATAATGGAACCCTGTGTTGACGGCGCTCCTTCCTCGACTCGCTGCAGCTTTTTACCTTGTACACATCTCCGTAGGTGCCGCTTCCTATCCTCTGGATCAGCTCGAAATCCTCCTGCGGATTGCGACGGGACAGGTCGACGCTGGCGTTCATCATGGCCAAGTGGCGCTCAAGGCGCCGGACGACGCGCGCGGTTGACGGACACCGACGATCTTATGTGCGAAAGGGGATAATTGTCAGAGGGGGAGAAAAAAAACATACGGCGTCAGAAAATAGCAGCCAGAGCCCACTCCTGCTCCAACATGGCGGCCACCGCGCATAGCGCATGCGCAGTGGCCCTGCCTTCGCCCATTCACAATTGTAAAAGAAACATTTATAAAATGTAACGTAAAAATACAATATAGCAAAACATGTTATATTTGTGGGAATGTGGGCGTTTCATGTTTTTTTAAACTTCTATTCCTTTCAGAATCATAACCAGAGCGTTTAATTGATTACTTTGAAAGTTGGGTAAAGGACAGTAAGTAATTTTTATTTTTGTAATTTTTATATCTAAAATACTCTCTCATATATAGGAAATAACTAAGAAACTGGAGCCTAACTCTGAATGACTCATTGGTAAAGGGGCTCCCTCTGGTGGTGTGCAAACAGATGAAGTAAAGTTCTATTGCACTTAACTTTTAAAAAAACGTTTTTTTTTTTTAGCAATTTTCAGCACTTAAACGTTAATCATTTAATTAATTTGATAAATAAATCCGTTTTCATGTTCAATTTATTCATCCTTTCACGTTCACGTTTTGCCACTTTCTGTCAACTAAAATTACATCATATGTACTCAGGTAACAGCCAATCACACCTCGGCTCGCAAATGTCACATGTCCTATTCATTTGTGTCCACTGTACTGGACATTTGTTTTTGGTCTTTTGACTCACTCCCAACTACCCTATTAAGTCCTATTGTGTTCAGTAAAAGGCATTCTGTCCTTTCCAAGGATGTCTCATGTTTGGGCTGGACGCATTTCACTTTGATGTCTTGCTGAGTCAAAATGGACACAACAGTGGGCGCGAATGAATAAGCTGGCTCTAAGGAGTGCTGGCATCAAAAATCACAAGTGATTGGCTTAAGCAGAAGTGAATGGAAGCCTGTAAGTAAATCAAGCCAGAGTGTGGCAATGTCTGGCCCCTTCACAGTTTAACTAGGCTAAGCGGGGCTAAACGCTGGCAGATGGCAGCATTGTGATTCAGCTGATGTGGGGGGGGCAGTGTGTGGGCACTCCAGCGCAACAAAAGTCCACTCGTGGAGGTGACGCGTCCTGGAATAAAATGGCCTGCAGCATATACTGTATCAGGAAGCTACCCAATTAAATGCATACAGCATGCACATAAAGATTGGCCACAGAAGTACACAATCCAGTTTTGTAAAGGTGCATAAAATTTGCCTGAGATCTCTGAGAAATATTGACAATATTCAAAAAAGGACAAGGTTTGGGATGTATCGCTCCCTGGAAAATTAAAAGTCAAAACCCGTTTCTCATGAAAATGAATTGGGTGGGTGCTATATGGCTATTAAAAAAAGGTCATTTTTAAAATATATCCATAGTGAAGCTTTACTTGGATTTCAAAGCCTATTACAATCCCCTTTGGAATGAGAATGAATGATTTAAAGCCAGGCTACCCAGCAAATGTTGCAGGAATGATTCACTGCTTCTCTACTCCCTAATCACTGTACAGTATTATGACATACAGTATATGTCGTGGACAATAAACAATGTATATACATCATGCAATTACTGTCACACTAGGAGTACCTATATATTTTAGAAAATTGGGGTACATGTAACCCTGGGGGTATGAGCCGTTAATAAAGCAAATCAAATGCTTTTTAAGGCAGTAACAAAAATAGAACTGTTTTTTCAAATTAAAAGCAAAATGATTGGAACAGGAGCGACTTTGCACAATTGTTTTTTGTGACTTGTAATGTTAGATTTAATACAGATGCACACTATCATAAGTGACACAATTTGGTTAAGAGGTGCCAGGTACTTTGCTAAAAACATATTTTAAGGGTTCAATGATGAAAGGAAATTTTAGTAATCTGAATGACCAAGTTCATTTATTGCTCAAAGATATAACTTTGTGAAAAAACAATTAAATCTTAATAAAAAAAAACACCAAATAAAGAAAGCTGTAGCCAATGCAAACTGTCTTGTTTGTGAAATGGCACGATCACATCACTCGGCAAAGATTATTAAGAAAAATAAGCCTTCCATGAGGAATTCTTGAAGGCTGAAATGTCAACATTTTTAGACGGACAACAGCACATAATCTTATGATTCTTATGCAATATAGATTCCTGTTTCTTTACTTTTGTTTTTTTTAAGACTCACTTTGAAAACCTAGCTTCTGTGTTTCTCATCATAGCAAAGACCATGTATGGGCATGTGACTGCCAGGCCCTGTTTGATTGGTCGAATGGATGTTTGGCGTCTATAGTCGTCAATGGCACTGAATGAGTTAAGTTTGTGTTTTTATATATTTATGTAGAAGTCCATCTATGGCACCTAAGCTGAGTCTGTGAGTGGCCTGGTGCTTTAGAGAGGAAAGAGGTGGACACGGCTGTGTCATGAGTCCCATTGGAGCTTCTTCACCCTGGGCTGGAGTTGACGGGACATCCCGACCTTCTTGCCGGTTTGCGGAATCCTGTGTTCCTGTTGGAGGCTGTGCGTGTTTCTTCAGAAGACAAGACAGCTGGGGACTCAGGAGGAGCACCAAGCTTCCACCAACACGGAGGACTCTGCAAACACAGCAATTTTCAATTGTACTGTAGGGACACAATATCATGTTTTTTGTTTTCAGGGCTGGAACTGAAAAATATTTTTTTGAGATATACCAAACAGCTGGTCTCAGGTCGAACTGACCTCTCCATCTCAGCGAGGATAAGCGGCAGACTGGCAGCCATGTTGGTTTTGCTCCCAAACTTCTTGCCGAAAGGCAGGTCACACACCACAGCGTCCACGCTCGCGCTCGGTAGAGGCATATCTTACAAACAAGACATTCAAAATTCTCTCACAATCACATTAGTAATCATTGTGGACATTTTCAAAAGATTCCCCACTTGTAGATGAAGCCTTTAGGAGGTGCATCCGGTCTCCCAGCTCTGCAAATGCAACATTCTCACTGGCCGTGTGCAGCTGGCTGTCATCATTGTCTAAACCCAGAAAACGAGACAGCTGGAAATCCAGTTTGGAGAAAAAAAACAAAACAAAACAAAAAAAAACGTTAGATTATTATATTCCAAGTGTGATCAACTTAGAGTAATCATTAGTAACCTTGTGATCCTGTGCCGCCTCTATTAGGATGGTTCCCGCACCGCACATTGGATCCAGAACAAGGAAACCTGGCTGGGAAACAAAATCAAATAAAACAATTATAATAAAATCCAGAAGAAGTACAATGCCGACTACAATAATTACTACCTGAATTTGACATAGTTCAGCCATTGCCCAAGCGACTGTGGACCTGAGTCCTGTCGTTTTGATGTAGCCCCGATTAGCAAGCGGTAACCTAATGGTAACAAATCTAAAATCAAAATGCGTTCAAATCTTTCCCTTTGGTGTCAAACCAGCGAGTCCAAACCTGGTGAGCGGTATCCCAAGAAGACAATGATCCTCCCTCAAGTACACCGTAATCTGCGAATTCAGAATAATCAGATTAAAATACCATACGAATAATTAGAAGACCCAGAATAATAAATAGAAAAATAAACAAACTTTGGTTTACCTCCATCTGGGGGTTCCTCAAATCAACTTTCCAGCCTAGCTGTCCACTCAGACTGCCTCCCAAAATTCTACTCACCTCCTTTGGATAGAAAGGAGTGGTAAATGTAATACATAAATGAATATTTTCATAAATATCTGCAATATATTATTTGGCGTTGAAGGAGACTGAAAAAGTACCAGCCTGGGACATTCCCGTACCTGAGGGCTAACGATGCGGGAATCCGACCCGGAACACTTGCAGCTGATCCGAAAGGAAATTGGGATAGAAGAAAGTCTGCTAACCTCTTGCGCCGTTTCATCCTGGTCTAATAAAGTGAAAACAATAAATGGAATAAAACTATTGGACTTGAAAGATGGCCTGTTTTAAACTAACAGTCCAAAAAATGTACAATGTTTTACTTTAATGGGTCATTTTGACCCACAGTATAAAAAATAACTACTTCATTAAAAAAAATAACAACAAAAAAACTGATGAATACATTTTACTCAAAGTATGACAGTTTCATGATTAAAATAATGAAAACTGACCCATTAACATTTTAGAGTACAATATCCAATATAGAAACACAACAGGAGGGTTAACAAATGACCCTGTAACAAATAACAAATAACAATGTGCCTAATTACCCACAATGTTGTCTCCAATGTTGATGTACTCATGTCCACAGTCCATTTTTCTCCTTTTCTTCATAATTTGAAAGTCACCTCCATCACCCTCCTCATAAACTTCCTCCTGCTCCTCCTTCTTCTTATCTGTTAGCACCCCCTGCAGGCGTCTCCATGTCATTTCAGCACTCGTCCACTGTTTCAGGTCACCAATGAGTTTGGACTTCATCACAGAGGCGACTCTGGCTGTCAATAAAATAAAAACTTTGAAATCAAACATTAACTAGTGTGTGATTTTGATGTGCGGTGGCTACCGTGGTTGGCGTGAGCAGAAAGCTTGAGAGGCGAGTCTCGTTTCACTAACAAGAAAAGTCTTTCCACAGACTTGAGCGTCTTTACTCGACTGATGTGTGCGGAGGAGCTGAACAACACTTTACCTTGCAACCGTTCAATCTGCAAAATAATAAGTGTGACACTGATCATGAAGTCAAATGACAAACACCCCCTCCTCACTTTTAATATCGTCTTTTCAATAAAAAGTATAGGCGCCTGAATAATACTTTTCTCACAGGGCCACAAATCTCTGGTGGTAATATTGTTAATACCACAACAATAAGACACACAACATTCACGGCAGAGTTGAAATTGAATGTTACTATTTTGCAAAATAGCGAGGTTAACCTGCAATAGATATGGTCATAAATGAAACTCCATACAGTAGAGATTGCTTGCATTTTTAATGAATAACATTTCTATATTTTGACTGGTCTGAATTAAAATGAAGAAGAGTGCAAGAAAAAAGCGAAGAAATCATGCAAAAAGATGCGGGCATATATGAAAATCCGCAAAGGAGTGAAGCTGCAATATCTAAACTCCGATGGATAGCGATGGATCTTATATTAGAATTTGTACATTTGTACTTTTCTTTATTCCTTTTGGGGCTTTTTTTGGCCTACGCACTGTAAAGTATATTTCACCAACTAGGGTATCATTTGCAATGCAAAGTGTAAACATAATTTATTTTCTTTCCATATTTGTGATATTATTGTCCCTTTGAGAACTTTATTTCGTTGTCTTGTTTATATTTTAAATAGTATTTAAGGCGTGCGTAGATTTATAATAGGAATAATAATGACTGCGACATACTACATGTTTGAATTGTAGTGTACATTTAGGCGAAATCAAGATGTGCAGAATTTTAATTTTAGCTAAAAACGGGAGTCTCCACTTACATCGTGAGCCGTCAACTTCCGCGTCACCTCGTCTAAAACAAACGGCTCCATCCCGTAACCATACGTGCAAAAGTAGCGAATTAGACTCTCTTCGTTGTCTTTGTTTACCATTTTGCTCACAAAGTCAGTCAAAAATTCACATGTAACAAAGATGGGCCGCCATGTTGCTGGTTTGTTTATACCGGAAGCGGAAATACGTATTCAAATGTAATTCATTCGCTGCTTCAGCAGGGGTCTCTTTTGCACAGCGCGTGGAATAACTGTACCATGTTATGTAGTACTGTAGTACTGTACTGTACTGTATTGTATTACAGCAAAAATATATCATTATAATATGTCATTATAATCACCATCCATCTCGATAGGTCGTGAATTAATTTTTTAAAATTATTTATGAAAACAAATCAGCGTCAAAATTAAAGTCCTCTCATTTCCAGATTGGATTTACAGGGGAGCTATTATGGAATTTTGACTTTTTTTTATACTGTGGTATCGTGATTAAAAGTTTAATTCATTCTGTGTGCACCTTACATTCTTTGCACTTGTTATAGTGTTTGTGCCATGCATTTGCCATATTACAATGTAGTAAAGCAAATATTTTAACGCCTTTCCATCTGTCCGTCCATCCATTTTCTTGTGCCCACAAGCTGACTTTGGCAGTGGGCTGGGACACCCTGAACTGTTGCCAACCAATCAAAGAATATTTTAACGTAGTAAAGAAAAAAAAATACACATGCTGCAACTTAATTTCAAGTCATTTGAGAGGAGTGAGTGACTTGTCTAAAAGGAGCTAATGCTCTAACAGGCACACTCATGGACCGTGGCATTTTTAAATGGCATTTCCCCTTTAGGCCTCGCTTCAGGACTAAAGTGACCCAGGGGACAGTTACAAATGTCAAGGGATCTAAAAGGAAGGTCAGATTACCCTGCTTCTGCCCATTAAAGATTATATTCTAACATTGGTGTCATTTTGATTAGTACATTTAACTCAGTACAGTATCTGGGTTACAATCGCAGCTCAAGCTTACTTTGGTTTCCTCCCACACTTTAAAAACACATATATGAGGTTAATTAAAGACTCGGAACTGTAGAAATCTGAGTGTTTGTGCTTTTTTGTTTATATGATTGACTGGCAAGCACTCTAAGGTAAACATCACGGATGTTTCCAAACTCAGCTGGGTGAGCTTCAGTTCACCCAATAACGAACCTAACGAGGACGAAACATCCAGAAAATGGATGGTTATGGCATTAAAATGCTAAACCTTACCTCATCCAAGAGCAATTCGGGCAGATTGCCGGGTCACCACTTCAGATTGGACGCTTGTTTGCTGTAATGAAATGTATTGACGTGCCTCACAACTACATCATAGGTTTTATTAAAGCTTGAAAAATCAATATGAGCGTTTGGGTCTGAGTTGAGAAAATGTCAGTGGAGTTTTTACTGTTCTGGATGACTCATTAAATAATGGATTTTTTTTTCTCCGTCTTTTTTGGCCATGAAACACTTTGACTTAAAATTCTCAGTAATACACAGTATTATTATTTCAGGAAAAGAAATGTGAGTTTTTGTGGTTCTACCCATTTAAGCAAAACTTTTGGAACACGATGGGTAACACATGTAGACAAATGGTAGATACATGATAGATATATGTTCTTCATCATTTGCAATGAACGGTTAGTATTACTGTGAATTAAGTGAATGTACCACTTATCTTAAGTACGACTGTTCGATACCACTTTTTGTCACGCCGATACCAGTATATGTACTCAGCATGTGAAGTCAATAGTACCGAAATCAGAATACCACATTCATTAAGTAAATGGCAATTTTTAGTTTTCAACAATACCAATACTGTACCAAGTATTGAGGCAAGAATAAACAAATAATATATTTAATTTATCTGACATTTTTACATGCACGTAGGATTTTTAGAACCCTTAATGTCAACAAGTAATGACAAACCTATCTATCTATCTATCTATCTATCTATCTATCTATCTATCTATCTATCTATCTATCTATCTATCTATCTATCTATCTATCTATCTATCTATCTATCTATCTATCTATCTATCTATCTATCTATCTATCCATCCATCCATCCATCCATCCATCCATCCATCCATCCATCCATCCATCCATCCATCCATACATCCATCCATCCATCCATCCATCCATCCATCCATTCATCTATCTATACACACACACACATAATGTTACATAGAATACAATTTTAGACGCTCTGCTAGCCAAACAGTTAAAAAAGACATAAAAATGTGTTTTTGGGGTTGAATGAGGATATCGCAGTATTTTATTCTTCTAATTTGTCATTTCTACTTTGCGGTTGTAAATCTGCTCCAAAAATCGACCGATAATAGCAGCCGCATGGCGATACATCGTATCAACATTTGCCCATCCCTGATCTTTATGTCTGCATTATACCACCCCCTGGTGACCAGAGTGATGCATGACAAAATACGTGCGCATTATTTCGATGATTTGGAAAGATTAAAACAAATATATATATACATTCAGCACATCCATTATCTTTGGTCAACAGTGACACAGATGAAAGAAATTTAGTGCTGCACAATATGTCAGCCAATGGCATGCATGTGACACGGCATCCATTTTGCGTGTCCACTTAGCAGCAGCCGGGCTAATTATGCCAAACGGCATCAGCAGAAAAGCAGAATTGATATTGACGTTGTGCGCATATCACAGCCCGCTGAAAGCTGTTGCGTGGGCAACGTCACAAAGAAAAGCTGAGCAGTAAGACAGCCATTCATCTTGTTTTAAACGTACATGCAGAGAGGCTTTCAGGGTCATTATAATCACCATCCATCTCACAGGCGCACATGACAACTTTTAAGGCCTTTAATGTGACTCTGAAAGGCAGCGGAATTATAATGCAACCTGCCAAGTTTGCATAATTTCACCCGAGATGGATGCCCGTGCCATTTTTTAATCAAATTGCATGATTTCACAAAGGAAAATGCTTCTATTTTCCCTTTGATATGGGGATTGCGTTTAAAAGTTAAGCCAGGATTTCAAACTACCTGATGTTATTAACCGTCCTATTTAGAGCTTTCCTGAGGAAACGCAAACTTGTTTGACCCGTTACCCAAATGTATAAAAGACAAAAAAAACATTTTCCATCTATCTATCTATCTATCTATCTATCTATCTATCTATCTATCTATCTATCTATCTATCTATCTATCTATCTATCTATCTATCTATCTATCTATCTATCTATCTATCTATCTATCTATCTATCTATCTATCTATCTATCTATCTATCTATCTATCTATCTATCTATCTATCTATCTATCCCATTTAGCAAGGTAGCTAGCTGGATAGATAGTTTGCTAGCTAGCGAGTATCTATCTATCTATCTATCTATCTATCTATCTATCTATCTATCTATCTATCTATCTATCTATCTATCTATCTATCTATCTATCTATCTATCTATCTATCTATCTATCTATCTATCTATCTATCTATCTATCTATCTATCTATCTATCTATCTATCTATCTATCTATCTATCTATCTATCTATCTATCTATCTATCTATCTATCTATCTATCCCATTTAGCTAGGTAGCTAGCTGGATAGATAGTTTGCTAGATAGCGAGTAGCTAGCTAGTTCTATCTATCTATCTATCTATCTATCTATCTATCTATCTATCTATCTATCTATCTATCTATCTATCTATCTATCTATCTATCTATCTATCTATCTATCTATCTATCTATCCATCCAATCGGTTGATTATGTTTATTATGATTATACGGGTCAATTTGGGCCACAGTATAACAGCATAAGCAGAAAACACCAATCAAATTTTGCTTCAATTCACTGGATATTGTACTGCTCCTTCTGGTGTGTGTGCCTTAGCCACCAGGGGGCAGAAAGATTCATGAATAAATGTGTAACTGTTCAGTTCAAACTAAAGTTTTTCATTTTCAGATTATTGGCATTTTTTTAAAAATGAAATTTTAACTGGAGAGACTTTTTTACTCTAGGTACATTAGTGAGATTTTAGAGAAATACCTCTGCATTTGGTTTATGAAACAAAGTGATGTCAAACCCACAGTAACCACAATATCCAATTTACCAACCCCTCCTTTTTTTTTTTTTAAAAAACAATTGATTGCAAGAAATGTGTGCGTTTGTGTGTAGAAGAAATATGAAACACTCATGAAGCAATATGAGTTTAAAATCCCCGCAAGACAACTTAAAAGGTCATTTTGAGGCTAAAACCTTGTGGTCTCCTCTTAATCTTTCCCCAAATGTTCCAATTTGGCTCACCTCATAAGTAAGAATTGGGATTAACGTGTCTGGGCTCCACTTTATCATTTGTCTTCTTCCAATCTCTCCCTTACTTTCCTTTTTTCTCCCTCATGATCTTTTTATTAGCTTCCTCTCAACGTGCTCCTCTCATCTTCAAAGTCTAATGCAAACGAGACCTTTCCAAAGAAGGAAGGTGGAGTCTTGAGTATATGAATGAGCGCATCTATTTGGTGAGCCACGACCGCGCGTACGCATGTGTGTGTGCGACATAAGCGCATTGAAATATTCATTACTTCTGGAGGAGTGTGAAACATGTCAGAGTGAGTCAGCAACAGCACACACGCAAAACAACAAGTGAATGAGGATTCAAAAGGTGACCTCGACGATATGGAGGAGTGGAAGCACGTCTTTGTCCAAAAAAAGATGATTTTTAACTGTTTTGTTTGTTAGTTTGCCAAACGATATACGGGCGCAAATGACACTATAAGCTTTTATTTTGAAGCTGTTCCTAGCAGAATGCTAGCTTGACTAGTCTTTCTACTTAAACCTTTTCTCCATAATTCTGATATAAACAACACAACTTTTCGCCAATTCACGCTAACAAACGACTTAATTACACCGATATCGACATAAGTTATCGACATAACCTGTTTTAAGTGTTTTTCCATTCGCTTAAGGTTTGATTAAGCTGCATTTAGCATAAGTTATGCTAGCTAGCAGCATGAAGTTAGCAGCCAGCAGCAATAGCAGCGACGAGTAAATCTAGATGCTAGCAGTGTTAGCAGCAATACTGAAGTGTCTCATATTCTGTAGGCAAGCAAGATGATTTTTTAAAGGCAGTTTAAATGATACAAATGACTCGACACATTCGCTATTCTTATTTTTTACTTTTTGTGTAATTAACTTTATCCTAATTTGTAATTAAAATACGTATTTGACCCTGGATACTTTGATTCTGACAGCCTGCCAAAGTTGCCGTTCCTACTGATCACATGCAATTTTTTTTCAGATGGGAAACTTGTCTCAAAAATCTGAATATTTCAGGAAAAGGTTGGAGGAAAAAGTATTATGCTGCTTATGCTAATTATCATCAAACATATTTGGAGGAAAAAAGTAGGATGCTCCTCATGCTAATTATAATAAAAAATGTATTCAAGTTGGTAATTCATATTAAAGTGGAAGTGTGTTATTTTTTTATAATTACCTCTCGTCAAGCAGAAAAATAATCAATAATTGATTCAATTTCTCTGCAGGACACCCAAATACCAATATCTCCATCCCTAGTTGGCAGTGAATGAGTTTATCAGAACGCCATGTTTAGGATAGTGTGGGGAAATTGATCATATTCCAAAGAAAAACAATGACTTGACTTTTCCTTTATGTGCTTGTTTTGGTATAAAATAAGCAGAAGCTAAAAAAAAACAAAAACAAAAAAAAAAACACCCTGCTGGCTGTAACCTGAGCTGTAACCAAGAGACATATCACTCAGCAAGCCCTTGTCCCAGATAACAAAGAAAATCTCCAATGCCACCAAAATTCACACACCCCTTTGCCCCATATTTAAACTAGTGAAGGAAGATAAAGAAGAAAAAAACAGCAGCACCAAGGTCTCTTTCTGTTCCATTTAGCTAAATAAAAAGCCCTTGGCCTATTTGTCAGTTAGTAGCTATTACTTCCAATCCCATGGTGCCTCTGGCTTCTTCTGCTCCTTTAGCATGGAGGGGATTAGCTTCAATTGCATCTAGTCAAAGAGGGCACTTGAAGGCAAGTGTTTAAAAAACGACTTGACTCTTTAAATGTTTGACACCCAAAGTGGTCAGCTGGTCTTTGGGGGTCTGTGGCTTTAAACTGCTTTCCTGCTCCCCTCCAGGTCTACATATATAGCTTAGCTAAATCCTACTAAGGCTGTTAACCAAATTACGCTATGCTAACAAGCACATTTCTCCTTCTTCTGTTAGCCAGGTTAGGCTACTGCTGATGGATAAATTCAACGTCTGCTGTTGGCATAATTCCACACAACTGTCTTGTTTTTAACATTTCCACTTTCCTAAGTCCAAAAACGTAACTCATTCAAACCCAAAGACGTATTTTTACGTTTTGTTCTTGAGTTTCAAGCCATGTACGTATTTACCCATTTTGTTTTTCAAAGTTTTTCAATTGTTTGGCTGAGGGAAGGTCTAAAAGCAGATGGTATCAAATTAATTAGGTAATCAATTACTTTTGGTAATCAAGCACTATAGTAATCAATTAATGTAGGTGATTAAGTACTAAAGTAATCCATTATTTTTGTTATCCGTCATTACATTAGTGAGCAATTATTTCAATTCTAAAGTACCTTACTACTGAAGTACTAAAGGAACAATTTAGTTTTGGTACTAAAGTACTCAAGTAGACTAAAGTAATCAATCACATTAGGTACCAAAGTAGTCACTTTGGTACCTAATTAATTGATTACTTCAGTACTTAATTCATAATTAAGCCATTTTAAGACAGTCGATCCACTTGAAATTTTTTTCGAAGCACCTGGGATTGATTGTCTAAATTCTTGGAAAAACGTAAAAATACGTCTTTGGGATTGAACGAGTTTATGACAAAAAAAAAAAAAAAAATTATCTACATGGACAAGTCTTTTCTGTTTCTCAAGACATACCACATCTAATCAAAATTGTGCAGTTCTTTTCCTTTTCCATGCACTTTTGACAGCAAAATTAATGAAAATTTTCCACAATGTGAAAAAAAATCTTCCACAGCACCTCTTATAGCGTTTCTATTTTTCAACAAATTTGTATTCATCAAAGGACAAAATGTAGCTGCCCTATGACACAAATATTCCATTGCTTAGTCTGTTGATGCACTTATCAGAAAGAAAATAGTGGATCTTTTTTTTTTGCAATGAAATGAAAGATGGATCGGACTCCAAGAAAAACCTTGAGTGGCACTTGATAGCTTCTCAAGGAAGTTGTATTCAATCTAAGGGCAAAACGCTCAGCTCTTTTGACACAGATGTGCTATTACTTTCCTCAGTTATTATAGATCAGCATGAAAATAGCGCATGTTTTTCTACGAGGGGATGAAAACACAAATCATGACAGGAACCTTGCAAATTTATTTCACAATAAATTCGCACATTGGCGCAGCTTTTTTGGCACAGGTGTGGTATTACTTTTCTCAATTCGGAAATTGGATGTTTTTATTTTAAAAGAAGAAAATACAGACAATGACAGAAACCTTAGTCATCTCACTAGAGCATTTTTATTTGGCAACAAATTTACATTCAACTAAATAAAGTAACTGTTGCTAATATATCTATCTATCTATCTATACATAAATATATATATATATATATATATATATATATATATATATATATATATATATATATATATATATATATATATATATCTTTATAGAAATAAAACAATCAAAGAATTATTAAATATGTACTTTGCAGAGCAGGTAAACCATTGTTTTTCGAAATGTTTGAATAAAAAGATTAAAAAAAAAAATATATATATATTTACATTTAAACATTTACAAAAACAAAATGCCTTTGGGACAGAATGAGTTATCCATCCATTTTCTAGAGCCGCTTATTCTCACAAGGGTCGCAGGCTGGCTGGTGCCTATCCCAGCTGACTTCGGGCAGTAGGCGGGGACACCCTGAACTAGTTGTCATCCAATTGCAGAGACCATTCAACCAATCACGCACCCAATCACACCTAAGGACGATTTATTTATTTATTCTTATTATTTTATTTTACAGACCACCACATGTTCAGAGTTTTGCGTTGCAAAAAAACTGGCAGCACTGTGTCAGTATGAAGCAGTGCAATTCTATGTACCGAATTTTCCGCACTATAAGGCGCACCGGATAATAAGTCGCTCTCTCAATGACATATTTTAAAACTTTTTTCCATATATAAGGTGCACCGGATTATAAAGTGCACCCTCAATTAATGACATATTTTAAAACTTTTTCAATCACTATATAGTCATATTCAAAATAATAACAATAGTAACTCAAATAATTACTTTAAACTCTCAATAGCATAATAATGTCAATATGAGCAACCTTGTTCAACTGTAAACACACAAAAGAAACAGGTAAAGCTTACTTTATCACTTCATTCCTCATCTACCAATCCCAATCACAATATTGATCCATATATAAGACGCACCTGATTATAAGGCGCACCATCAGCTTTTAAAAAATATTAAGGCTTTTAGGTGAGTTTTATAGTGCAGAAAATACAGTACATTTACATGGCCCAATTGTAGATGTTTACCTAATGTTATGACTAGAAGACCTCTATTTTGGCATTTTGTTGTGGCAGGAAGACCGGTATTCTTAACAATACGGCATTTTAAACATAGGGAACTGTAGGAAAATGACGGCGTTCTCTCAGTACATCTTGAAATCACACAAGACTGTCAAACCCCCATAAACACGAGGTTCACTATACCCATGTGAAAGTAGCATGACACACCAAATGACATACGCAGACAGAGGTTGCGTTAAGTGTCGGTCTGAAACACGTAAACCTGACTTCCGCTGTCAAAGCGTGCGTCAATTTATGTGAGTGTGTGTCACGGTGGAAGATGAGGAACAAAGTCACAGGATGTCAGGATGAATCCAAAGACGGCAAATGACAGCTTGCTGTACAGTACAAGTGGGCCCTATAGCTCAACACCGCACAGATGAGTCACACCTCATGGCTCCAATTACGACTGCGCTAATGCCGCCTGATTGCTGTTATTACTCTCTTCTTCCTTGTTTCCGCGCAGGCTGGCACATAACTGACTTTCACGCTGCTCAAGATAGATGGATGGACGGCTATTTTTTTTTCTCCTCTCAGGTGGTTCTTGTTGCGGGCCCGTCGCCGCGGCAACGAGGAAAAAGCGCCGCTCTAACTCGACAAGGTTTCGCGCTTCCGCCCACGGGCCTCTCAGCAGAGAACAAAGTTGTTAATGTAGGAGAGAGACATGGTGGGGGGAGAAGGAGACAGAAATTGATGGAAAGACGGAAAGTGCGGTTTGTATAAGCGGAAGGTAACAGATTGATCGAGGAAGGAAAAACGGAGTAGGCGAGAGATTGTAAATAGGAAGTTAGGATGTAGCATTGAGGAAGTGTAGTAGATCGCTGAAAGGAGGCTTTAGTAGGAATTAATTTAGTGAGACGAGTGAGAAGTGGTAGAGGTCTTTAGTAACAGGTGGTACTCATGTAAAATAGCTATACCCGTATTTTGACAAAGTTTTGGTCATTTTAGGAATAAGATAGGGCAGGAAAGCTTTATTTTCATTACACCTTCACAAGTACAACGCAACGATAATCAGTTAAACAGGCTCGAACTGCCCAAGAGACACACACACACACAAAAAAAACCTAACAGGAGAATACAGGTCTCCGAGATCGTGAAGAAGAGGAATTGACGCGTCTCGGGCTGCTGCGAGAAAGAGACAGGCCCGTGACCAATGGGAGGTTTGTGACCTGACCCATCGCGCATCCTGTTCCAGAGGAAGGAGATAATGACATGGACTCTAAAGTGCATTCCTCACCATTTTAAATCAATTGTTTACATTGTTGCCAAATGTCTCCCCCAATCCTTCAGGGCAGTAATGCAGAGTGCGGTGCAGTAGTACGGAGAGGTTGTTTCAGAGCATGGTAGAATTGTACTTGTACAGTCCTTCTTCGTTCTCCTCATGCATAAGAAAGAAAAAATGTCTTATCTTCTTCTGTGTGTATAGTTTCTACAAATGTCTAACAGGTGAACCTGACAGAAGGCTACAGCATAAGCCTGAAAAAAACCTTGCATAAACAATGAAACATCACCACGAAATCTCGAGACATACATGTGAGTGGGGTGGTAAAGTGGTGGTGGTGGTAGGTGTCATGACGCAACCCACGCGAACTAGTAGCCAGTTCCAGGAGCATCTGCAGTAGGTCATGTCACATGGTCAGAAATTCAGAGACGGCAGTAGTTAATGGTATATTTCGACATGTCAGTTACAAGGAGTAGCACCTGGATGGTCCAGGCAGATTCCAGGGTTGGCATTGCCCGCCCCCAACCCCCCCCAAGGGTAGACGATGGTTGACTAAATGACTAAGTTAAGTTGACATTCATTTTACACTGGGTAATATTTATTCACTTCTTGAAAGAATATAGAAGCATGGGGTCCAGTTTTTAGGATTCTGCTTCAGGAACTAGCGAGCAGAGTAATGACGGACACAATGAAATGGGGAGAAAAATGATGATTAATTTCCGCCATGTTTCAAATAGAACTAGACGTGAGTGCGTTCTCAATCGTGCTGAAAGTGTCAACGGGAGCACAAGGTCCGCGACTTCGCTATTGATTTAGAAGCCTGCTGGCTCAACTCATTTCACTTTAGCAGAATTAACTTGGAGCCACTTGGAACAGGCTCTAGAGACAATCAATCAGAGTGAACACACGATTTGTCAAACGCTCATTGTTCCCGTCACTGACGAGTTCAAACGGCAAAAGATTAAATTCTGCTTTGATTTTCACCTCACTGCTACGTGTGTTTCATCACATGTAATCATCTAAAATGCTCAAAATGCTGTCATTTACGTGCAAAGGCAACACGAGCTGGATGGCGGGCAGAGTTCAGGCTCTGGTATTTGCCTGACATTTCATTCTAATCTGCTCGTGTGTGTGTGTGTTTATGTGCGAAACGGCTGCTTGCATACACACACTTCATTTGCTGGATGATGTTTGAACCGGGTTGGACACAATATTTGGGTCTGTAATCGCACCTATAATACACAAATCTTTGCTCGGTGCATAGATTTTGAGGCTGAATGAAAGCGGATCCTCTCTGCCCCAGTCAGTATTTGTCGATCTGTAATCTGAGTGAGAGCTCAGATAACAGTTAAGGGGTACCACAATATCAGTTCCAATTCAGTAAATGTCTTTTTATCGGTGCGAGGAAATGATACAAAGAGAATTATTCTAAGATTTAAGACATTAGCTCCTCTGGGGACATTGGTCTGTCCCGTACATAGCTTTGAGATTCACGCCTTAGGTCTCTCTATTTGACTATTCCGACTGAACAATTTCAATCACGCACATTTGGAACGGCATAAGGAATATTCCTGAGATTTCAAATGAATTTCATTCAGATTTGTTTGCATGGAGCATATTCATTCCAATCAGAACACATGGCACCATGTAAACCCGGCAAAAAGAAAGGGGCTTAGAACAGAGCCCTGTGGTACAACCCAAATTTAATCGAGAAATCTGTGCAATTACAAATAGAGGGTACTAAAGATTACACACCAAATTTTAGTCACTAATGTGACAGTCTATTTTTAAACACCTCTTCTCCTCAAACGGAGCAGAGAGGTTTTTGAGGCTTCGTACATGCCAGAAATCCACATCAAATTGACATGTGGAGCATCTCCCTGTAGACCGGAGGTGGCGGTGGGGGTGTTTCTATTAAAAAGTCTGCTCACAGGTCTGGCACATATTGTGATTCCAGTCTCGTTCCGAAGGCAGAATAAAGATGGACTCCAGAGATGAGGAAATGTGTTGTGAGCCAGTTTCATGTCTAGACAATAGAGTGACGCACAGGCTGATTTTGTCTTGCTAGTTTATCGTAGACTTCAGGAACTGTCGATTGGAAGCTTGGTAAATTGCGCTATGCAGCGACGACAGACGAGGAAACTATCAGCAGTACGTGTCAGGGATGGGACGAAATCTCGTACGATGAAATCACGCGAGATTAAAACCCAAGGAATTCCTGGTCCCTGCACAGTACGAGATCTACTGTAATTCGGCAAATATAAGAAACACTTTTTTTCCCAAAAATGAAGTTAACAATTAGATTTTTTTGTTTTTCTTCAAATTCGAGGAATATTGGTCCATCAGGCACATAAGACGAATTTTGATGCACAGATGTGCATTTTTATATCGGCCGTATTCTTACTTAAAATAATTAGTGTAACGGGATAAGATAAAGGGTGGTCGTCAGTTAGCTGTTAGCAGGCATTGCCTGTTGCTAACAGCAGCTTGAGTTAGCTGATAATGTTATGGCATTATTTTCAATAAAACAAGCAAGCAGACTGAACCAACGTGCGAGTCAATCCTTGTTCTCACAAACAGTACATGTATTCCATTTGACTTGTTGATTAATTGTGGTCTTTTGGCATTTACACACAATCATAAGCTTACTGGAACTTTGGGTATTTATGACAAAATGAACTCGAGCTGCAAGAAAAACGCCTGCTACTACTGCAGTCAACTTTACATCCATGCATCCATTTTTTTCCGCTTATCAGGAGTCGGGTCATTTGCATGCTAAATTGTTGTTGCAGTCGGTTTAATGAAAAGAAACCTTTCAAAACTGGAACATTTATATTAAAATTTTGTCCCAATCGATGTCTTGTCTTCATGGACGAGATCTCATGAGACATCTCGTCTTGCGGTACGCTATGTGTACATGTTCACCAGCTTGCTGCTTCAGCACATGCGAAGCTCCGCGAAAAAGTCATTTTCTTTTGCTCATTTCAAGTGGCCTTAGTGTGCCGGCCCGCAGAAGCCGGGCAGCTGCTCCCGACAGGAAGCGGGATTAGATGGCGGCGGCACACCATGCGTGAAGACCAAAGAGGCAGTTGAAGGTCAAGCATCTGGCGAGCCACTGGTGGATGGATAAGTAATGGCTTTTTTTTATGACTTCTAATGTGGAGCCAAAGGAAGATTGTGCAAGTCACTGCCACACTTGGACGCAATGTCTGTTGAGGTGTCGCAAATCGGAGCATCTATTTTGCCATTATCATTAGTTGGTTTGTCTAATTAACACATTCACTCCCAGTGATAGCTGTAGAAGTAAAACAAATAAAAAATTAACTGGGCTGCCAGTGATTACTGTAAATTTCAGACTACAAGCCACGATTTTATTATATATATAATACTGTATATATATATATATATATATATATATATATATATATATATATATATATATATATATATATATATATATATATATACACACACACCGTATTTTCCACACTATAAGGCACACCTAAAAGCCTTCATTTTGTTTAAAAAGCCGATGGTGGGCCTTATAATCAGGTGCGCCTTATATATGGATGAATATTGTGATTGAGTTTCGTAGATGGGGAATGAACTGATAAAGTAAGCTTGACCTGTTTCTTTTGTGTGTTTACAGTTGAACAAGGTTGCTCATATTGACATTGAGTTACAGTATTATGCTATTGAGAGTTATTTGAGTTATTATTGTTATTATTTTGAGTATTACTATATTGTGATTGAAAAAGTTTTATAATACGTCATTAATTGAGGGTGCATCTTATAATCCGGTGCGCCTTATATATGGAAAAGGTTTTGAAATATTTCATTAATTGAGGGTGTGCCTTATAATCTGGCGCGCCTTATAATACGGTGTGTGTATATAAATTATAATTATTATTTTTTTTTGCTAAATTTGTGCCAGTGTGAGGCTTAAACTCCAAAATTTATGTTGTACATATTTATGTTGTACGAGTGACGCTACGCGGTATAATGAAGTGAACTTGTTCAAACATCATCTTCATGATGGAATCAAGACAAAGGATATTAGTTGACAAGTGTTTTTTTCAATATGGATGCAAACACAATAGCAGAACGGCAGACGCGTTCCACAACCATTATTACTATTATTACTATTATCATTATGACCGCCGTGTGATGAGCGTCGCGAAGCGAGCGGAGACAATGCACCTTTATTACATGTCCAAGTAAACAGAATTAATCAGCCGCCGCCTGCCGAGACAAGACGGCTAATTAGCATTGCGGTCGATGCTTGCTAAACACAAAAGCGGGAACACAATCATTGTTAAATGGATGAAGATGACCGTGCTTAGATGTCCTGTATTGTCCAAGTTTAATGAGTTTTTTCTCTCTTCGTGTCGTATATATATATATATATATATATATATATATATATATATATATATATATATATATATATATATATATATATATAATTTCTGTACTTAAAATATTACAAAAATTGGGAGTGAATGAGTTCACAGGAGTGCAATAAATGAGGTTTATTTTTATGAAAAACGTTATATAAACCCTTTTTATTTAAATAAAATGCTAATTTTTTTAGATAGCTTGAAAACTATTATTTAAAAACTGTTGTAAATTCTAAAAATTGTGTCAACATTTTTGGGGGGTGGTAGTAAAAGTTGTATATTTTTCTAAATAAATTTACATACTTCCAGATAATATATTATGTACACGATTATTTTAAGACTTAAAATGCTTAGATTTAAAATAACATGTTATATACTGTGTTTTCAACAAACAGTGAGAAAATATTTGTACATTTTCAAGATTCATATTTCCCAAATAGAAAAGTAATGTTTTCAAGATTAAAGTATAATCTACAGAAGTTACATGTTGTCAATATAAAAAAATTGCATATTCCCAAGATTTATAAATTACACTGCATGTTTAAGATATCAAAAATGATTTAATTTACATTACAATTGGATGATTTGAGAATTTATCCATTTTTTTAGAGGCAAAACGTAATATTTGTAAAAAGTTGCATATTTGCGTGAATTGCCATTCACTATTCAAAGTCGTCCAATTTAAAAATTAAAGCCAGATTTTTTTTTTTAGAATCATGTTGTTCCAGTATATATTTTTTGATAATGTTGGAGAAGCAGTAATTTTACCAGAATAAATTTTCCGAACACAACACACACAAAATATTAAAGCGCTGAACTCATGTTGTCTCTGAAACAGGGTATCCCAAACTTTATTTTATTGGATTTTTAATCAGAAGTACCATGGAGAGCAGTCACAGTTAGTGGCAATACACACACACACACACACGCGCACACATGCGCGCACACACACACACAAAATAACTTCCTCGTTGGTCTCTGACAAATAATATTAAGAATCATTCAACAAAAACAAAAACACTTTTACACAGAGAGGACAGAGACCAAAACAAAGTTGTTGTTTGTTTTTTTTTTAATTACCAAATATGATTAAAGCGGTATACTGCACCCTGTGAGAGAAATGTGGATGGAGCAAAGCATGATGGGAACGCCAGCATGTAGGTGGAGTGAGTCAACAAAAAAAAAATGGTGGAAAAAGCCCCGCGAGGAATTCAAAGGAAAGTGGAAAAACAAGCAACATCCATCCAAAGGCAATAAACTCAATTATATGTCATTCGTCATTCTCGACTGCCCCCCCCCCCACCCCACCCCCCCTTTAATAAATATTTCTCTTAAGGGGTGGCAATGATGGCCACCTGCACTTATTTTTTTTTTTTAGTAACACTGTACAGTATATATACAATAGAATTTCTTTCATGGCAAAATAAACTTTTACATGAACTGTCAGCCATCTTTCTCATTCAAAGAGATATTGCCTTTTGCCATCCATTTTTTTTTTTTGAAAGGACAAAAATGAAAAACTGAAATGTATGGAGTAATAGGACCACGTTGAAAAGAGCGAAAGAAAAATTACACAGAGAATTCAGTTGTCTATTTTGAAGATAAAAAGCTGTACATTTTCAAGATGAATATTACATTTTGATTGGATAAGTAGATGATTCGATAAAGTGATTCGATATTTTGATGTATTTCAAACCGGAATGCACTTGAATTTTTTACATAAAAAAACAAATATACATTTCAAATCGTTTTTTGTTATACCCCTAATATATATAAGATTTTAGCAATAAAAAAGTTTGTATTTTAATATTAAAGCCATATTTTCAGCATACACAGTACTTTTATGATGGAAAAAGAAGAAAGCATATTTTTTACTTAATATTCAAAATTCTGGAGTATATTTTCTGGGAAAATGGTTTACATGTTTAATGATTAAAGGCGTAATTTTTTAAGATCAGATTAAAGTCATATTTTCAAGTCGTCGCACTTGAAAAATTTTTTTTCAGGAAGATTAAGTTACATCTTTGTTGACTAACCAGTTTACACATCTAAAGATTAATAGCATAATTTTCAGATTAAAGTCATATTTTTGAGTCATACACAGTATTCATGTGAACAACATAGTGGTTATTTTCAAGATGTTTTTTTATTTAAAGTTCTAATTTCAAGAGTATTAAGTAATATAATTTGCGGCTAAATAGTTTACATTCTTAATGATTAAAGGCATAATTGTTCAAGATTACCTTTGAATATTTTTGAGAAAAAGTTACAATTTTAAGTTAATAGTTATCTTTGTTATCGTTAGCTTAAAATCATCGTTGCCTAAGTCACATTTTTAAAGATAAAATAATTGATTTATTTTATTGATTTTACTTGATCCTGTAGAAGGATGAAAAAAATAAAGGTAAAATTTACTTCAACAATTATGCAGTTATGCTAACAATATCAATAAAAAATACCAATGCGCTTGCTAAAACCTAGCTACCCTGCTAGGCTAATCAGTTCCACAAGAAATCTATATTTTCAAGATTAAAACAGTAATTTTAGGAGATTTTTTTTTAAGGAAAATCCATATTATATACACGCTTTTTCCACTTGAGAACATGCGAATAAATTCCCCAAAATAAATAACTTTCATCTCTTGTGTGTAATATTTTCTCTGCTTGTGTGGCCCTAACACTCTTTGTTGTAATGTGCAAGTTACACCAAAATCCGCTTAAATAAAGACAATGAAGAGAAATCCTGAATCTGTACAGCATTCGGACCTTTTTTTTTGTTTTTAATTGGAATAATGGGATACGATTTTCTATAACTCTAACTATGTACACACACGTTAGCATTCATGCACTGTGTCCACAAGTAGCACGTTGACATTCCCGAAAAAAACATGGAGCCGGATGCGGATGCCTTACGTTCAGTTTTCCGGTAGTGAAGAAGACAAAAGCAATCGAGGACAGATAAGACACCAGGACGATACACACATATGCTCGCTGACCCACAAATCAACGAAATATGGCTGTAACTTCATTCCCCTCACATCCGCTTCTTGTTCGTCATCGTTTCACGCCGTCGTCCCGGTTCCCGTTCCTGTCCGTTTATTTGTCCATTGCTCGATCAGTCAGGAAGTTCACCAGGAGGTAAATCGTTTTGTTGTTGATTAGCTTTTTTTCTTGTTTTTTTTTTTTTTTACATTAGGTACAAGATTGTTGTTTACATTGTAAGCAACTGAAGAAAGGAAAACAAAACATTTGAGCAGTAGCCGTTTCACAGAAGCCACAAAGTCAGTGCAAATCTTTTTCCTTCATCGAAAAAAAAAACAGTGCCCACTTCTCTGTTAGCGTTACTGCTAGCTAGCTCAAGCTAATGCTGCGTTCGAGAAAACTGGGGGAATTTACAACTTCCTGTTAACTTCTTTTTGGCACACACATATGCATTACTATCCCCCACGTTAAATAAAAATCGAAATAAAATGCCTTAGCACGGTGCTTCTCAAATGCTCCCTTGGGAAAGAAATCCCCCCCCCCCCAAAAAAAATAAGATTTCGTCTATACAAATTGTCTAAGCATACCTAAAACTGTATCTTTTTAAACAGTGACAACAGTGACTTTCAACAACTGTTAACTACTTTTTTTTTACAGCATTTATACAAGGTTCAAGGTTTGTCTAAGCAAAACAAAACCCGAGTGCATCAAAGTGCCTGAAAAAAAGATGCCGGTCTTTATTTCCTCGCAATTACATTTCACATGGCAAAAACAAATCCTTTTCCATGGATTTCTCGGAGCCCCCCGAGCTTAGCCTTGCGCCCCCCCAAGTGGAACCGCCCCACAATTTGAGAACGACTGCCTTAGCACATTTCTCGGGTTTTTCCCTTTTTTGTGTGACGTCACTACCGGTTTAAAAATGATCATGATATTTCCTGATCAGTACTGTTCTGCGATATTACAAAAAAAATCCCAGTGATCTCGAATGCAGCATTATCTCCAAACAGAAGCCCGACCGAGCTCGAAGAAGCGTCACGCAACGATAGCAGAATCATCTCATTCCCCATTAAAAGACTAAATGCTAGCTACCTAATTTGATGCAAACACCTATGAATACGCGACTACAAGCTTTTCATTCCTGCGCTCAAACAAATTTGGCAAGCGTGTACGTTTTCAGTAAGTCCAACCACATGAAGCCACCACCAAAGCTAAACAGTTGAAATTACTCAAAAAGTGACAGCCTGTACGAATAAGCACAACTTTTTACAGTGTATAAACCTTCAGCTCCATGCCAGTGAAGAGACAAATACATATTGAATTTTTTTTTTTTAAGTTCTCACAAGCGCTTAAGAAGGTGAATTAATTTGTGTGTATGTGTGTGCGTTTTTGTTGTTGTTTATTTTAAGAAAAGAACCCCTCGGCTAGAAAAACCCTTGTACGGTCGCTTGGACAGCAAATATTCGCATAGAAATATTTCCCTTTGACAAAAACAGGGGTAAACTGCCACTCGAAGGCCTTCAAGGACAACTCCAAACGGGAAAGAAGTCGTGCATCATGCAAGAGTCGGGCGGATTATGCTATTTTTATTATCCTTGTTATTATTATTACGGTGTGCGAAATCATTCAAAGAGAGGCGCGCCATTCCGGAGTCATGATTTGAAATGATTTTACGTTAAATTCATCTGGTCCGCGGTTATGCTCGCTTTTCACACAAGAGCGGCGTATAAATCGATTTAAAATGGATTTAGTCTTCTAAATACATAATTGCAAAATATGTTTTGAAAATTGGTTATGAATAAAAGAACACATAGAGCAGGAATGTTCTAGCTAATGGTACCGATCGTCATCAATTTGGAAACTATTGGGACAAAATTCAAAGTAGAGATTTTGGCGTCATCGGTTTCTGCCACAAGACTGATTCAAAATACTAAAATCGGAGAATTGATTTCAGGGATTTGATTCTAGGGGATAACCGCTGGAAAACGTCCAACGGGCCAGAACAATGCGATGGTCGATTACGGAGATCTAGCGTTAAACTTTTGACAGTTTTTCAGATTTTTTAGACATGGCTAAAATGGTGCCTAGAAACTCACATCAGTTCAGGCACAAATCATGCTTCTACGTGCGACACCTAATGTGGGGTTACAACCATTCATATTTTTTTCAATTGACTGGGAGACTACACACTCATGGATGAATTTTAATTTTCACTCTGGAAAAGAAGTTCTAACGCTGAAAGGACAATTTGAGCGCTGGTGTGACTGCAGATTGTGGTTAGCTGGCTAGCTTCTAGCCGTTAGCTAGCTTTTTGCACCACAAAAATGCATATCTACTTTTGTAGCGAAAGAGCGCCTTATGTGGAGAACCCCTGATATTATATATATATATATATATATATATATATATATATATATATATATATATATATATATATATATATATGTGGTGATTAAAAAAAAATCAATCCCAAAGACTTGTTTTTTCATTAATTTTTATGTGTCCAGATTTTAAAAGTTATCATTCATATGTTTTTTTTTTTCAATTTAGTTTTTGAGTGTTTGGCTACAAAGGAAGGTCTAAAAATGAATGAATCAAGTAATCGGTTACTTTAGGTACTAAAGCAACTGATAAATTTCAGTTCGAAAGTACAGTACTTCATTGATAATCAGTTACTTTTCGTAAGAGACTAAAGTGAATGATTACTCAAGGTGATTACGAACAAAAGTAATTGATCACTCTTGGTAATTCAGTATTAAAGTAATTGATTGCCTCAGGTTCTGAAGAAATTGATTTTCTTTGTATTGAATGTAGTAGCAGCCATTTTTTAGGCAAAACGCTTAGAAAAAAAATAAACAAGATTGAATGTCAGGACTCTCAAAAACAAAAAAGCTAAAAATGATAGTTTTGGGATAAAATGAGCTTATCATTCAAATTTGTCTGAGTTTTTTTGGTTGGTGTTAAATATACAAGAAATATTAAATAATATTGAAATGACATTATTCCGACTTTTCGCAACTAAAACAGTTCCTAGGTCTCTTTAGACAGTTTCCTCACCAAAAATTACATAACACATTTCAACTACTCAACAATTGGAACTCCGAAAGTTTTTGGGGGCTTTCCAATCTCAAGCATGATCAATTTTGCGCATTGCGGTAGGAGATACCAGTGTACCCTAAAGACAAACCTACGAGCGAGGTGACAAGTTAGGGTTCAGGATCTGTGGTCGTAAATGTAGGTCAGCCCTTAAGGATTTGGAATGGTCCAACGATTGTTCAGGAGTCTTGTGAGGGGTGTGGTTTAAGACACAGAAAACATCAAACGAACTAAATGGGAGTGAGGCATCCGAAAAATGAGGTTTCACTGAGCGTAGTACCTTAATTATTTTGTACATCTACATTGGTGGAAAACAAAATTCATATATATATATATATATATATATATATATATATATATATATATATATATATATATACGCACTTGTAATACTCTAACAGTTTTAAACGGTACATGGCCATTTTGTCGAATGAGACGAGGCCTTATTAAAGGTATAAGCACGCGTTTTCATCGTCACCTTCTACAGTATAAAGAAACAGAAAAGACGTCCAGGAGAGAGCAACCGGGAAAAACATTCGCAACGAGCCGGGAAAAAAAAACTGGCAAGTAAGCTCGGCTTTATTTACATCTCGTGGACGATGACTCAGCGTTTCTACAGGCCGGCGGAAAAAAAACAACAAAAAAAACGGATCGAATACTTAATAAAAGCTTCTTCAGTCTCACGCGGCAAAAACAAAGAGGCAAGTTTTTGTTTGTTTGTTTTCACAGTACTCGACTACTCAGTACTTGAGTCCCTAAGCAGCAGTGATGTCTACACATACGCACACACATAAACATACACGCACACGTACAGACACACATACTGGCTCTCCTGTGGCCCGCGTTGTCAGTATCGTCCGCTCATGCATGGACTCACAAACACAACGAATCAGTCTCGGTCGCGCCGCTTTAAAATTCTACCGGGTGCGCGAGCTCTACGGACGCCAAATTTAAGACCTTTTTTTAGTGGCTTTAAGTTTAAGTTAAGAAATGCATTCAAATAGTTCCCGCGAATCCATGCCGGCGTTTCCTTCGCTTGTGTTTTCAGATGCGCCGACGCATCCTTCACTCCTTCATCCATTCATTCGTCAGTCAATCCGCGCAAATGGGAGGGAATGATCGACCGGGCGGGCGACCTTGATTTCCTCCAAAAATCCCCCCTGGGGCAGATTTCGCCATCTAGAAGCCCTGGATGTGGCAGTAGGCCTCCAGCGAGGAGAAGAGGATGTAGAGGAGCCAGAGGCTGACGAACAGCATGGTGGTCAGGGCCTTGGCAGTCCGCGGCCCGCCCAGCTCGCCGCCGATCTCGGGCCGCCGCCGGTACATCAGCATGGCGACGCAGATGAAGGCAAAGATGGTGAAGAGCGTGACGGAGAAGGCCAGCTTTCCCGGGTCCACCCGGAAGGCGTGGCCGTTACTCTGGTGGTAGATGGCGGCGATGGACCACGCCACCTGACACCCAACACAAATCTTTAGACTCGAGACGACCGAGTGCCGCTGGCCGTGGCGGATGTCCCGAGAAAAAGCTCGGCTTTAGTAAATCTGGATCAACGCAACTAATCTTGACAGGGAGTCCGTTGTGGGACGGTAAACATAGAGAGTAAACATCTGATAGTCCTTCCGAGTTGTCTCGCATTCTGCCGCATTTTATTCCATTACGGCAAGCTAGCTTGTATGGTAATTTTGCCGCTTTAAAAAGCATTGAAAGAAAGCGTCAGGGAGATGGAATTTCACCCAAATGGGGACAACATGGTAAATTTCAACCACTTAGTGATCACACTACCGGAAGTATGCCATTGCTTAGCTAAAATACTGCGAGGATGATGTGGAAGAAAATGATGCAAAAATTGTCAAAATATTGCACTGGGGTTAAGTAAGTTAAGTTGAGTTGTGACTGCTGAAATTATAATACGGTATTTAAGTTTTTTTCACAATTTGTGTGCTACTATTGTTCTAAATCTAAACGTTCACAGATTTCCGAAAAATCAAAATTTTCAACCAAAATTTCCCTATTCATTCCCAATGGAAAATTTAACATGACAGATTTACTTTTTGCCCACTTGAAATTGAAAACATTCAGCTAACTCAGTTTACTTTGGGAGCTAGTATTCTGATTCCAAATGTTCACAGTACCCTCCTCACAAAAAAAAAAAAAAATCAAAATTTTCAAACAAAAAAAAATCCCCATTGATCCCCAATGGGAAATTTAACAGTCACATTTCGCCCACTTGAAAGTGAAAACATTCAGCTAATTCAGTTCACCTTGGGAACAATTTTCAACTTGCCCAAAAATCCACTGACCTAAATTCCCCTCAATTAAAAAATAAATAAATTAATCAATAATAAAAAAAAAATATATATAAAATTATATGTAAAAAAAAATATAAAAAATAAAAAAATATATAAAAAATTATATACACACACACACACATACATCATCAATCATATACTTACATTGCTTAACACCTCCCTGAGTTTACTCGTTATTTCCTAAATTGTAATTTTGTTTTTTGTATCGTCTTGTAATAATTGAACGCAAGGGACAAATTTCTCATGCGTTTGTCCAATAAAGATAATTGTGATGCTTCCCATCAATTGAAGGTACTCACCCCAATGCCCAAGAAGACATTGACAGCATTAGAGCCTGTCACGTTGCCAATGGAGGCGTCGGCATACTGATCCTGGATGGCTGCCACCTTGCTGGCAAAAGTGTCTGTGAGGAAAACACACACAAGGCATCAAGCACTAAAACACCTTGTTATTTATAGCGTGGTGAGAAGGCCAGCCAGTGCTTCAAAATAAACTTGACTACACCCCTGAACGCTTTTATTTTGAAATTTTGCCAGAGGCGAGTCACAATGACGGAGACTTGACTTTCTACCGTGATGACGCACATGCAACGTTGTTGTGAAAATGCGCCAATTCAGGGCTCTAAAAATGACTTAATTACGCACGACGCATATGGCAGCCACTAGCTAGCTGCACAAAAAAGCAGCTCGAGAGGAGTCGGGAGTATTTTTCAGATTTTAATAGACGAAAATTGCTGCACACTTTAATGCTGACATCCTGAAATAGATCACTGTTGCTACTGATCACTTTTGAATGCATCAGGATGACTCAAATGTGTCTTGTGTGGGTCTGGCGTCACTTTGCTTCATTAAAAATTATTTTTGGAGAGTGCTGTCTCAAAAATTTTATTTTCAATTTTTTTAATATTTCAGTTCAGTTTGTTGAGTTAAAAATGTTCATTTTCAAAAACTAAAAATCATTCCTTATTAAGTGCAAATGTGTTATCGGGTCTTTCTGTCTTTATTATTGTTTATTTTTAAACGACAAAAATAATTGTTGTCCAAATACCAAAATATTCAACATAATCAATCGAGCATTAATGCGTGGCAATATTTTGGTTTTCCAGTTGAAGAAATGAATGGTAAAATATTAGCATATTAGATAGTTTGTAAACACTGTAAAAAAATATTCTCCCAAATTAAACACTGTAAAAAAAAAAAAAATCCCAACCTTAACCTTACATTTGCACATTTCTTAAAAGAAAACTTAAAATTGAAATCGGCCATTGTTTTATAATTCTAGATTTGCCATTATTTATTCTCGTGGACTCAATCTCGTCTCGTCACATCCTTAAAGGGACAGTGTGTAAGATTTGAGCATTTTTTTTCACAATGAATTAAATGATTGTAAATTTCAAAAACTTGCAAAGGAATGTGTTTTAATGAAAAAAACAGTATGTTTTAAATATAATCATAGGTCTAGTTATCATGAAATTATAGTACAGGGTGGCATGGCACTTCTCCGAAGGCGGCCATGTTTGCTATAGCTATAGACAATGTTAAATGCAGCACCTGTAGCACCTCCTGCTGTCCCTTTAATAGGAAGTCTATCTGATATTTAACTTTCTTAACAAATTAAATCCCACATCAAATGTAAAGTGTCATTTTCTGAGATACTTTGCCATCTTGTCTCATTCTTGTGGACTCAATCTCACGAGACATCTGGTCTCATGAAATTAGTGCCTCGTCCCATCCTTAAAGGGAAATATGCCAAACTGTCCCAACAAATCCCGAATTTGACTCGCCACAAAATGACTTTGTGAGGTGTCTCAACATTTTCTTTGAGACATTTTTCCATCTTGTCTCATTCCCGTCGACTCGATCTCATGAGACATCTCGTCTCGTAGGATTTGTGTCCCTAATAAAAAATATCGCTAATATTCACTTTTCCCAACAAACCCCGAGTTTAACCCCCGGCAAATGACTCTGTGACGAGTCTTTCTCCGAGAGAAAGTTTTGTGCCAAAACATCTGCGAGAGTCCAAAGAGCAAACAGGAAGTCACAGGTCATCACCTCCTCTTCATTAGCGACTCTTTCACAAGTGTGCAAATGAGGGCTATCAGGGAGAGGAAGAGGGCAAAGAAGAAGTGATGCTTTTCCTTGAAACGTCAGCCAAAAGAGACGACGGTGGTGGAAGAAAGAAAAAAAAAAGAGGATGATGGGAGCACCCGAAGGAAATTGAGGTGCAGGAGGGTTGAGAGAGGCAATGGGCCAAAGAAAAAAAAAAGAGTGCAAAGATAAATCTCCCAACTGGCCATAAAGCTTCAAGGACCTTCTGCTCTCTCTCGTGTGTGCACTCGTGTGTGTATGCACACCACCTGCCTCCATTTTGAGGCGTCGCTTCCTCCGTGCGCATCTCATCTTTTGCGCCGATGTTAAGCGGGCATTTTTTTTCCGGAGAGAGCTCGTTGTCTTTTCCCCAACGCCCGGCTGTCAATCAAATGGCCGCCCTCTCCCCAGAGCACAAACGGCCATTAGGGAGCGACGCTCCGCTGACGGCAATCTGTTCGCTTTTCTTCATTTTCTTCTCCCCCTCCTGCTGTGGCCTCAGGAGGACCATTGAGAAGTTGCTTCAACAAGTTCCTTCCCGCAGGGGCGGAGTCAACATCTACTGCTCAAACTTGTTTCAATGATGTCCCCTTTGTGATATGTTTTTCTCAAAGCAATTTTAAATGAAAAAAAAACACTTAATACAGAATGCATCATCATATATATTCAAATTTGGATCAACGTTTGTACTGGGATCTTGAGGTGTAACAACTCCTGGGATAGATTGAGATGATATGAGTATGGACAGTTAAAAAAAAATAAAAATAAAACACTTGGACAACCATCTACAGTAGATCCTTAAATGCTATACAGTAATCTGGACTTTTTACATATAATGTCACATAACTCCATAAAATGTATGCGGTGCTGTGCTTACCATTTTTAGTGTGCCTCATAAATAAATAAATACAAATAAAAACCATCTATTATCTGTATCCCAGCTGTTTCCAGGCAGTAGGCAGGGGACACCCTGAACTGGTCGCCTGCCATTCACAGGGCACACAGGGACAAACAAACATTCATGCACCCAATCACATTTAAGGACAATTTAGAGTGTCCAATACACCTTCCATGTATGTTTTTGGAACGTGAGAGGAAGCCGGAGTGCTCGGAGAGAACCCGTGTGGGCATGGGGAGAACATGCAAACCCCACATGCAAGATGGATTTGAACTAGGGACTCAACAGTATCAACGCAACAAATGATTATATTAATATCCGATTAATCCGCCATTTATTTTGAGATTAAATAAATAAATAAATAAATACATTACAAAAATAAAAAAATAAATACATCGGAAACAAAAAGTTGTCATTTCTATTACTCAAAAACAAGAAATTGTTTCAAATTGGTAATGCGAAAACATAAGTAAACCGATCAAGTCTGTGGTTTGGCCTGTAATACACCATAAAAGGGACACAAATGTTGTTTGTTTTTCAAAGTACAGTAAATGTTTTTATTAATATTATTTTGATTTAATACAAAGATAATAAGTTTGCTTACAAGTCCGCTTTGCAGTTCAGAGAGTCAGGTTCAAATCCACCTCACTCAAGCCATCCTGTGTGGTGTTTGCATGTTCTCCCCTGGCCTGTGTGGGTTCTCTTCGTGCTTCATCCCAAACTCTAAAAACATGCATTGGACACTACTTGTCTCTGTGTGGCCTGTAATTGGCTGGCAACCAGTTCAGCTTGTCCCCCACCTACTGCCTATAAACAGCTGGGATAGGCACCAGCAGGCCTGCGACCTTAACGAGGATAAGCGGCTAGAGAAAATGGATGGATGGGTTACCAATTCATTCAATAATCGATTACCGTATATTCCGCACTATAAGGCGCACTGGATTATGAGGCGCACCCTCAATTAATGACATATTTTAAAACGTTTTCCATATATAAGGCACACCAGATTATAAGGCGCACCCTCAACTCAATTAATGACATATTTTAAAACTTCTTCAATCACAATACAGTAATACTCAAAGTAAGAACAACAATAACTCAAATCATAACTCTCAATTGCATAATAACTCAATGTCAATCTGAGCAACCTTGTTCAACTGTAAACACACAAAAGAAACAGGTAAAGCTTACGCTATCACTTCATTCCCCATAAAAGAATCCCAATCTTAATATTGATGCATATATAAGGCGCACCTGATTATAAGGCGCACCCTCAACTCAATTAATGACATATTTTAAAACTTTTTTTAATCACAACACAATAATACTCAAAGTAATAACAATTCAAATCATAACTCTCAATAGTATAATGACTCAATGTCCATAAGAGCAACCTTGTTCAACTGTAAACAAACAAAAGAAACAGGTAAAGATTACTTTATCACTTCATTCCCCATAAACAAATCCCAATCTTAATATTGATCCATATATAAGGCGCACCTGATTATAAGGCGCACCATCAGGTTTTTAAACAAATTAAGGCTTTTAGGTGCGCCTTATAGTGCGGAAAATACGCTACTTTTTCAATGACCTTTTTCCAGCTAACACTTTTCATCCCACTTTGATTCCTACATACAGTGAGGAAAAAAAAGCAAAAGTTTTTAATAATAAATTATGAAGACTGTCATATCGAGGTATAAAACACTTAAGGAACTGCCTGTGCTTTGTCCAATCGCACAAATGTGGCACAAGGCTCATTTAGCTCAGTTGAAGTTCCGGCAGCTTAACACTTTGGCAAGCTTCATTTGCGTCATCTGCGTGATCTGAAAGCGTCGGGAACTAAAAATGTTCATGAATGTCTTGAGCGGCCTAAAGCATTTTTTTTTTTTTTTTGGTGACTTGAAAAGGTCAACGTGAATGAATGTAATGGACTCTGCCATCCACGCTTCACTTCCTATCTACGCCGCGCTGGCTAGAAATGATTGGATATGCTGCTAAGCGTAGCATAAAGCCAGCCTTGAGTACATGCTACTTTTGTCGACGCTTCCTGCTCTTAAAAGGAGTTTTACTTGCCTGCGAAAAGGAATTCAACTAGTGAATTGATGCAGCTTAGGTGTTTACAACCACTAGATTTGACTTCCTCGCAAGCGGTGATATTGTTTTCTGCGCGTGAGTGTGTGTCGGTTCGGGGAAACTGTGATAAACGAGGTTAATCGTCACGGAAACCGCGCCGCGAGAGGGGATTTATGAACTGCAAAAGCCAAATAACTGCGGGTCTGTTTTGTGGCAGTTTGGTGTGTGTGTGTGTGTGTGTGCTAATAAGGCTAAATGGTGAAAAGGGCTGCTCGTTTTGCCTCCATTTTGTGCACGGCGCTCCATGTGTGTATCATGCGAGTGCTTTATAAGGCCGCCTGTTACCGCCATGACGAATAGCCGCATGGTAATAGCACGCGGTTAGGTCGCTGGTGTGTAATCACAGCTTCACGGTTGTTTATCCAAATGTACGATGCTAGAGGAGGTTTGCCTGTGTGTGTGTGTGTGTGTTAAAACAAACAGTACGAAACAGTAACGTATTCGTTTTAGTGTCCGTATCAGTATTTCGTATGAATGTGCTCTGTATGAATACGAACGATGCGAAATGAGGGCTTAGGGCTTAACCTGATAAAAAGGGATTCAAAGGATATATGGACCTCCAATAATCAACCTGGATATCCATATTTAGTGTTTTTTTGTTCCATTCATGGTCGGGTACGGCTTCAACCCCCTCCCCGAGTGACTGATTGGTTATAAGAGGCTGATTTAGTGATAAATCATTTACCGTGGCGCCATTGCAGCACGGCCTTGCATTTTTTTTTTTTCCCCCGGTCGGAAATGGGAGGAATAAATTTCTCGCACAAAATGGCCGAACTGAATTGCAAATGTTATGCAATACAACACAAATCTACTAAATGAGAGACCTTGGGGGGTTGTGCTCGTAAAAGCCGGACGGGAAGACTATCTAATCGTCGAAAAAGAGTGAGCGCCGACTCCATCGTGGATTTTTAATCAAATGTTTTTGATGGATTTTTATAGAACACCGGAAAGTGTGAATTTAGAACCTTGAATGTGGTGCCACGTTGTACTGCAGCTTTGAGCTAAACCGAAAAAGATGTGGTGTAGTGAAGAACAAAATGAAGAGGCAAGAAATTCCTCAAAGAAGTTTTGTTAATTCTTGTTAGCCCATCTATAGCGTTAGCATTATGTTAGCATACTTTTATTCAATTCACTGGACATTGTACAGCTCCTTCTGGTGTGTGCCTTAGCCACCAGGGGGCAGTCCAATAAAGACAGATCCATACACAAAGATGAGATTCATGTAGAAGTGTGTAACTATTCAGTTAAAAATAAATCTAAATAAAATAAAATAAAATAAAGTAAAATAAAATCTATCTATCTATCTATCTATCTATCTATCTATCTATCTATCTATCTATCTATCTATCTATCTATCTATCTATCATGCTTAGCTAGCTAGCCAGTAAGCTAGCTTAACATCTACCTATCTATCCATCTATCTATCATGCTTAGCTAGCTAGCCAGTAAGCTAGCTTAACATCTACCTATCTATCCATCTATCTATCATGCTTAGCTAGCTAGCCAGTAAGCTAGCTTAACATCTACCTATCTATCCATCTATCATGCTTAGCTAGCTAGCTAGCAAGCTAGCTTAACATCTACCTATCTATCTATCTGTTTTGAAACAAAAACAAAAGATGCTGAGTGTTCCCAGGATCAGCAGAATCTATTATAAAGTTGATTGAAAATGAAAAACGACTGCCCTTAAGTTAAAAAATTTAAATGACCTTTTTACTGGCCATCAAGTTTCAAAAAAAGCAGGTGCTGATATTTATATCAGTTAATAATCGGTTTATCCCTATTTAAAACAGTGAGACAACTTTGTCATAAAATCGGTTTCATGCTAGTTTCATGCTAACAGGCTAACAACTAACCACCGCAACTCACCTGGTACCGACGTTCCCAACGCGACAAACACCACGGCAGTGACCGAGTCCTTCAGGCCCACGGTGCAGCCAAAGTGAGATGCCAAGTCGCCTATAACCACACAACGCCGTGTTTCAAACACACGCGAACATACACGCACACACGTGTCGGGGCGTCATACCGATGATGGCGGTGAGTAGGCCGATCATGCAGATGGACACGACGAAACAGGCCCAGCCGTTCCAGTATTCGGTGGGCGGCACGAAGGCGAACAGGACCTTCCAGAAGACGGTGAGGAAATGCATGACGTAATCGAAGCAAGACGGCAGCTTTTCCTCGCCGCATTCGTCGTCGTCGTCGTCCTCGCCTAGAGAGCGGAGTTGAAAAGGTCAACTGTTGTATAAATACAAGAAACTAGATATGGAGCGATTAACTGATGAATCAACAACTAACAGCCAATTGGTTCACGTCTTTTTTTAAAACTTTATTCACCAATATGTTTCTAGTTTGAAAAAGAACGGACATTTTTTTTGTATTTCAGGCACTTGAGTTATTTTTTTCTGTTACAGACTGACACGTGACCGATAATGATCCTGTAAAAAGTCAAGTTAAAATTTGTTAATTTTTACAGCTTTTTTTGTTAATGTTGAAAAGGATACAACTATGTTATACTTATACCATATTTCTAGGTAATGATCTTATTTATAGTCACCACGAAGGGGGTGGGGGGTGTGGAATGTTTTCTCTTTCACTGATGTCGAGGGACTCTGCCACAAAAACACAGGAGGCTAAAATATTGCCAAAACATGACGACTTTCAATATGCCACTCTGCCATCCCCTCTAAATGTTTGAGAACGGGAGGTCGAGAGGTACAACCTATAGATGTCAAATTTAGCCCATGTCAGGCTCATTTACTGCCATTCAAAATTGGAAACAGCATTTTTATCTTTCTTTTACGTCTTTTTCTCTTACGCCAGGTCGTAAACGAGGCGCAATAGAATTTTTTCTGTTGACACCCCAAAACCACCAGGTGGCGCTAGAGACCAACTTATGACATTTGCAAGCCTTTCAATGACTTTGATGATTGTCTTAGCCTGGATTGCCATAACGCATAAGACTTCAAAAGTCATAATACGCTAATTATGGCATTATAAATATTCCTATTTAAATTTCATACATGTATAAATATACTGCATAGTGACTTTTGCTATAAGCACATTTTTATAATTATTGTACATTCTGAGGAGCTGAAAGTAAATATATATTTATATTTGACGATTCTAATCAGCCCAATTTGGGTGATAATAAAACCAGGCTAGCGGAAAATCCCCGGACACCTCGGGGTTAATGGATATAACCTTAAGTGATAAACAAATTCGTGCCATCATAGAACTTGGCACAGCTGTAGATGAACTGACGACACTCTCGTTGTTCCTTCTCTTGAGACAGCAAAATCATTGAGACTTTTACGTGGTTAAAAATAACTGTTTCTTTTTCCAAGCGGTCAGCATACGCCGGCTAATCCGCTCATTAAGTATCAATGGAACGGCCAGTTGAAGGTCAGCCCCCCCCCAGTACCTCAGTGTGTTAATTATAAAGGTGCGCCTTTCCACTGGGAAGCACCAAAATAGAACGCAAGATTCCCTGATTGGCTACAATGTCTTGATAAGGTTAACTTTAAGGTGTGATGATCTTAATTATGGCGTAGGGTTGACCAAAAAAAAAAAAAAAAACTCTCAATGGTGTTTTGGTGCAAATGAATCCCCATTTTCAAACTCTCACAGTGATTTTTAATTTGCTATTTTATCGATTTATTTTCATTTAATTGGACACGAATCAAGACATACATCTTGCCTTCCCTTTCAACATCAGACAGCTCCAAGTCGGACCTCTCAGTGATGTTCGTGACGTTAATGATCACTTTCAAGTCGATGCGAAAACCTGTCATAGTCCTTCAAATCTGCTACTCTCACACTTTCAACTACTTTTTCAAACTTTTTTTTTCATGAGTCTAATCCCCTGAGATTACATTCAGTATCGGCTAATCTGAAATTCTGATTGTTTTCCGAGATGGCTTGGCAGCTCCGATTTAAAACACAAACGCCAGCTGCATCTGTATGACAGCGGTCTTGTAGCGTGTGTGTGTGTGTGTGTGTGTGTGTGTTGTGCTGACATACTCATGTTTATATTCATGTGATGCCATTCCTGTCAAATATCCTGTCACACACATGCATACAAACACAATCCCCGGTTCGATAGGATCCATTAATCTGATTGTTTTTTGTAAACAAAGCCACCATTTGTCAATAACTGCAGTCAATCATTTCATCAAAACTAATGACATCATGTCAGTCATGTTTGTGTGGTAAAAATAAAAAATAAAAAGCGCATGTAGGAGCGATCGTGTTTTTCGTGGGAGCGGTTGATACCTAGCGCCTTTTAGGGTAAAAAGAAGGGTCTGAAAATGGCTGGAACTGAATGTACTTTCAAAATTGACAATTTGAGAAGTAGCTAAAATATGAAAAGTTTTTGCAGGTGTAAGAATGCAAGATGGCTGTTTTTTTTTTGTTTTGTTTACATGACCAAACCAGAGACCGACGAACAGAATAAGAAATTCATTGTGTAGTGTTCCTATGCATATGACAATAAAACTCGTGAATCTTGTGATAACAAAACATTTTCTCTGCCTACCCCCCCAAAAAAATAGTTGCCATTAACTCTTTCAGTGCCAAGCATTATTGAAAAAGGAAACCTCGAGAGGCCCAGTAAATTTCAAGGCCAACAGAATATTGTGTGCTGCCATTGAAAGATTGATTTCCATTCTTTAGTTACCATTGCATGTACAGTAGGTAACAGCTGTGTTGTAAGTGTGGAAACACTGCCATCCAGTGGTCACAGTTTGTCAAGTGTGTCAGCTCCTATCCATAAAAAAAACATATTGACCAGAATTTTATGATTTATTATTGTGATTACTATTTTAAAAGATGGGAGTTTTCATCCATGGCACTGAAGGAGTAAATTGACGTCAACTTGTTATGGTCCCACTTGACGTCATTTCACGTCAACGGCACACAAAGTTGTAAAGAAGAACCTTTATTTTATTTATCCCATTAATTCATTTTGCTGAAAATTTTATTAAATTCATGGCGCTTGATCGTAAAACCGGCCTGATATCAACACTTGGTATCTGTTCTTGCCCATTCCTAGTTTTTATGATGGCTGGCATGGTTAATGATGGAAAATGTACACGTTATCGCATTTAAACAGGTGTATTATCACTATTTGCTCACGAGGTGGTAGAAGGTGGATGATCTTGTTGATTGCATCATTTTTGTGCCATGTCACGATTGGTCGACAAAGGAAAGTCACTGACTAGTTGTGGAGATATATGAACTTCCTGAGAGCAAATTCCAGAGTCACAAAGGTTTTAAAGCACCTCCTTCTTTAGATCAACGTAAAAAAGCCAAACGAGTCAGACTGATTTTCTGCGGGATATCAGTTGTTATGACTCAGATTGTCTTCTTGCCTCCAGTCTCTCTTAGTGATAACTCTGACATACAACTAACTTTATCGAATCGAAGCTTTATGACTTTGACACGAAACAAGGAGGACAAGCAACTTTTGAGCCTTTGAATGCAATCACTTTAGAAGTTTCTTAAGCACGTACTATAATAAACACAGCAATTATATGTAAATGTACCACGAGCACCTCCAAGGCTCAATAATCATCACATTCGATGATTTCTTGGCCATGGCTCTTTGCATTCTCAACCGGTTGCCTGGCAACAACATCCTAACTGCACTCCAGAAAGTGGCACCTCTCAAAGTAGACAGATGGCTTGACCTTTACATACATGAACAAACCTCAGCCTTTTTGCCAAGCTGTTGTTTTCAACACTATGGCGCCAACGGCAGGCTATCAATCAACAGCATTTATAATTGGCAATCACAAGAAGCGGAAAACGCGGCGGTATGATTACATAAAACGAGTCTTACCTGCGCTTACTGTGATGGCTTCGATAAACTGGTCCCTCCAGCTGTTAGTTCCCACCAACAAAGCCAAATTGGTCTTCTTTATAAGCTTGTCCACTGTGTTCTGTGAAAGACGACAAGTATAAAGTTGTTAAGTGTAGGCAAATTTATTAAAAAATTCTTCTTACTCCTTCGCCTTGCCCTTTTTTTTTTTGCTATAATTGCTAACAGGGCCCCGAAGTTCACGTGTGTCTTTTTTATGGGGTTCGCTATAATTTATGCCATATTGTAACAGCAAGAACACTCCAAAAAAGGCTGTTTTCATGTGTGTGTGTGTTCCCATGTGTGTGTGCTTTATCACCCCAGACCCCCACCAAAAGATCCATTCAACACAATTAGCAACTCGGTTCTCCCTCTGAAGTGCAAAGAAAGGAAGAGGATAACAGTCCCGCCGCTCACTTAATTAGCACTGTTGCGTATATAGGACCATTATCTCAGTTTTTCATAAATGCTCTTTAAATGAGTCTAAATTGGAAGGAAAGATTAGAAGACATGAGCAGGCAAGAATTTCGCTTCCATTTATGAGCTTTTAGTTTGAGGCAATTCAAAAAGACAAGGCAATCAAAATTAAAGATGCAGTTTCACTCCAGTCCTCTGGGTGGCAGTAATAGATAAATGTGGGCGATGTGAGGAGGTGCTTGGGCAAATGTAGCGCCATTTTATTCGTGTTGGGTGTTTGAATGTGTGTGTTGTGTTTTGCCTTTAATGTCACAATAATGAAACATTTAAACCCCTGAGGGAAATTTTTGCTTTTCGATGTTTTTGATGTGTGATATCCAAGGAAAAGCAGACAAAAAGAAGGCTAAAATATTGCATGGACTGTCAAAACATGATGATTTTCAATATGCCACGCTGCTGTCCCTTCTAAATGCTTGCAAATGGAAGGTCGGGAGGTACACCCTTTAGGTGTCAAGTTTAGCCCATGTCAGGCTCATTTACTGCCATTCAAAATTGGAAATCTTGGCAGTTTTGGACATATTGAAAACCCGATGTTTTTTTGTGCATTTCCCCCGATATCTGCATAAATCCTTTCAACGGCAATTCGCAAACTGGGCACAATAGAAATTTTTGTATTGACACCCCAAAACCACCAGGTGGTGCTAGTGGCCAACCTATGCCATTTGCAAGCCTTTCAATATTTCGTTGATTGGGTTATTCTAGACTACCACTTTGCAAAAGTCTTCAAAAAGTCATAATACTCTAATTATGACATAGTAAATATTTCAATTTCATAAATATTCTGTATAAATAGTAAATAGTTTTGCTATTATCACATTTTTACAATTTTTGTACTCAAAAAAAAGTTATGTATGGATAGGGCTGATGCCATTGAACATATTGAGGGGTTGGAAGTAAAAATATATTTACAGTATATTTGATTATGTTATGACACTTTCAAAGTCAGACCAAGTTGGGTGATAATAAGGCCATGCTAGTAAAAAAATCCCCGGACACCCAGGGGTTAAATATAGATTTAAAACAAATCATTGCTTGTGTATCAGGCTGCGCAGTGTCATTGTTAACTTGTTTCCATGGCAATGTTTTTTTTCTTAGCTAAGTACTCTATTTGAAGTCACTTAAATGCATCATAATTTTGTTGGGTTCGTACGGATGCATTTTTCAGTAGAAGCCACCATTTGTGAAAATTTGACAAACATTCCAAAGAAAGTGTACGGTCCATACATGACTTGGTCAGTCTTACCTTGAACTCGTAGGATTCCTCAATGACCACCTCCAGTTTGACGTGATCTCCCAGCATGGGGCGACCCATCTCAGCGATGCGCCTCTCCTCCTCGTCCTTTCCTGTCAGAGCCTCTTCTTCCTCTGCAACCTCCTCCTCTTTCTTCTCCTCTGCAAAAACACAATGCAGATGTAGACATTTTGAACATAGAAACGGTTGTATAAGCTAATATCAGCTAGCAACTGATCGATACTAGCGATGCAACAGCTACAGTACATTTCTGAAAAATAAAACTAGTAGTTCTATTTTTGAAAAGTGTGAATTTGAACCATCGATATCGTATAATGTACCATGTACATTGTTTCTAAAAAACTTCAAGTATTGGGTCACCATTTAACAAAGTTAATATCGATGTCATGTTTTTTTCTGTTTAGCTGCTGGCATAGCAATTGGCAAGCTAGCTTTGTGTAGGTTATAAAAAAATGAGTTTAACATTTTTATCATTTTATTTTGCTTTTATTTAATTTTGTTTATCAAAATACAAGAAATGGTCACAGCAAAAGGTATAATTATCAAGTTGTCTAGGCAGCTAAATGAGGCTAGAAATATGAAAAGTATGCACAACTAAAATTCTGACATCCTGTAATCTGAAACTTATTAACCACAATACATCTATTACCCAAAAACAACGTTTAAAGATTTTAATTGGATTAAAAAAATAATGTTAATGGGTAGCATGTCGATGAGCTAGCATTCTGTGAGAATAACAAACAAAACTTTCAAGTTATAATAACTTATTTAGTTGTGTTTAACGATACAAAAGTAGTGGGTAACTAAACAGTTGAAAATAAAGTGGTGGTTGATTAAGCTAAATATTATCCAAGTGAAACATTTTAAACATATTCTTCAGAATTCTAACATTACAATAGCAAATAAAGCTAGCCAGGTCAAATACATTTTGAAACAATTTAAGAAAAATATCATCATGCCACAAGAAAGGCACTTAGCTTGCTTTCGACGCACGAAAAAACCCCAAAACTTAAAAGTGATACTAATCACTTCACAGTAAAATTCGGATTAATGTTAGGGTTGTTTTTGTTCTGTTTCGCTGCTGGCATAGCAGTTAGCAAGCTAGCTTATTGTGAGTTATCAAAGAATGAAACTAACTTCAACATTTTAGTAATTATATTGCTTTTATCTAAAAATAATACAGAAAGAGGTTCACAATAGTTCTAATCATCAATCTTTTTTACCTACATGGGGCTAATATAAGACACTATGGTAGCATTAGCTAGCAATTGAAGTTGCCTCCACAAATACATAAATCTCTTATGTAACGTGAAATGTAGAAAGTATTATCCAAGTAGCACATTTCCACATTTTAATTGGATTTAATTTTAAATTTATTTGGCTTCAAGCATGGAAACTAGCGAGCTAGCCGTGTCTTTGCTTCAAGCTGTTTTAAATGTTAAATTCGCCTTGTTTAGTTGTATTTAATGAATAAAATACGAGTAGTAGGTAACTGCTTGACAACAAAGTAGTAATTAAAGTCAAAAGCGCTGGTGGCCATGGTGACAATCGGGCCCGCTAGGTTTTGCTGCACCACTTAAGAGCTGTCGCCGCCCGTTTAAGCACACATGAGCTAACAACGCAGACTTAACAACATGTCCACAGACGCTCATAGTGACTCGCTGAATGACACTAGATGGCTGCGACAACTGCAGGAGGTGGATTATGACTCGTTTTTTTGGTCTTCTCGTGCGGCGAGAGAATGTAATGTCTCTTGAAATTGTGCCTGAATTCTGAAGGGCTAGTTAAATGGACTGTATCATGGGGGTTCAACTTTTGGGAGATTTTAGCTATGTTACAATTTTGATTTCTCACCCTAAACATCCCTTTAAGTGTTATTTCCCTTCATTGGTGGATTTATAAGTATTCCTTGCTTATTCGGCGCTCCAAGGACCGACCCCACCCGAGCACATAAACGTGACTTGAGGAGAGGCCTGATGACGATAGCAAGCTTTCACACAACCCGTAAAAGAGTGAATACATGCTGACCTTATCCATACTTTTTAGTTTTGTTTTGGTTCTGTAATTGAGGAGGAGAGATTTTGCAGCGGTTTCATTGATTAGTTACAAGGTTTTTTTGTGGAAGATGTCAAAGTGGCAAAAATGTGTGTTTGGGTGCACACAGTTGAACAATCAACACCAGTAATAAATAAGCCACCTGCGGGCGGAACTGTTGTTATAAATATTCGTTCCCATGGGACCGATTTAATAGGAGGAATGGCTCTTAAGTTTGGTTTATGCTTAATGTGTGAAGGCACCACGCAGAAATTTAACGTGCGGAATTTTTCAAGTGTTTTTACCAGACTTCTCATCTCTCCCCAGTGTCCGCACTCCCCATGAGTTATTTACCGTATTTAAGTCACAGTAGTCCTTTTTAGCCGAATCATAAATGTGTTTTTAACGGCAAACTAGCAATAGTTCATCGGCCATGTTTTCCGAGCGGAAGCAAAAATTCCAGAAGGTACATCTTGTGGAAAATCTGAATGCCGCACGTAGGGGCGCAGTTGCTGAAATTCCGTCATGGAGTTACGTCGTGAAGTCGCGCGGAGCTCGTGGATGCGTCAAGCATAAAGGAAAGCTTGGTCACTTGACGCAGTTTTTTGTTGGTTAAACGCCTGCTTTTGTTTTCTTCATTCACACCACTAGTGTATGGATGGATGGATGGATGGATGGATGAATGGATTTCGTGGCCAGCCGACATTGAACGACGTCATGCAGGGGGTGAGGCAGGTACATAGTGAGAGGTGCAGCTTTAGTAAACAAGACATTTCACTCTCCCGGTTAAAAATATCGGTAACATAAAACTCATAATAAATAAGAAATAAAATCGGCAATGTGCCTAATGTAATTTATATGCACGTTTCACTTTGAAAAGTTTAGTCTCATGATTATTTTTGTCAATCAAATGACAATCGACCCAATGCTAATACTGGAATTGTGAATGTGAAATATGCATTTGGAAGAACAAATTAAATAGTTAAAAATGTCTTATTTATTTGAATAGGAATTTATTTTCAGGGAACATGTGATCTAGTGGGGAGATTTTGGCAATGTGAAAACATTTGAAAAAGGTGGAAGAACATTGTGAAAAAAGTGAACATTCACACAATTAGCAGATGCTAACAATGAAGTTATGCAACATGACACACACACACACACACACACACACACACACACACACACACACACACTGGAGTCAAAGCAAAAGGAGGGCGAGAGGACTTTGCTGTCAGACAAAATCTGTCACGTATAGCCCTACTGAGATCCGCTGTGTGTATGCGTGTGTGTGTGTGTGAATCACTGAGCGTGTATGTGTGTGTGGGTCCTGACCCATGTGTTTTGGGCTGTTTTGCCCTCTCCGGGCTGTTCCTTCCTCACACGCTGCACTTTAGGCCTGCTGTGAACTCGCCTCTCGCCTAGTCTTCTTTTTTTTTTTTGTTTTACGACAAAAAATAAAGGTGTAATATCACGAAATCGTCCGCAAACTTCTCTCTCGGTCGGATGTGTGTGACCTCACCTGCGAGTTGGAAATGAAATGAAACTAGTTGTTCATGTTCCGAGTCAGCTTTCTTATGTAACTTATCTGTGAAGGCATTCATTGGTTATAAAAGGTCCTCAATTATAATTCAGTTTTACATAATCAGCGACAGTGAATTATTTAAAGGGCAGCTAAAGCCAGGATTAGCCATTTTTCACTGACAAGCGTACTGCAGTTTTGTTTTGTTTTTTTAATCAGGATAATATTATTTGTTTTGGAGTAAATAAATAACTAAAGATTTCCAAAACAACCTCTAGAGATGAGCAATATGAAAAGTCCACATGCAGTTTTGGGGCCGATTGATCCTCGTTTTTTTGAAAATTTTATTACTGTATTTACAATGTTTTTGACTGGACAAATTTTGTCCCATTCCTTCTCACACATCATTGGAAATGGGATGGGGCACTGCCATATTGCTCATCTCTAGGGTATAGTAAGGATAAGTATGTAAGTATATATACATATATTTCAACGGCTCATTTTAAAAATGTGCATACTTTGCAGTCAGATTTGGCAGTTTTGTGCAGCGGGTGAATTTTAGAGTTAAATTATTGTATTAAGAGATTGAAAAAAAATGTCTCTGAAACAAATTTAGTTTTTTTTAATGATTTTATGCCAATTCCAAGACTTTACTTTAGGAAATGTTGCTCGCAATTAATAATGGAAAATTTTGTGATTAATTAGATACACATTTTGAATATAAAGATGATTAACATTTATGTAAAAAAACAAAACAAATCCCAAGTATTGTGCAAATTTAGACGAAAACTACCTGAATAAGCCAGGAACCATTAAAATGCTTGCCTTCTCCCTTCAGTAATGTTGAAAAATAACGCCGACTCCTCCTAAATTTGAGGACGTCCCAAAATTCGTTGGAAGCCGAGAGAAAAAAAATAGAAAACACCTTCAACCACAGGTGTAAAACTCAAGGCCCGGGGGCCAGATTTGGACCGCCACATCATTTAACGTGGCCCGCAAAATGCTAATTATGACTGCAAATTTCTGTCTAAAACACCAAATTTGCATGTTTCCTTCAACTTCAACAGTTTTTAGCACCCTCTGATTTCAAAAATGTGTAAAATTAATTTGATTCCACAGTCACAAGGGCCCGCCAACAGAATCCAAAGGTACAATGTTGCCCATGATAAAAATGAGTTTGACACCCATGCCTTAATCCATTTCGGAATTTTTAAGGTGTCACCATCATTTTTACATAAATCCTATTAAACCTATAATCGCCAATTCATTTGTGTCCGTTTAAAATGTCTCATGACCGCTAGTAATCAGCATGACGGTTGTGATGCTATTCATTTTCAAAGCATCCTCTGAATTTCTTGTTGGTTACACCGTTTCATTTGCATAACCAAAACTCCAAAATGAAATCAAGCATCCTATTAGCGCTGTGACTAATCAAGGTAACAGCCGTTATATTAGATCTCATTAGATGGCGAAACTACTAAAAGTGCCACGCAGTGCCTAATGAGCGCGATGAAATGAGGACATCATGTGATGACTTTTCCGTTGGCGCATCCGAACACACGCATGCGGGGATGGAGGTCATAAAATGGTGTGTAGGACCAATCTAGAGCACAGAGGAGACCATAAAACATGGGTGTTAAATACCCACAAAGCACTGCAGCGCTCAAAGTGTGTGTGTGTGTGTGTGTGTGTGTGAGGTGTGTGCATCTCTGTGTGTGTTTGTCTATCCCTGAGGTGTGCTTCATCTCCTTGCTATGATTCTTCTGTCAGATCCGAACCTCAGCTATAATCTGTGAACACACACCTGGTCAACACAAAGAACTGATAGCACTATTCGAAGTGTGTGTGTGTGTGTGTGTATGCATGCGCACGTGTGTGATATGGGCTTGCTTTAATGCGTGTGTATGGTAGAGGTATAGGTGGTGTGAAGACATAAAATTTCAACCCCAGACAGGAAGTGGAAAACAGGGATCTTCAAAAACATCAGCCAATACATGTTCAATGCCAATTTAGTCATACTGGACAAAAAAATGTAGATTTGAATTGTTTGTTGTTGGTGTTTGGCTGCCACGATTAATTGAGGTGATCCTTGCGATATTGACGTTTAAAAAGCTAGCTAGCTATATGTCATATCAAGCACTTGGTCCTCCAACCACCAGGGGGCAATGTTTCCCACGTATTTACATGTCAAACGCTTTTCTCACCCTAATATATTATTTACCAGTATGAAATGGCATTGAGTTTCTCACTTGATTCCTAATATATACCGTGCTGGCTGTCAATTGAGACCCATTTTGAAAAATCCGATTGGCAAAAACTTAGAATTTGGTTTGAAATGACTGAAAATGACTGCTAATTGATTAAAATTTGTTTAAAAGTAAATAATGTGCTTGGTTCTAAGTAGGTTTCGTTTTTTCATTGGTTTGCACTGAGCAGTTAAGTTAACTGTGTTGCCCCGTGTGCTATTTGTTTGATTATTTACTTGATTTATTTTAGTTTTTTTATCGTTATTATTTGTAAGTATCAAGCCGTGAAGCCTAGTTTACTGTATATTCTGCTTGTTTAAAAAAATAGACATGTTTGACCAAACATGATGAATAATTGTGATTAATAATCGTGATTATTACTTTGGATATAATCGTGCAGCCCTAGGTTGTGTGTTTTTTTTTTTCTCAAACATAACTATCATCATGTTAATAGGTGTCGAACTACAGTCCTCAAGGGCAGTATACTGCATGTTTTCCAGTTGTCAAATGGGTATGGGCCAATAGAATGGGACCACTTGGGGAAATTTCCGTTTTTTTGTTTGTTGTTCTCTGTACATAGAGAAACATTGTGCCAAAAACGAGAGGTCGAAATCCCGTTTCATTCTTTTTAAATCCAAATTTTTAACCCCAAATTTAATTCTTTCGCTAAACCATAAAAAACAATATGATTCATCGTGTTAATATCAAATATTTGCGCAGGTATTCAATGTTTCTTTTATGATTGGAGTCATACTCTTCTGATTCGCATCTATATTTTTTCTATGCTTCAAAATTACAATGTAGCACAGTATGTGCTTTTGCGCCCACCTTCTGTGTGCATTCCACCTGTGAACACTTGTCAGAGGGAAAAAGCTATGACATTTTAAACCCCAGCAGCAAATTTCACATCTTGCACAGGAAGCCCTGAAAGCTCTTGAGTGGCGGGAAAAAAAAGAAGAAGAGGAGGAAGATGAAAGGACAGGTGTGATTCCCAAGCAAGCACCAGAAGGGAAGCAAAGGAGGAAAAGTCAAGAATACACACACACACACATATTATATATATATATATATATATATATATATATATATATATATATATATATATATATATATATATATATATATATATATATATATATATATATATATATATATATATATATATATATATAATGCTTGGCCTCAATCAAAAAGCCAGTCAAAATAGATGCCGCAAAGTAGGATTAGTGAATGTGATTTTGCTCAGCCAATCAGCATTGAAAGGTTACTATAATCATGTAAAAGGTTTGATTAAATATCATTTTTAAATGGTGTCATTATTATTTATATATTGACACTTAAACATTATGAAAAGGTTACTTCTTAAAAAAAAATGATTTGTTACATATTTGGGTTAGGCATAACAACGGATTTTTCAATAATTTCATAAATTTGTCATAATTTCGATCATTTTTGAATAATATTTTTTTTTATTATTACAAATTCAGGTTCTGGAATTCAGGTTCTTAGAAATGTTGGTTTTACCTAAATTAAAGCTGCAAGAATAATCTTAAAAAAGCGTCATCTACATGACTTGATTCAGGTGGATTAAATAAAGTTAAAAAAATCCACAATTTTTACGACATATTTTTACAATTTATTCAGAGTCCAGACATTAATTCACTGGTACTTTTTTTTCCAACTGTTTGGCTAAAGGAGGCTCTAAAAATGAATTATCAAATAAATTAAGCAATGAAGCATCGATTAATTTAGGTAATTATGTACTGAATCAATTGATTACTTCATTTAATTAAGTACTCAATTTAATTGATTGCTTTCGGTACTAAAGCACTTAATTGCCCTTTATACTAATGTACTAATTTAATAGATTACATTTGGTCATTAAGTATTGAATCAATCAATTGCCCTATGTGATTAAGTACTAAAGTTAACTGATTACTTTAGGTTAAAGTACTTCAGTACCTCATTACTTTAGGTACAAGAGAGTAATCTATTACATTAGATCACTAAACAAATCAATTAAGTTAGGTACCGTATTTTCCGCACTATAAGGCACACCTAAAAGCCTTAATTTTTTTTAAAAACCTGATGGTGCGCCTTAAAATCCGGTGCGCCTTATGTATGGATCAATATTGAGATTGGGATTCATAGATGGGGAAAGAAGTGATTAAAAAAAAGCTTTACCTGTTTCTTCTATGTGTTTTCTTTTGTGTTCTTTTATATTTTCTTTTATGTCTTTTGTGTGTTTACAGTTGAACAAGGTTGCTCATATTGACAGTGAGTTATTATGCTACTGAGTGTTATTATTTAAGTTATTATTGTTATTACTTTGTATTACTATATTGTGATTATTATTGTGATCATTAATTGAGGGTGCGCCTTATAATCCGGTGCGCCTTATATATGGAAAAAGTTTTGAAATATGTTATTAATTGAGAGTGCGCCTTATAATCTGGTGCGCCTTATAGTGCAGAAAATACGGTGTATATTTTTCAAGATTACCATATTTTCCGCACTTTAAGGCGCACCTAAAAGCCTTGATTTTTTTCAAAAAAGCTGATGGTGTGCCTTATCATCAGGTGCGCCTTATATATGGATCAATATTGGGATTGGTAGATGGGGAATGAAGTGATAAAGTAAGCTTTACCTGTTTATTTTGTGTGTTTACAGTTGAACAAGATTGGCCATGTTGACATTGAGTTATTATGCTATTGAGATTTATTATTTGAGTTTGACTTTGAGTATTACTATATTGTGATTGAAAAAGTTTTAAAATATGTCATTAATTGCGGGAGCGCCTTAAAATCGGGTGTGCCTTGTATACGGAAAAAAGTTTTCAAATATGTCATTCCTTGAGGGTGCGCCTTATAATACGGTGCGTCTTATAGTGCAGAAAATACGGTATTTAAGTACTAACGTTAGCAATGACTAAATAATAAGGTACTAAATCAATTGATTACTTTATTAATTTACTACATACAAAAGTACCAAATTGATTCCTTTTGCACACACTTTAGGTACTAAAATATTGAATACGTCTATAAGTCTATGGGGGGGTGTCGGGAAGGGGGGGGAGGGGGGGTCTCACACCTGTCCAATCTGCCCCGTTGCCTCTCCTCCACTGGGGGGCTTGGAGAAGAATGTAGAAGGAGGACTGCTTATTGTACTCCTCACGGTCTAAGATCCTAACCGTTAGGGTCTTCCTGTATGGGACACCCACACACACACACACACATAGAAGTGGGGTGGTAAATGCATGCATGGTAACAAACCAAACAACATGGCTCAAATGAATACACAAAACACACACGCATGAGAGGAGGGGATGTGGTGCACAAGGCGGTGATTCGCTCAATGAGGCTCCTGCCGACCTTTGGAGTCTTCGCTCTCCACCAGGCGAGGTTCTCCGATCTCTACGTAGAAGGTTTTGTTCTTCTCGTACTCCTCGTCGTCAATTATTTTCACGTTGATGGTTTTACTGAAGAGGAAGGAGGGAGGAAATCGAAGAGAAAGAGAAGGAGGGGGGAAAGAGAAGCAAAAGAGAAAAGTGAGGAAAAGGCTGGGAAAATTAAGAGGAAACAGAAAGTTTGGGATTTCCCACTATACAGTGCAAATTGTAAAATTTGGGCAAAAGTATGTTCTGGTTGTAATAGATAAGCTTTTTGATGGTTTTCCGACAATAAACCTGGAATAATCACATTTCGGAATAAACTGCATTCTTATAAATCCGGTTGAAAGGTTGAAATTATTCGTGGCATCATCCACAAAAATGTGAATAATTGTCAATATTTTCTCTTACTGTCATTGGAGCTCAGAAAAATTGAATCTTTTACATCTACAATTGTCAAATTATAGTAAAATTGGAGTGAACGTGAATAATTGTCAATATTTTCTCTATAATGGTCATTGGAGTTCAGAAAAATTGAATCTTTGACGTCAATAACCGTCAGTGGCGGTGAATGAGTTATTTCTATTATAGTTTTCAAATCTATAGCTGTCAGCTAAGCTCAGTGAAATCGAATTTGAAACGACGCTAATCGTCAATGGCGTTGAATTAGTTAATATTCTGTCTATATGTCAGTGGCGTTGAATTAGTTAATATTTTGTCTATAACTGTAAGTGGAGCCCAGAAAAATGGACTCTTACATCTATAATAGTCAAATTATAGTAAAATTGGACTTTGAACGTCAGTAATTGTCAATGGCGTTGAATGAGTTAATATTTTCTCTATAATGGTCATTGGAGCTCAGAAAAATTCAATCTTTGACATCAATAGTTGTCATTGGCGTTGATTGAGTTTATAATTTCTATAATAGTTTTCAAATCTAAGCTGTCAGCTGAGCTCAGTGAAATCGAATTTCGAACGACGATAATCGTCAATGCCGTTGAATTAGTTAATATTCTGTCTATACATCAATGGCGTTGCATGAGTTAATATTTTGAATATTACTGTCAGGGGAGCCCAGAAAAATTTAATCTTTTACACCTCTAATTGTCAGCGGTCTCGAATGAGTTTATATTTTCTCAAATTTTTCAAATCCATAACTGTCAGTGGAGCCTGGTAAAATTGAATTTCTCATCAATGTCAATGGCTCTGAATGAAATCAAACTTTGCCCTGGTACAAGTGGGAAATCGGCAATTTTTCCACCAGCAATTCAGCCAAAATATTCACAGCCGTTTGCTATGAACTGTAATATAAAATATGAGGCATTTATGTATAAGTACCGATAGAGAGAAGGATGAATTTGTTTCGCAAGGTCATGATTCAGCTTCAGGTGAATCTTAATTAGATGAAACTAGAGGACAGGGCCACTAAAACGCTTGAAACACTAACGTGCCTCAAAGCTTTTTTGCTTTTGTAACAAAATTACACTTATAATGGGATTTGTTTGGCTGAATTAGCAATAGACTGACAAGTGACGACACAGTTTGAACAAAAGACTTCAAGAACATGTGAAAAAAAAGTGCGGAAAGGATAGTAGAAAAGAAGAGAAGAAACAAGTTTTCCCAGTTGATTTCATCCCCGAATAACTAACAAAACACTCATCAGTCCGCTATGCCAGGACAACCGCACTTGGTCGATAAACCCCGTCAAGCCAGTACTTTTCGTTTGCTTGTTTATCTTTTCGCTCCCATCTGGACCCGAAAAGCCGGTTCCAAAATCCAGTACAAGGACAGCTGAAAGAACTTGTAATCTGGCCTGTAGGGCATCGCAACATGAAGCCACGCACAGATGCACATATTATTCGTGGAAATAAACTATAAACTAACCCTTCTGGTAATAGTAAATGGTAATGTTTCATATATGTGTACCGTATTTTTTGGACTATAAACTGCAAGTTTTTCTCATGATTTCAGCCCGTGTCGGCTAGTGTGATTTATCTGCATTTTTTTCTTTCACTAGGACACAATCCATGGGTAAAGTAAATGTGTGAACCTGTTCACCAAAATCAAGTTATGGAACTATGAAATTGAACTGAAAAGATGGGAATCAGAATCAGTGGCTGCGCTGAAACTATTTAAAAATATAGTATTAGAAATTTATATATATATATATATATATATATATATATATATATATATATATATATATATATATATATTAGAGCTGCAAAATTGATTGAATTTTAATCGCGATGACGATATTGGCAGCCACGATTAATTAAGCTGATCCTCTGCGATATTAACATTTAAAAAGCCGGCTACTGCACATGCAATATTTAAGCACTCTGTCATCCTACCACCAGAGGGCAATGTTTCCCACATGTTAGCATGACAAAAGCTTATGCTTTTCTAACCCTGATATATTATTTACCAGTGTGAAATGGCATTGAGTTTCTCACCTGATTCTTAAAATATACAGTGCTGGCTGACCTATTTAGAAAAATCCAATTGGTTCAGTTTGAAATGACTGAAAATGGCATTTTGACTGCTAATTAATTAAAATTAGCTTAAACGTAAACAATTTCCTTGGTTCTAAGTAGGCTTAGGCTTCATTTTTTTTTCCATTAGTTTGCACTCAGCAAGTAAGTTAATAATTTAGTTTATTTATTTTAGTTTATTATTATTATTTGTAATTATCAAGCCTTGAAGCCTTACGTGTTTAAAAAAAAAAAAAGGGCAATAAACAGACACGTTTGATAAAACATGATGATTAATCACGATTGCAATATTGACCGAAATTATCGTGATTATTATTTTGGCCTGAATCGTGCAGCCCTAATATATATCTGCTGCTTATATAACGGTGTCTGAAATATACAGTACTTTGAATTAGATGCACAGATAAGATTAGGACACATCGTAGATTTATACACAGGATAGTGATACTAAAGTATCCAAAAGAGTGCATTAAGACAAGATGTGTGGTTCACACTGCACTTTAAAGGCACTTTAATGGACTTAATTGTCACGGCGGTGGAAAATGTGTAGCCGGCCTCTCATTATCTCATTACGCACACCCAGGTTGAGCTATCTGCCGCTTGATCCAAACAAAGCAGAGTTTAATCCTGTAAATTACCGACATACACACACAAAGCAGAGGGGATTAACCTATTAGACAGGGCGCGCTCATTTAGGAATGTCCCATAAGAGCAGATGGAGAACAGTTCCCAACCTTCTGGACTGGAGAAGAAGCCAATGACTAACAGACTGCAGCCCTCACAGCAGCTGGAGGAAGGATGGAGGGGTGATGGATGGATTGGGGAAGGATGGAATAGACATGGCGAGATGATGGAGTGGAGAGAGATGAAGGATGAAAGGACGGATGAGTGAAAAAAAGAGTGGACGGATGATGGGATGACGAATGGCGAAAGAATAGAAGACGGCTGGAGGGCGGACATTTTGTCAAGTTACTGTAAGGTCTCTATTTAATATATATATATATATATATATATATATATATATATATATATATATATATATATATATATATAAAATAGAAGCTACACTACTGGCTGGGGTTGCATTTATCATCCACTAGATGGAGCTACGCTAAAGGGAATGTCAACAAAACAATCATCTATCTCAGTCAAAGACATTATGAATAAGACAATCAGAAATGAAGAATAAAGATGATTTGTGGAAGGTACTATCTGTAGAATGGAAAAAATACCTCTTGATTAGATTCCAAAGACTGTTTGGATCAATGCCAAGACGAATCAAGAGTTTACAAGAATATTATTATGATTCAATTAAATATGAAACTTGAATTGTTCTTAATCAAATTGCAAACAAAAACCTTAAAGTATGTTGTTTTGTAGGTTTAAAAACAGTTTCCGGATTCATTTTATGGAATCTTGCTTTCTTTTACAAAAAAACTGTTCGGTATTTTTTTACACCTTGTCCTCATATAAGTTGTTTTATATTTTTGAACCCCAAAAATGCAGCAAAAAATGAGCATTTTACAAATTAACCCCAAAAATGAGATCAAATGACCTAAATAGCAGTCGGTGAGCTCTTGACCCAAACTGAAATTTTTTTTCTCAACTATTCGAGTTCTGCTTTTGCGGTCGAGCGGTGAAAGAAGAATTTTTTTGAAAGTTAAGATATTCAGGATGAATTGAGGACATCCTGTGACATATAAAGAAAACGTAGAAGGGGAATAGAGAGCACTTAACGAAGGTAATGGAGGAGGCATGTCAGAGTGCACTTAATGAGGCATAATCAAACTATTATGCAAATGTACTCTCTTAATTAATTCCCCTCTGGGGAATCATTAATATCAAAAACACACAACCACATTCGCTTATACCGTAGTTGTCAATACAACCTGACTCCAGTCCTATAGATGGCAGTACTGAGGATTACAATCTGTTGGGTCACTGCTCTACTTGACTTCAATTAGGAATCAGGAGGTGACCCGGAATGAAAGTGTGGTATATGAAAGTTTTTCTCTGCATCTGGCGCAGAGTGGAAGTAACACGTGACGGAATCGAGTGAGGTCATGCGGAAAACGGTCAAATCGGGTCGTCGGCCATATTAGTTACACAGCAGGAAATCGATGAGGAGGTGGCGGGGCTATGTTTTTTTTTCCCCAAATTCGGGAATGGTGACTTGTCTGTTGAAGCTGGCAGACATCGTACATGACTGACCACACACACGCACACATTCCCAGACGGAACGCGCATCATCACGGTGCGAAACGCACAATGAAAAATCCCGAAAGATGAGGCGCATATTCCGCACGTGACCCGCGGGCTTGTGTGATGCGTTGTCATGGCGATGGGATATTTGGTCCACCAACAGGGGCAGAGAAGATTGTTTCCAGACCACCAATGTGCGTGCGCGTGCCTTGACACACACACACACACACAAAGACTCACTCTATGTGTGTATAATATTTGACAGTAGCGCACTTTGTTTGCAATAAGCTGTGTCTAAGCGCCTGCGTCCAATCATGTGATGATATATACAGTGGGAACAAAGTAAATACATGACTGCTGTCGTGTGTGTGTGTGTTTACATGCGTGTGTGTGAGAACAAAAAAAGAGTCAATATATTTGATAACCTTGACATACAAGAATGCTCTTTGTCCTTACTAGTAAGACATTTCAGTGCACCAGTTGAATTACAGTCTTTCCAGTATTTTTTTTTTTTTGCTATTCCTAGTACCATATTTGGTCTAGTACCACATTATACTTAATTAGAACCTTACTCATAAACTGTGCTGGATTATTTAGACTTCTCAAACTATAGACAATATTAGCGGATTTGACTTTTTAACGCAATGGTAAACCATCAAGACGGTTATCAGCCCATGCCTGATTACTAGTAGACATAAAAGTGGCAAAATAAATGGAAAAATTGTAATTCCCCAAATCAAACATGCACTTTAAAAACAAACAAAAAAAACAAAAACAATAATTACCATTTGGGGACAAGCTAGCAGCTAGTTCCTGTTCCAGCTAACAGCAGCTCGTATTAGCTGAGGTTGTAACGACATTATTTTCTGTAAAAGAAGCGAGCAGACTGAACCAATGTCCGAGTCCATCCTTTTTCATACGCAAGAATATTACCAATACGGAGTGGATCGTGTAAAAATTAGGATGTTTTCATCTGATTCAACTAAGAGCGCACCGGTTAAAGAACACGGAAAGGTATTCCATTTGACTCATTTATTAATTGCGATCTTTGAGCTTATACACACAATCATCAACTTGGTGAAACACGGATGGTGCGCAACTTTGGGTATTGATGGTAAAATTAACTTGAGTTGCGTCGCGACGAAAAGGAAAAACAACTGCGTCGATCGCATTCAACGTGGTGCTGCGTTTACTGACCGCTCATAATGTGGGAAATCTGAAGCGCGATTAACGAACGCGCAACAAATATATACACAACAAATATATATAAATATGAGTTTCAGGAAGATGGGAGTCATTCTATTTTGCGATCATTTTTACATTGTTGCAGAAAACACCAGAATTTGACCCATAAATTAAGGGTCCATCCCATTATTTTGGGGGAATTACGGTACTTTGCGAATGGGAAAAATAACTTAAATTTGATTCCCAGTAGATGATCATCCCTTTTCCACACTTACATTTGATGCTTACAAGGATTGTGGTGCCTTCATACATGCATGGAAGCACACACACACACACACACACACACACACACGCGCGCACACACACACACACGGGAAGATTTGGGCTTGAAAAGGTAGACGCGACAGGACCCCTGTGTGTTTACATCCCTGACAAATAGCCTCCATCTGCCTCTTCCAAAGCAGCTGAAACGTATCACTTCTCCTCCCGTGCATCTCTTTTCACACATTATCACCTTTTGGGTATTTATAGAAGTAAGTGTTGCCATTGTACGGGGAGAAAAGAAAAATGAAGTTCATTAGTTGCACTCCCGGCGCATGAGCGGCAGTAAATGTGCAAAATCAGATTGTTTATGCATATTTATTGCATTCAATCTTGATTACTTCTACTGCATCTGTAATAATATAAGCTTTGACATGCGAGACGAATATTATAGCATTGTAAACATTACATGTATGCACGGCACATGTATTACTTGTATTTAATTTAACCACATTTAGTATGCATGAATTGCAATGCAAGGATATTAGATGCACGGGATGTTTATTACTTGTATGAAGAATAACTGCATTCAATATGTATTAATTGTGCTGTAAGTATATTAAAAGCATTGCAAACATATAAAATGCGCTGTTGATGGAGACCATATTTTCGCCAGCCCCCCCCAGAAAAGAGCAACCCCCCCTCCCCAGTCGATGCACTGAATATAAATAAGATTATTATTGATGAAAATTGTCTACCTACACATGTATCCTTTTTAACATTAACAACAGAAAAACGCAATATAAATCAAATTTCAACAACCGTTAATTATTTTTATCGTGTTTATACGGGTTATAGCTTAGTCTAAAATGGAAAAAAAAAAAGAAGCAAGTGCACCAAAGTGCCTGAAACTAAAAGAAAATGATGAAAATTATTACTTTATTGCAATGACATTCCACATGACAAAAACAAAGACTTTTCCTGGGATCATCCGTGCACCCCCTGGCATTACCTCGTGCCCCACCAGGAGGGCCCGCCCCACTATTTGACAAGCACTGATGTAGACTAACAAATTAGGTATTAAATACCTTGCTCGTCTATGACTAATCAGAATTTTATTAATTATATCAGATTTATAGATACAAGTACTCTCTCTCTTTCTCTCTCTCTCCCTCTCTCTCTATATATATATGTATATACTCTATATGTACATACACATATAAATGTATACAGTTTCCCTCATGCAAAGCCATGCAGGAAGTTTTTTTTTTTATTATATTATTACAATTATTATTATGAGATAAGGGAAGAGAAAAACCCCGCCTCAGCATGACATATTTGGGTTGGAAAAAGCGAGTTTGGGAAACAGGTTTTATTTTAAGTGAGTGTGTGTTTGTGTGTGTGCATGCGTGTGTGTGTGTGTGTGTGTTGAGCGCAGTGGACAATCATCCACTTAGCATGACAGCAGTGACAAAAGACAGTATGCATTCATTTCTTGTTTTTTCTAAGAATTTAAAATGCGCACTTGGAAAAGTGACCGTACTGTATGTGTGTGTGTGTGTGTGTGTGTTCTCTCAGGCTGCTAGCCGCTTCGTTTGCGCAGAACAGATTTGGCGTAGGCGGACTAGTGAACAAAATGAGTGTAAATGCAGGTTGTATGCTCTCTTGTTTACGTCAACTTCACTATGCATTTTTTTATGTTACGAACATGAATTTTTTTTATGACTTTTTATGAGTTTCAATGCAAATAATTGGATTTCCTGACATTGATTTTAGAATAATAATCCCAAAATCTACATGTGTAGAAAAGACTGTCTGTAACTTCCACTTTCAACCCAGGCTAAACCTAGCTCCTTCCACACATACAAAGATGTTGGCCGTTTTTTAGGGGTATCGTTTTAACTCACTTCCTTATAGGGCTTGAACTAATAAATATTTTTGTAATTGATTATCCTATCAGTATTCCGTCAATTAATCAAATCATCTGAAACATTTAATTATTCTCGGTCTACTACTACAACTACTACCTTCATGTTTTTAAATCAGAAATATTCATTTTAAACTATAAAAAGTGAATATTCTATTAATTAATCCAAATAAATTTCATGTCAAAGAGAAAGCGTTGAAAGAAGATACTAGGGAGCTGAAATTTCACCTGGATTGTGGCATCTTGTCAAATTTCAACATGGCACTAATACTTAATTATCACACTACCAGGAATTGATATTGCTTAGTGATAATAAAGAAAATAAAGAAATAAGCAAGAATACACAAGAGGAATTGACGTTGTACTCAATTACTGGTACGGTCATCATTTTCCAAAAACTAAAGGAAATTTTTGCAAAAATCTTATTTTGAATACAAACAAAACTATTTTTTCATTTATATAATTTTCATATTGCATAAAAAACTTAAGAAATCAAGAAAAAACTCTATAACAATTACTGGATTATGAATATTATAATCAATTAGAAGTCAAACAATCAAATATATTTAACAGCTCTATTTCCTTGACAATAATGAATGAGAATATGAATGAAAGTATTATTAAAAAAAAAAACAACTGTATTACACAGGAAAAAAAACGTATCTGCACTATAAAACGCACTGGATTGTAAGGCGCATAGAACAGAAGCTAAAGTCGTGGCTGGGGTTAAATTATGCATCCACTAGATGGAGCAGCGCTAAAGGGAATGCCAACAAAACAATCAGAAGCCAATCAATCTTTTCAATCAGAATTTAAAAATAAAGATGATTTGTGGTACGTACTAGCTGAAAAATGAGAAAAAATACCTCGATTACATCAAAAGACTGTTTAGATCAATGCCAAGACAAATCAAGAGTTTAAACGAATTTAATTATGATTCACTTAAATATTAAACTTACCTTTTTTAATCAAATTGCAACAAAAAATGACATTTCCTTGTGGTTTTTGCGTCTTGTTACCATATAATTTGCTTCGAAATTGGAGCATAGATAGCATAGCAAAATTTATAAGAATTTTTGCTGTAAAAAATACATTTATAACTGAAAAGTACTGGTAAAAATTGAAGAATTTACACGGCGATAAAGTCATTCAAATGAAAACTCACAATTCACACATTGTATAAGGCGCACCGGATTATAAATCGCATTGTCAACTTTTGAGAAAATTCAAGGCTTTTAGGTGCACCTTATAGTACGAAAAATACGGTAAATACATGAATTCCTTGAAGAGCAAATCCATAAATGTGGAGGTACACCTGCACACGTTAAGAGAGAGCACGGCATCTGCATTCATGTTGGCTTTTACAGGCTGATAATGTCATTAGCCACAGAAGCTAACCGCAACAACATTCTGACGGCGGCGGGCTAACGAGCTTGTGCCTACACACACGCACGCACACACACAATTTGGCCTTTATGGAGGCTAATAAGGAGCATGTGAGCTCGCGCAAACATTCACACCTGGGACACGACGCTACAGTTGAACTTCCAAATTAATTAAGGCGCAAACTTGCTAGCTTACCCCTTGACGCGCCGTTGTGTTTGTCTCATGTGTCCGCAGCTGTACGGCAACGCTCGTTTAAACATGGCAGCTGCTCAACTTCACACATGAGTTCATTTATACATTTTTTTTAATATGCTGCGTTGTGGGTATCTTTTGTTGCTTTCTGTAACGAAACTCTGAGAGTTTTCTTGTACTAGCGAGAAAGAGGAGAAAGGCCTGAAAATAATCTCATTTTTAAAAATATTTTCCCTACTGTCTGGTTTCCGATTTTAATTGGTTTTTACTCTTTTGCTTCGGGCAAATCACATTCAACATACTTGTTATGCTAGCCGACTTATTAAATGGTAAATTACGTAACTGTCGGAAAAGTTCAGGCCATAATTGCAAGAGAATGTTAAAAAATACAACATTAGCTGTAATGATAATAACTATTTTTTGACGAACGTTTTGACAAGAGAATAAAAATTAGAGCATTCAAAATTAATCGGCGGTTAATCGATTATAAAATTTACCAACAACTATTTTAATAATCAAGTAATTATAATCATGTAATTATTCTGATTTCTGTAGACATTTTTGATTTTACTTTGGAAAAATGATGACCAAACCAGTGACTGAATTAGGTTAAAAAAACAAAACATCCTTCGCGTGTAACAACAATTGTTTTTTTTAAATCACTAAATTATACAAAATTAATAACATTGAATGATAAATAATCTTTAAGTGAGGAAAACGAAAATATTTCTAATACACTCCAAAGCAAACAAAATATATCCGATTATTCGGAGAATCGGTCGATGAGATAATCGATTCTAAGATTATTGAGAGTGACAGAAGTAATAAAAATTAGTTTTTGTATTGACCATTTTTGGGTCTGTTTTCATATTTAACACAGTTTTTTTTGCCAAGGGAATGTACACTTTGTGCTATGATAACTTAGTGGTCTAGGTGAAATTTCAGCTCCCAAGTGTCTTCTTTTAACGCTATCCCTTTTGATGTTAAACGCCTTTGATGTAAAGATGAAATAATTTGATAAAATACTGCAACGTTTATGGTGATCCAAAATTTGTAATAAAAACCCACCACAACCTTGATTACATTTATTTTTAACTACACACTGGTTAAAAAAGAAAGAAAAAAGTATGATTTATTTTGTGGTAGGAACATATCAATTACATTTTACTTGGATTTATGAAAATTTCTGGTGAAATAAGTGCTCACGGAATCAAAGGCGCTAACTCGAGTTTCCATCGTATCTTTTTCCCAACTTCAATTTAATTCCAGGCAATTTCGACGTTGGAGGTCCCTCAAGATACATAAAAGCCTTTTGGCTCAGTGGCTTTTGTTTTGCGCATTGTTTTTCCCAGCTCACACTCGCATTGTGATCCTTGGCGGTCCTCTAAAATCACATTTACGGGACTGCTTCTCTTTATTGGACGGGCGCAATGAAAAACGTTTGATGAAGCCGTAAACAGATGCGTTTTGTTTTGGACTGCTCTGTGTGCGTGCGTGTGTGTGTATGTGTGTGTGTCTCAAAATCCCTCTTTATGTTGTTTCAACTATTTTGTTCCGTTAATCTTCATCGGGAATTTCCCACTGATGTCTTCTCTATCTTTGTCCCGATGTGAAGTAAGGCTAGCTAACCAAATAAGGGCATTTGGAACATCCCGGGGACTCCCTAACACACACACACACACACACACACACACACACACACACACACACACACATCGGAAATGGCACGGGTACGCTTGTAAATCTTGATTGGAAACACACGTGTGTGTGTGTGTGTGTGTGTGTGTGCGCGCCATATAACATAATGATAACTTCCACAAACTTGCCAGGAAGCTGCTGGGATGTCTTCTAAATGATGTCCTTTTAAGGTAACCTCACTTTTGTGTGTGTGTTTTGGTGAATGCACGTGTGTGATTGTGTAAAAGTTTTGTCCAGATGTCGAGCACCTCTGGGTGCTCACTAATGTGTTGAGGCGACATCTGGTTGGTGCGTAATGAAGTCACATAATTAATATTTAATTGGACAACATTTGAGTATTATTAAGTGTTGGGCAAGTCCAAAAAGCTTACAACCAGGGAATATATATATTTTTTTGAGATGATAATAATTTCCTGATATAATTTCCATATCATACACTAACAATGTTGCCACACGCTGCAAAAAATACATGAAGCAGTTTGTATACCATGACTTTAAATTTGCTATAAATGAGTTGTATTGCCTGTCTATGTAAGTTGCTTCACCATTTGTGTTCAAAAAGCCATTGCTTATGGGATATACCTGTAAAAGAAAAGAGTAAAGATCTGAGTGTTGTTGTATTGTCTGTCTACATGAGTTGCTTCACCATTTGTTTTCATTTATCCTTGCTCATGGGTTCTAACAGTAAAAAAAGAATACAAATGTGAGTATTGTTGTATTGTCTCTCTACTGGAGTTGCTTCACCATTTGTGTTCAAATATCCATTTATCTTGGGTTATAACTGTAAAGAATATATTTGAGTATTAGTGCACTGTCTGTCTACATAAGTTGCTTCACCATTTGTTTTCAAATATCCCTTGCTCATGAGTAAAAAAATAATACATATGTGAGTATTGTTGTATTGTCTCTCTACTAGAGTTGCTTCACTATTTGTGTTCAAATATTAATTTTTTTATGGGTTATAGCTGTAAAGAACATATTTGAGTATTAGTGCACTATCTGTCTATAAAAGTTGCCTCATCATTTTCAAATATCCATTGCTTATGGCTTAACTATGTGTGTGTATATATATATATATATATATATATATATAGTTGTATTGTCTGTCTACATAGGTTGCCTCACCATTTGTGTTCCAATGTCCATTGTTTATGGGTTATAGTGCTTCAACATTGATGCTAGTTTCTGTAGCCAGTCTATGGTATATTGTGTTGTGCATTAGCATTAAGCTATCAGACGTTTGTTAGCAAAAGTTATATTCTCTGGTTTTATCATTATATCTGTTCTTGGAGTAACTATCACTGTTCATTACTTTTGCCATGAATGTTCAAATTCAGTGGTGGCATTGCAACAACAACAAAAAAAGTATCAAATACTTGAGAAGAAGCCCTGTCAGCTGAAGTGGTGCTTTGAGACTGTTTGTTCAGACTTTTTCCACTATAGGAGACAGTTTTCTTAATTTAATTAATCCAGTCAAGAGTGATGAGAGAAGTGCATACACAAACAGAAACGCACACATACACACTTCCCATGCGCAGGCTTTAATTGCAATTAGGCCAGCGAACATGCTGTAGGTGAGCAGAGGAGGAGAGCGGTGACAGATGGCCAGGCAGTGGAACAAAGTCATGTTTTAATGTTTTCATACAAGCTAACCGCTAATGAGCACACACCAAAACAACAAGAGGGCACGTGCTTTTTTGTGTGTGGAACTTATCGACTGTAACTGGTGTCAAAACAAGTATCCTGGGTCCCCAACACAACTCCACCGACAGCTCAGTTCAGTTGGAAAATTAAAAAAAAAAACAAAACCCTGCACCAATCACTGCTGTGGACGTTTATTATTGTGGAATTTGTGGGTCTAAACTGATAAATATGCAGAATTTTGATGATGTCACCCACTTCTGGAAGATGGACAGGTAATCAAAATCAAGTTATGTCGCTTAGCGCGCCTTCAGTGCTCTTTTTAGATCTTACAAGTTGCCTATTAAAATGTGTTCATTTTCGTCAAAAAACAATCATGTATGCCGATGCTAGTCAAACAAACTTGCTTTCTGTATCATTTTAAGGGTTGCCCGTAGTAACATTTTTTGAAGTTATTTTTAAAATCCATCATGTGGATCATAAATCATGTGCTTTACAGCGGACATTCATGGAAACGCATTGCATTTTGGTGATGCGGTATCACCAGTGCTTGCAGAGTCGACTCAAGAAATCAGATGGGAATTGCTGTGTGATTTAATAATTTATTTTACCTTCTTGGTATGCACGTATGATAAGGAAGAGGTCTTTGTACTAAAGAAGAATTAAAAAAAAGACACATTTCTTAATGTACCAACTATTCAATACAGTATTTTGAATAAGTACCGTATTTTCCGCACTATAAGGCCACCGGATAATAAGGCGCACCCTCGAATAATGACACATATTAAAACTTTTTCCATCTATAAGGCGCACCGGATTATAAGGCGCACCCTCAATTAGACATATTTTAAAACTTTTTCAATAGTAAATTCAAAGCAATAACAATAACTGTAAATTCTCAATAGCATAATAACTCAACGTCAATATGAGCAACCTTGTTCAACTATAAACACACAAAAGAAACAGGTCAAGCTTACTTTATCAGTTCATTCCCCATCTACCAATCCCAATCTCAATATTGGTCCATATATAAGGCGCACCTGATTAGAAGGCGCACCATCAGCTTTTTCAAAATATTACGGCTTTTAGGTGCGCCTTATAGTGCGGAAAATATGGTATTCAAAATATGAATCTATAAAAAACAGAGCTGTCATTTCATGTAAGCGTGATGTCAAGATTTGAGATCAGCATTGCTTTTGAGTAGAAGACAAAGACTAGGGTGTGAAACTTGGAGAAATAATGGAAAGTTGCTCAACATGTGCTGACATCAACATGACGTAACGTCGATAAGACACATACAAAAATGCAAACTTTATTTGAGGCCGACGTGGGCGAAGTGAGAGCGAAGACAAGAGCAGCGATACGGACCAATTCCGCCTTTTTCGACATAATGACTCCACGTCAAGAGATGTCAAGAGGAAACCGATGTCAAGTAGAACATCTCACTATCGACCAGGGTGTGATGTACATGACCTCACTTTGTTACCGAGAGAGAAAAGTGCCTTCCCCAACTTTTCCTACAAAGTTGGAAGCAACCAGTCGTAAAAAAATAAAAAAAATATATATATCATGCTAAGATGAGCGATTTAAAATCAGGTGCGATTTAGCAATGGGTCCAACTTGAAAACAAAATTCAGTGGACTGTAAAAGAAGCAAGACTGAGCACAAGCTGATCCATTTTTTTTTCCTCTTTGGTACCAAGTGTCTTTTCTGGCTTAGAAGAGCTAAACAAACAAGAGATAACCCTTCTTCACACACACGCATTGAGAAAACTCTCTGGCTGCGGTTTCCCTGGAGACGCAATCGAGTTACGCCGCCCGAGGCGACAGATGGAGCCGGCTGTTAGCGAGCCGTCGACGGACGCGCCGCACATTCACATCGAGGAATGGAATCCCATCCAATGGAATCAAATAGAGATAGCAATTTGCAGCAGCTATTCAGAAACAACTTTGACATGAAGATGTTCAGATACAATCAATGGCCAGTTGGCTGGAATGTCTTCTCATAAATTTTGGAGTGTTTGCACAGGAGGTCTGCGCATGGCTTGAATTTACAGGTTTTACAGGCGTAAGGGGCAAAAAAGACAGAAATTTTCTACTAATACACAAAAACTACCATTTTTATACGAGAATATAGAAAGAGGAACCAAAACAACTTAAAAATGTCTGAAATTTTCAAGTTCAAAGTTTTTTTTTTTAATGTTTAATTTTACGTGAAGCCGTAAAGCAAAAAACATCAAAGCGGTTGAATTTCATTGAAATATAAAATTTATAGTAACTCCTTCAATGCAAAGGACATATTTTCATGTTTTTAAAGAGGACAGACATTCAATCCCATATACTTTACTCATTCAATGCCATGGATGTATTTTCAGGTATTTTTTTTAAGAGTTTAGTCATTCAATCCTAGCTACTTAAGTATTTGGGATTGAATGTTTGGACTCTTAAAAATAAAAACATGAAAATACCGTACGTCCTTGGCACTGAACGTGTTAATAATGAATGAGTTGTTGCAAGAATGGCAGTTTTTTTTAAGAAAGGAATAACATATTTTTAGAATTATACACACAGCATATACTTACATAACTTTCCATGTGTTATCAATAAATATGTAAACGATCCACTGACAATAAATAAATATAAGTAATAAATGATTGAATTAATACATAAACAACAGATAATAAAGCATTCATTTTACAAGTGAAAAATAATGAAAATAAATTTGAAAATGTTGGTTGAAAGTGGGGCAAATTGACAATTTTCTAAGAAATTATGTAATTATTTTGTAATTCTAGCAAAACTCAAGTTAATAAGAGACCACAAAGGCTGGAATATTCCGAAAATCAAAACACAATCCTCAATGCAGTGGATGCAAATGAGGCTTGGCTCCAACAAGCTATTGGGAAAAATAAATGGCGTTTATCATGACGCTCACGTTTTGGATGTTAGCGGAGGTTGTCAAGGTTAAGATGAGGTTGATTGTTCTGGAGTTAAATGTATGCTCCATCTCCGACGGCTGACTTCAAGAATCAGCGAGGTCAGCGATCAGACGTTGATTGACTCGCATCACCTGCTCCTGCTCTTCCGCTCACTCGTGCGTGCTCAGCGGCGAGTCACGCTCCGCAAGAGACCCATGAAAAGTCAAACGAGTCGGCCACCGGCCATCTTTTCCCTCAGCTGCCACGGATAATAGATGAGCTTCTCTATTGATCACAAATAGTCTTTCTCCTGTATTGATCACTCACTGGCCAGTGGAATCTGCGTTCCATCAAGAGGGGCCATTTCAATAAGAGGCTGATGGGGGATTAGCTGACTTTCGTTGCCAGTCAGGGTTCCTTGTGCATCTACATGACTGCAGTATGCAGTCAATAAAAGAATCCAGCACGCTGAACCAACGTCCGAGTCCATCCTTCTCCGCACCCATAAATATTACTAAAACCGAGAAGTCATGATGTCGCCAATTCGATTAAGGGATGGATAGATAGATAGATAGATAGATAGATAGATAGATAGATAGATAGATAGATAGATAGATAGATAGATAGATAGATAGATAGATAGATAGATAGATAGATAGATAGATAGATAGATAGATAGATAGATAGATAGATAGATAGATGTTTAGCCAGCTAGCTAAGCATGATAGATGGAAAGATGGATGTTTAGCTAGCTAAGCATGATAGCTAGCTAAGCATGATAGCTAGCTAGTGCGCTAGATAGATAGATAGATAGATAGATAGATAGATAGATAGATAGATAGATAGATAGATAGATAGATAGATAGATAGATAGATAGATGTTTAGCTAGCTAGCTAAGCATGATAGATGGAAAGATGGATGTTTAGCTAGCTAAGCATGATAGCTAGCTAGTGCGCTAGATAGATAGATAGATAGATAGATAGATAGATAGATAGATAGATAGATAGATAGATAGATAGATAGATAGATAGATAGATAGATAGATAGATAGATAGATAGATAGATAGATAGATAGATAGATAGATAGATAGATAGATAGATAGATAGATAGATAGATAGATAGATAGATAGATAGATAGATATCTCAAAGATTTTCCCGGTAATTTCCACCACTTAGGTGTGGAAGCAAGCCTCCAACCTTTGCTCCACTGGCTCGGGTGACCTGAAAGAAACTCCCCATTTGAAAAAAGAAGCTTCTGTTTATTTGTTTTGCCTCTATTTTTACCGATGCTCCGCAGGCTGTGGCAGCTGTCCCAACGCAGCTGGAAACTTCAATTGCGTGCATAAGAGTTATTATAAAGGCAGCTTATCGGTTGTTACTGTAGGTACCAAGATGGCCAAGCTGAGTGGACGACGGGGTGTGCAGGTGTGTTACATCCACCTTTCTGTTTGTGTGCGTGCAGCTGGGTGGGCAATGGTTTCATCTTTTTTTTTTTCTTTCATTAGCTCCTCCAAAATTATCCCGCCCCATCTGCTCCCAGACCTTAACTTCCCTCCATCACTACCACCGCCACCACCAACACGCTACCTCTCATTTCTCAACAGATTCCCTGACACGACCCCCCCGGCGCTCGTCCCTGACACGCAAAGGTGCGCTAAAGCGCTGCAAAGTCATCAAAAAAAAAAAAAAAGAAGAAGGAAAAATCATCCCAGTTGTCCGCCTGGAGCCAATTTAAAGTGCAGCGGCTGACTTGCTGAGTCATGGTTGGTAGCCATAAGTTGGCCTTTTCGTGTGAAGCATGTGGCAAAAGATGACAACGTCAACATTTTAAAACCTTTTTGTACCCTCGTGAAGTATTTTGTCCAGTTTTGGATCCCCCCCCCCCATGTCATTCTCGCAGTATTTTAGCTAAAGGATGACACACTCCTGGTTATGTGCTAACAAAGTGGTCGTCCCATGTTGAATTTTGACATGATTTCCCAATTCAGGTGAAATTTCAGCTCCCTACTGTCTACTTGCAATGGTTTCCATTTTGATGTGAAATCAAGATTCCAGTTTTATCGTCATATGCATAGTAATTCCACACAGTGAAATTCTTATTCTGTTCAGTCCCCCAAGCAGGCTACATTCCATAATTGAGCAAATAATAAGGTAGGCAATAAAAAATATGTGCCTTTGATGTAAAGATCAAAGGATTGGAAAATACCCTTGTTTTTTTCCACGTTGTTCTCTGTATTTTAGCCAAGAGATGGCACACTCCTGGTGTTGTGATGACTAAGTGGTCAAGTTCAACTTCTGACAAGTTGTCACAATTCTGATGAAATTTCAGCTCCCTTCTGTCAATGCGAAATGTCTCTGATGTAATGATCAAAGGACTGGACAAAATACTGCACAAGGGCTAAATAGAACGTCACACTTGTCCATAGCGAATTTGAATGATACGGCTAACCAAAAAAGCAGCACCTACAGAGGCTTATAATCAGCTAATCATATTTTGGTGAAGCAGCATGTGGCTTGTTTTTTTGTTGTTGTTGTTTTTGAAGTTTTGTATAGTAACTTTTTTTTGGCCTAATTCTGTGATATTTCAGACATTTTGTTTCAACTGCGGGTATATTAAGTTTGACTATAAATTTGAAATCCGAATGAAAACCAGAAGTACTGCTTTTCTGTATAGGCTATTTTTTTTCTAATTACAAATTGATGAAAAAGAAGCATTATTAAATCAAACAACACAATGTAACTATGAAATGCAGTTAGGATTATTTTCCACTAGATGTCGACAGGCGTCGCGTTCCAGACTAAAATAACGATGAGACGGAGTTTGTGGGGCTTTAAAAGGCGGAGCCTAGTCCGATGAGTCAGCAAATACGTCTAGAATGGGCTGAAAGTTTTGGTGTTATTTCGTTCACTTTGTTTTCTTTAAAATTCGAGTTTTGCTTAATATTTCTCATTATTTACTACTTGAAATACTATTTAATATTAATAAACTCCTTTTCTTATTTTCAGTAGAGAATATAAAGAACCCTGGATAGTTTTCACAGAAATAAGCTAGGTAAATAAAGTACTTCGTTGTAAGTTAAGAGACTAACAAATTAACACAATCAACTTTCTTTTGGAGCATTTAGTGATCCTCGGGTTGTTTGTTTTAATTTGGAGTTCCACTTTTTATTCCCTCCCAGAGCAGAAACCTGTTCTCACAGAATCCCCCAATAAACCACGCAGACAAGTTTAGGAACAGAAAGTAACAAACATAAAGGATGATGCAGGCTGATATTTCCCTCAGGAGGAAGCCAAACAAGAGTTATGGGGAAGTAGAAATTCTTCCAAACAATGCTGCTGAAAGCCACTTGTGTGGGTCCAAAATTTCGTTTTCTTTACTGAGATTATTCGTATTTTTTTTACAATTATCTACCTTGTTATCTAACGTGGTTGCAAAGTATATTGAGATAAAACTTAACCGGATATTCAATCCTAGGTATTTATTTATATTTTAGTTTTCCAACTGTTTGCCAACAGGAGGCTCTAAAAATGGCCTGTACTCAACTTAATTAATAATTAAGTAAACGTTTTTACTACCAATCTATTTTAGACACACTTCAAGTCCAACACAGGAAAAAAAAGTGTCAATTACTTGAGGTTGTTATGTACTAAAGTAATAAATTTCTTATAGAACAATAAGACTTAATTTTATTAGTTACTAAAGTACTAGAGTAAATGATTACATTAGTTCTTCATTTACCAAAACATTTATCTTTCTTCTTTCATTTGAAAACAGACATTTTTAGATCCTACTTTAGCCAACCATGTAGAAAAAAAAATATATATATATGATTGAGTACCTGGGATTGAATGTTTGGACTTGAAAAACGTAAAAACGATTGAATGAGTTATTAGTTTTTCAACCCACAAGGACAGCCTATTTTTTTGTGCGTGTGTGTTTTCCCTCTGAACAATGCACAGTAGTAGGCCCCTTCTTTGTGGATCCATGTTGTTGTCAAATCACAAGTATTCTTGAAAGCAAATTCATTTAAGGCTGACCAAAAAAAAAAAAAAAAACAGAAAACCAATCGACGTGCTGATTTCAAACTGAGTTACATGCATAATGATCGGAATTCTGCTGTGCAATAGCGAGAACAAACAGGTGGTCTCTCAGCGGGGCGGAGAGCTCGGCAAAGGTCTCCACTGCCAGGACACCGAGGAGGGGGTGTTAGAAGATTAGCATGGTGAAAGGTTCCGCTAATTGGCTGGAAAATTACATTCTAGGAGCAAAGTGTCAAACGTGCTATGTGGCCACTGTGAAAGATGTGTGGGCTGGAAAGTATGTATATACTGTAAAGGGCATGGTGAAAGTATTAGACCAAATCTGAAGCTTTATACCACTATGTCAAAACTGAAACAAAAATTCCAACAAATAACACATAGCGCATTAGAAAATGGCGATCAGATGTTAGCACTACACCCCTCATGTCCATTTCCCCCCAACTACTGTATTCCCCACAATGCATTGCATGTTTTCTTAACACCCCACTCCATCCCCCGAATGTACGCCTCCGCACCGCTCTCTCGCTCGCAGCCACAAGCGCACTGGTGGTAAGTCATGAAAACATGTTGGTAAAACGCCTTTTTATAACGCCGCGACTCCATCGATGTAGATTGACGAGCAGTGGTTTGGTTTTACACAAAAGCGCCTTCATTTGCCGTTGAACAAGATCGAGTATTAACAGGCTGTTAAACTGCTACAGAGTCCACGTCATGGCTGACTTTGCGAGTGTTATTGCAATAAATCGGGTGGGCGCTGTTGTAAAGTGACAGACTTTTGGAAAAAAACACAAAGCAATGAAGCCATGAAAATAAAGTGCCAAATAACAAAGGAATACTGTAACACAGTCAGTTTCAGTGTTAGCTTATAGCAGCTCGACGTCATCTGCGGATGGATCCGAATGCTATGAAAGCGCTGAGATCCGATAGGACCTTAGAAACTCAGAGCAATTCCCTTTGCTCTTGTAGCATCCAGTAAGTCCAGACATGATGTCATTGATCGTCGCCAATAAAGCCAGGGCAGTTTGGTGTCACATTAGACTTCATCGATCTCCTCCTCAAACCTCGCCCGGCCTGACCGCCACTCATTGTTTTATTTTGGGCTCTGGCGCTTATTCAGCAAGCAGCTTTGTGACACGTAGATATATAAAAGAGCGAATAGTGCCCTGCTTGCATTTGCAACCGGAATAGATACTGTTGATGGTTCTTGCTGTGCGATAAATGGAATGAAACGCGTTGACCTTCACAAGACCTTTAACAAGACTCAAAGGGCTAAAAATGTGGCGCTTAGATCATTACTACAATTTAAATGGTGTGTTCCCACATTGAGATATTTTAGCAGCTTTTTTTCAGAAATGTTAAAACAGCTCCCAGATGTACATCATGCAGGCACTGTTTTGATTACGGGAGTTGCGATGAACCAAAGATGTTGCAAAATAAGGCAAGGACCACTATATATGTATTTATTTTTTTAAATGTATAGATAGAGGACTATCGAGGGTTAGACATTCAACTCCAGGTACTTAATTTTATAAATACAGTGGAACCTCGCTATATGAAATTAATCCGTTCCGAGGTTGGGATCGTAAGGCGAAATCGTCAAATGGTGGACAACAGAAACCTATGCTAATTAGCTAATGCATATAAAACCCCAAGTAAAAACATCGAAATTGTATATACATATTAAAAATTGGTAATAAAATAGTATAGTATGTGCTACCTATATATAACTTACATGTATACAATTAAATAACATCATCAGTAAGAAATATATCAAGGAAAAATGAAATTTTATTTACCTTTGAGTGACAATGACTTGAGCTACTTAGGGCCATAATCCCTAGCAAGGGTCGCCTAGCCTAGCCTTCTTTGTATTTCTTGAGTATCTCCATCTTTGTTTCCGAGTAACCATAGTTTTACAAAACCAGAAAATAAGAGCAATTACCTAAAAACGCCTGAAGAGGGAGGCAAACAACGTAACCACAGCCAAGCTCACATATCATGAAAGTACTTATTGCTGTAAAGCGGGGAAATGCTGTAACATGGGGACGAAAAACGAAAGTTGTCTATTCCACTTTGTAAAGTGAAAAAAATGCAAGCAACCCGGGGGTCGAAATAATTTGATGTATTTACTTATCATTACAGTACTCCGGAGCTCTGAAGGACGCAACCATTTCTTCTCAAAGTCCAAGCAAACTTTATACACACACTAGGGGGAGAATTTGATAAATATTTCTAATACCATTTTGAATTTACTGTAGAGGAGGCCACTGGTGCGGCAAGGCTTTCGGTGCCACTTTTTGCCATTTTGAAGAGGAACACCAATCTACAGCACTTAGTTAGGTTTGTAAATCAAACATACAAAACGAGAACATCCATGATCATAACGCAGACTTTTATTATCTCAGGAGGAGTATCAAACCATCTGGTATGCCATTCAAGCAGCACTCACGATTGTCATCAAAACTAGAAAGACAATCTAGCTCCATGAATTGCTTTCATGCGGACTATTTCAATTCCTCACCGTTTGCAATGTCGAGCGGGAATTTTTCACTCTCGTGATTGCTGTAAAAAAACAGAAAGAGAGCATCAAGCACAATTAACTGTTTTAATGTGCGCGCTTGTGTTTTTTTTTACTCTTTTCAGCAGTAACAAACTACCTCTATTACCCTTTAAACAGCATTTTGTCAGGATGTAGCTCGGCTGCCGGGTCCCAAAATTAAACAGTGGTTTAATTTCACGCAAGACTGCACTCACATTGCACACAAATAGCGAGTACCTCTCCACTGCAGTGCACTCGTAAATTGTAACGGTAAATACTGGATGTGATGCGTTAGCGACCTGAGGGTGGAGGCGAGATTTAAAACTCAAGGCAAGGTCTAGCAAAGGGTTAACGTTAGGCGGTGAGGGCGAACCTTTTGCGCTGATCCGAACCCCGAAAGATAATCTAATCGCTGACGTTCCGTTTTATTTTTCTTTTAAATCAATAAATTGTGAATGCGGTGCAAAAATACTCGTTGACAACCCAAACTGAAGAGTTTTTTTCCCCATTGAGATCCAGACAAGTTGCAACCTTTTACACGCAGCAGTCACTATTTACACCAGCTTTCAGTGACATTTACACAGCTCCAGTTCAGACTGCCGCAGGCTAAAGCTGCTAACTGCCAAGATATACTGTACACTAACACTGAAGCTATGCTGCGGTAGCTGCAATTAGAAAAACGACTGAGGTCAACGCAAATCGAACCCAAAAGCAGAAGTTAGAAGCTCACCTTTTGTTTAATAAGCAGCGGGTGATTTAATTCATATCCTTTCAATGGTATATTGTCAAACCTGAGTGACCCTTTTATGAATAAGCGGAATATGATACCTCAATCAAAAACTAATAATACGGCTGTATAATAGTGATTATCAGGTCTTTTTCAAAGGTGTAGCATTTGTGAGTGGGGCTGCACGATTAATCGAATTTTAAACGTGATCTTGATATTGGCTGCCACTGTAAATTAAGGCGATCCTCGGCGAAGGTAACATTTAAAAAGTCAAGCACTTTTTTTGATTGCATGTCAAATTATGCAATTCACCATCTTACCACCAGGGGGCATTGTTTCCCCACATGTTTGCCTGACAAAAGCATCTGATTTTCTCACGCTAATGTATTATTTACCGGTGTAGAATAGCGTTGAGTTTCTCACCTGATTCTTAATATATGCAGTGCTAGCTGTTAATTGAGATGCATTTTGAAAAATACAACTGACAAAAAATGGGAATGAATTCAGTTTGAAAATTACATTTTGACTGCTAATTGATTCAAATTTGCTTGCAAAGTAGGCTTCATTCCTTTCATCCTGTGTACCAAGTTTTTCCCGTGTCTTGGGTGCATTTGTGTTAGTTATCATTTCCCTTATTTATTTTAGTTTATTATTATTATTTGTGTCAAGCCTCTAAGCCTTGTTCATAAACTGCTTATCTAAAAAAGGGCCATAAATAGGCATGCTGGAACAAACATGATGAATCATGGTGATTTCAATATTGATCGAAATAATCGTGATTATTATTTTGGCCATAATCGTGCAGCCCTACCTGTGAGATCGATTTTTTTTTTTCGATAAAATGCAGTAATGAAGTTCGATAAAATCCAAAAGTTACAGATTTGGGCCTTTCCTCCCTGACACGGATTCTCACAGCCATAATCGAGCAGAGTATGCCATATGGCACTGTTATTTAATGTCAGATGTATGGCAATTATTTTGGGACAAAGTTTAAAATTTAATTTTTAAACCATAAGACATCAGCCAATTGATGTTCCTCAACCTCCTCGCGTCAATTTTGACCCGATTTGGGCCACTGGGCCAAAAATCATTAAAAAAAACACTAAGAGGCTAAAAATGACTATACAGTAGATTGTCAAAATATGTGCTTGCAAATAATTTGTAATTGATGGCAAAGTAAACATTAGGGATCATGTCTGGATTCAAGGAGACAAAACCACTCTGACGAAACAATGTTTGACAATGGTTTGGAACGGAGTCTCAAAAATGTTCTTCCATCAAAGATAAATAGATTTTTCTTTAAAAAAAAAAAAAGATGATCTATTTTCATCAAAAAAATCACTGCAAACAAATCACTTAATCCTTGAATCTTAATTAAAACTGAAGACGCACAACACCATTACTATGAATGACTGATTACATCCACACACAATTAACTATCTGCCTTCTACATGGAAATAGACACGTTTGTCTAACATGTCTAATGGCTTACACCGGATTATAAGCGGTGAATTTTAATGTCGTATGGAAGAAAAAAATACATGTATTGCTCTAGAATCTTGTTGACGCCGTCACTGTGGCCGCCTACACGTTGCCCTCGAACGCTGCATCACACACACACATACACGCACACAAACGGATGAAGGGAAACTGCTGGAGAGGGAAAGAACAGCAGCGCCGACAGATCGAGACGGGATAAAGACAGTCTGTTACCGCGATAGACGGATAAATGAAATCACCGGCTTGCCGTATCGATCGGCTAACAGGACGCCGGGCTGGAAGTGCGTCCGCCTGATAGCCGCTTGAAAGTGACTCCCGGACGCGCTGCTTTCCTGACCCGCAGACGCGATTATGAAATAGTTCTGCGTTTTACCGTATGTCGTGTTGCTAAAATGGAGGCGGACGATATGGTTTGTAAACTGAAAATGTCAGGGTTCGGCGCTGATGTGGACACGAGTGCACGGAAACTCAGTAGACGCGGAAAGCAGGGAAATAAATACAAACCAAACCGATGAGACAACAAAGAACACCTGGACAAGAGACAATTGGAAGAGAGCTCTGATTGGTTAACAAAAGGGAGCGGGTTGAGAAGGACAGATGGACACAATCAACGTCTAACACAAAACCAAACTGTGAAACCATGGAAAGTGAAAACATTTTGTGATCCCTCCACTTTCCGCAGTGACTATAAATAAGATAATCATCCGTAAAAATCATATAGATCACAGATGTCAAACTCAAGGCCCGGGGGCCACATCCGGCCCGCTACATCATTTAATGTGGCCCGCCAAATGCTAATGACGACTTCAAATTTCTGGCTGAAATAGCAAATTTGCCAAAATTTTAAAGGTAAAATAAAAAATAAACATTATAAAATAAATAAAAAATAAAAAAAAAACATTAAAATATATAAATTACAATAAAAAAACATACAGGAAAAAATGATTAAAAAAAAAAAAAAAACATGGACCACCACCACCCAACCAATAGTTTTTCTCTGGCCTCTGATTTGGTAAATGTTCAAAGATCATATTCTACTGAAAATTTCTAACTTCTTCGTCATAACGTCCCTTCCATAGAAACTAACACAATGCGGCCCACGATAAAAATGAGTTTGACACCCCTGATATAGATATACCCTAGATAGATAATAATCTTATTTATAATAAGCACATCGGAGGGGCATCTATAGACAACGTTCAATTTTGAGGAAAGGATTCCAGATGTTCTTTGTTGCATTTTATATGGATAAATAATGTGTAGAAAATCTAAAAAAAAAAATGCCTTGAGTGTCTTTTCTACTCAACAAAATGAAAGTGTTTCCACAGAAGACTGGGATTGAGAGAAGTCCCACTGGAAAATGAAGCCTTGAACACAGCAGCAAGCCTTGTCTTTGTGCGCTATATGCTGTGTGTGTGTGCACGCTTACTCCTTTTCCACTCATTTATAAATGACCAAGTGTGTGTCCCCTCACACTTATGCACACAAAGACATAAAAAGGACTAAAAATAGCAACACTGTGCACGTGAGTACGTGTTAGCGCTGCAGTCCACATCTGTCATGTTAAAACGAAAAGTTCGCCTAAACATGGAAACTTTTTACTTCCCTGCATGCGGTGTATGGAAGCATGCACACACACACACACACACACTCATGCACATACACTGTGGTTGAACAAATGGAAAGATGGTAGCAACATAGCTTCACAGTGAAGTGATGCGGCAGGCGGCTTTGTGTGTGTTTAACTGCATCTGCTTGTAGGCAGACTGGATTATAGAGCGGGTGTGTGTGTGTGTGTACGTGTGTACGTGTGTGTGTGTGTGTGGTGATATAATATTAATGCTCCCTGATGGAGCGTTGCACCACTTCCTCATCAAAGCAGAGCTGAGTGAAGGAACAAGACTCTTTAACACAGAGCATAACAAAACACTTAAAGGGACAAGACCTCTGCGTTAGCATGAGCGTATAATTGGACGGAAATTGCACGATAATGCCATAGTTGGAAAATACAAAGAACATTGATGAAAAGGTTCATTCTCAGAAAGCATTACCTCTATACATTTTTCATTTCGACAAAAATCTTACATGTATTATCGATGTGACGCGGGTTTTCATTTCATCGAGCAATGTGAAATTTTGTAGGTGTATATCAGCAGAAGGGAAGAATGCAAAATGTGAACTAAAGGGGAGCCAAGATTGACCCCTGTGGAACACCACAAGTCATAGTTATTTGGTCCAAGAGAGTACCCAATTTAAACAAACTACATCCTCAGCTAACAAAGAATTTGAAGCACTTCAGACCTGAACCAGCTTCCCACCCACCATTTAAACTTTAATAAGATCACATGATAAAACTATCAATGGTATCAGTCAAGACCAGCAGTACAGCAGGCGATATGCTGCTCCCTTTCCCCCCAAAACCCTCCAAAACATTTTTCTAAAGGTTTCATTTGTTCAAAAGTATATCCTGTGCAATGTACACTAATAATCCATACAGATTTTAAATCTGTTTTAATGTAAACTTCCTCTTAATAGATGCAAAAAATAGCATATCTTGTGCATAGCTAGCTTAATTTCCGTGGTTAAGAAATTAAACTATTATAAAAAAGTCTTGTAAGGCACTCATCCAGAATTCTGCCTCTTGTTCGAAAGTTAATTTAGCATCCATTCATAGTCTATTTTTAAAATAAAATGAGAAATTAATCAATATAGCACAAGGTCTAACTATTGCTGTTTTTCTACCATGATCATTTTTGTTCAATCCAACAGGACCACATTCTACATTCAAAAAACAACCAAATAAAAAAAAACGAATCAAAAAAGGCATTCTACACAAAGCCATTGTACATTTTACACAGATTAAGTAAATTTGTAAGTAAATTGACGATCATTATTTTAGGATACTATATAGACAGATTTAAAGGATATATTTTTCTTTGGTGGTTTCCTGTGTGATTTTTTACCGCATTTTTTTACCGTCATACCACTATACTGATATTTTTTTCCGTGATTCATTCAACGCCTCATTATCATGCTGCTTTGGAATGGCAGTAACTCATAAAATATAATAGATGACATTTTGTAAGTCCCCAACCCCGGTGATTATTACTGGACAGTGAAGTCCAAATAGGCTTGGATGCGAGCGAGGTTAAGGAGGGCTGTCAGGTGTGTTGCTTATCAAGCAACAACAGCACGCTTGCTCGCAGGCATGCACCTTGTGTGTTGCAGATAATGCCGCTTGGAGCTCGAAGCTGTGAAGCGGCGTGCCACTCCGCTGGTGTGATATCGCGGCACTCCTAACACTCGTACTGCCGCATTGGTGCGCTTGACGTACGCTTGGTGGTTTCACCACAGCGATATAACGCCTGTGTGTGTTTGTGTGCGCGAGGCAGTGAGAGCTTGAAGTCATGGAAAAAATGCGGAGGGTTTACACTACTTTAAACAATGTGGAATTGATGGTGAGAGTGTGTGTTTGTGTGTGTGTGTGTATGTGTTGGTGGGCGTGGTCAAGAGGACTGATGAAAAAAGTGCAAAAGGAGAAAAGAGTGATGAGGGTGATGCAAGAGGAAACTTTTTATCAGCTGCGTCTTTTCGTTCTTGGGTGCAAATTTGTGAGTGCACGTGTGTGCATGTGTCTGGAGATTTTTTGCTACATATTGGGGACCAAATTCCAAGTTTTAGTGTTTTTGTCAGGACCTTTTTTTTGAGGGTCAAGGCCAACTTTTAGAGTATAGGTTTGAATTTGATTTTGATTGAGGTTAGGTTAAGGTTAAGGGTCAACAAATTCATTATGTCAATGATTTGTCCCCACTATGATAGAAAATCCCCAATGTGTGTGTTTGTTAGCAGAAGCCCAGGTAGCGTTTGACCATTTTCCATGCATTCAACATCACTTGAAGCTCACAGCAGGCAACATCTGCAAATGTCTTGGAAATTGAAAAATCAGATGGCATTGAACGCATCATGTGATACTGGATCTAGGTGGCCAATCAGAGAAGAGACAAGAGACCACCTTGTCTATCAAAGTGAAACTATAGTTCAATCATACAAAAAGAAAATAGGGGATGTTCGCTATCTTTTTTTTTTCAAACCGATACTATTATGAGTACTCGACTTTTTAGTAATCACCACTACTGATATCAAGTACCTTTGATACACAGAACCAACAAAAAAAAATATCTATTTTACTATCATCAAATTTCTCATTTGGGATTTTGTCCAATCCTTTGATCTTTACATCAAAGGCATTTCAAATGTAAAGCTGAAAGAAGACACCATTGAGCTGAAATTTCACCCTGATAGTGACATGTTCAACATGGTACGACCACTTAGTTATCACACTACCTTTGGGTAAAATACTGCGAGAATGATGCGGAAGACAATGACCCAAAAATGGTCAAAATACTGCAAGGGTTAAAACTGTTCTAAGAAAGCGGCCATCAAGTATCGATGGCGTGAAATCAGGCCAGGTATCAGCCCGTGTTTAATTCCAGCCGTTCTGCTCAAGAACCTTCAAGAAGTGTGTCAGGTGTCTCGACCGATTGGATTTGACATCCCAACTATCTTAAAAAAGGGTCATGCTTGTTCGCGTCCAAGCCCACCGCAACTCCGGACTGCAACAGACCGCCAATCACGCTGCCAGCCCTGCCGGCCAATTACAAGTGTGTTGCCTTGGTTACCGGCGCACACGCTGGCACTCTCGCTTCTCACCTCCGACAGCTTCCGCCTACTCGAGCGAGATGGAATGAGGGACGGATGAACAAAATGCTAGAGTGTACACTGGAGTCAAGGTTTTCATAACGGCGTTTTCCTTCTTGTCACATTTCTAAGTGAGTTTGTTTTCGAATTGCGGGGCGGAAAATTTGTAGAACCGACAGAGTCAAAATGAAAGAGACGCTTCATCTCGCTGTGATTGGACGCAGATAACAAACTTGGGGGTCGGGGATGAGAGATCCAGGGAGTTAAGAAGTAGGGATCGGGCAAAAGTAGCAGCCTGAGCAATTGTGGAAAGGATGGAGGGTGGAAGAAGAAAGGCAGGGAATAAAGCAGATGGCAGATAATCAAATTAAAGCCAAGTGTGGAACAAAATGGAGGCGGAGGGGGGTGGGGGTCTATCAATCAAAGCATTGAACACCTTCATAGCTGTTCCATTCTTGCCTATCTGTGAATTTTGCATGTCATACGTGAATTATTTAGCGAGAAAATTAAGCAAAGTGCCGGAAAACGCTGGCAAAGACAAAATCCTGCTTCGGCTTTTTACACTGCACATTTACGGCAGCCGATGGGAGAGTTTTGAAGAAATACGATGTTTCACAAATGAATTAGATTAGCACCCCATGTAGGTTCGTAGGAGGCATGTGCAGACATAACCACTAGATAACCTTTTGACCTGAACAAAAAAAAGCCTGTTTTTTTTTTGGTAGTCCATTTTTTCTTTCGTTTTTCTTCACCCTCCCTTTTATATATATATATATATATATATATATATATATATATATATATTTGCTAAAATGTCAATATTAGCCAATTTTGAAGACAAAAACCTGAAAAAAATATTATATACAGTATATAATTTATTAATTATTATATATTTTATATATAGATATTATATAGATATATACTTATAGATTTTTTTGCCCCACTTTATATAGACACACACACACACACACACACACACACACATATATACATATACATATATATACATATACATATATGCTAAAATGTCAATATTAGCCAATTTTGAAGACAAAAACCTGAAAAAAATATGTCTGTACATACAGTATATAATTTATTAATTATTATATAATTTATATATAGATTTATACTTATAGATTTCTTTGCCCCACTTTATATAGACACACACACACACACACACACACACACACATATATACATATACATATATATACATATACATATATGCTAAAATGTCAATATTAGCCAATTTTGAAGACAAAAACCTGAAAAAAATATGTCTGTACATACAGTATATAATTTATTAATTATTATATAATTTATATATAGATTTATACTTATAGATTTCTTTGCCCCACTTTATATAGACACACACACACACACACACACACACACACACACACATACACACATATATACATATACACATACATATATATACATATACACATATATACATATATATACACATATTATATATATATATATATATATATATATATATATATATATATATATATATATGTTATATATATGTGTGTGTGTTATATATACGTGTGTGTGTGTTTGAAAAAAGTGAGGAAAAGAAATCTATAACTATACATCTTTATATAAATTGCTGTATGTCTGACGTATTTTGTTGCTAAAATGTCAACATTATCCAATTTTGGAGACCCAAGAGAAAATACCTGGAAAAAAAAGTGATTCAATGTTATCTTTGTTTCACTAAATTAGAGTTTTCTATAAAAATGTCCACAAGATCTGAACTTGACCTCCTAAAATCAGATTTTTGCCAACTGTGCGATGGAAGGAAGCAAAAATATTCCAAAATGTCCAAAATATGTCCAAAATTCCTTCAGAAGCAAACTTGTCGAGTGCTATTAAATTCAAACATCATCAACAAGACTACAAAAACTCTCACTGGTCAGAAATGCATTTTTTTTTTGCAAGAGGCTATAGAACGGCGGCCATGTTTGATGGCTCGTCATAAAACACCAAAGTCTAATAACTCAGCGCCACAAGGTCGGCGCTAGACCAAACGTCTTCTGTGTGATGAAGGTCCTGCCCTGAAGAGATTCATAGCAGCCAGGACAAATATGGTCCCATATAGGCTTGTGTAACTGTCTTGAATTTTTAGTGCTTGTCTGTCATTTTACATATATCACAATAACAGCTGCTCAGATCTCATCTCAAGCGACAGACAAAAAAATGTGGCATTTGATTGGGCCGTCGTGGTGTAAAGAGGCAATATGAGGACACAGTTACGCCGTCGGTTCAGTCGACGCTAACAACAAAAGCAACGTTTAGCCCCGGGCCTTTCCGTTTTTTTTTTCTTAAAGGAGTGATGTTGCAACCTGTCCATTAAAGCATCAAAAAAGAATGTGGAATGCTTTTCTTCTTCAGGCTAAAAGAAAGGGAAAGCGTAGCAAATGTTGGACTCGGGTGACGTGTGACGACGCGAGCGAGGAGGTCCCGCCACGCCGCCTCCGCCGCCATCTTTAATTCATCTGATGATTTATATTTCATACTGACTCGCGGGTGAGCTAGCGTGTTTTCGTGTGTGGGAGAGAACAGAAGGGAGAAGCTTAACCCTTTGTTGTGTAATGAAAAAACTGTGCGGCAAATGGCCAAGGCAGTTAGCTTGCTAGCTACTAGCCGCTAATACTAGTCAATTATGAGAATAGCTTTAAGATAACTTAACAATTTTAACTTAATAACTTTAAGATACATTTCGAACTTCCAATCAGTCATTCCAATCTCAAAACAAAAATCAAGATGTATTTTTTAGCTGCATTCAAATTTATTTGTACTTTTTACTTCGTTTAATTCTATTTTTTTAAGCATTCATATGCATTCTTCTCTGCATTCTTAAGAAATTAGTTTCTATATTGTTATATGATTGTTGCGTTTCGATGGATGATAGGGTTTTGGTTTTGTTGATGACGCATTTCCGTTTCCGGGTTTGCAGACGGCCACGCTAATCAAACAGAATGTTTTTACGGCAATTTTTACAATTTTACTGCAAATTAATATTGGCACCAAGTATTGGTTATCGGTGTCCTCTTCTACTAATAACCGGTATTGGTCCTGAAAAACCCATATCCGATCTCTGATATATATATATATATATATATATATATATATATATATATATATATATATATATATATATATATATATATATATATATATATATATATTTGCCAAAAGGAAGTTCTAAAAATGGCTAGTAAATGAAAGAATGGAAGTAATCAATTACTTTATATAGTTAATTACTAAAATAATCTAATACCTCAGTTAGTAAAATACTGAAGAAATTGGTATCTTTAGTTAAAATGAGTACTAAAGTAATTAATTACTCTATGTAATTACCTTATGTAATTCAGTACTTTTTTTTACGTTTAAATCATTCAATCCCAAAAATGTATTTACTTTTTTTTTTGGCAAAAAAAAAAAAAAGTGCTAGAAATGGTTGGTACTAGAGCTAAATGAATCAAGTATTAAAATAATCAAGTACAATTTTAGATAATTAATTGCTAAAGTAATCCATTACCTTAGGTAGTAAATTAGTAAAGAAATGTATATACTGTATTTAAGTTAGTAAAGTACTGTGGTAATGGATTAATTTGCGGAAATACATTGTGTAATTCAGTATTATTTAACCCATTACATTAAGACCTAAAGTAATTACTAAATGACTGGGAAGTAAAGCACTAAAGTGATCGATTATTTTCAGTCCTAAAGTACACTACTTTAGATCCCTAATCAATTACATTAGGTTTCCAAATGTGATCGTTAGTGAATCGATTATTTGTTGACTTGCTAGCTTCTTGTGAGATAATAGATGACTTTAGGGTTGTAAAATGTTACTTTTCGATGGCATTAGGTTGAAAAGTAATCGATTAGTAATCGATTACTTTAATAATTGATTAAATTGCGTGATCTACCTGCAGGTGGATTGCGGGACAAAAATCGGTGTGTCATTAGCTCACGTGAGTTGTCGTCCCAGAATGCACCCTCCAAGTTGACACGGGTTCAGACAGACAAAAGTGGAATCTGTGGGTCTCGTAATAAATTTTTCACTGAGGGAATCTCTGAACTGACTCTCGGAATGTCTTCAGTCACACGTAACCCGTCATCATTTCTGCTTTGTTCTGTCGCTATTCCTCATCTTCTTTCCTCAATCCGCACATCCATTCTCCGCACCGCGTTTCCTCTTCATTCATCAATCGAAATAAGAAATCAAAATCCAGAACTAAAGCACTGAGCTAATGGACTTCCAAGAGGGAATTTCAGAATTTACCTGAAATGCACTCTGACCTTTAGGAGTGAACTTAATTTCAACTTTTCCGAACTTTAAAATACACCATTTAATGTTTCACTTCTTTGTTTCACAACTCACACTTCTCTAACAAGGAGCTAAATTGCAAAATTCACAATTTTACACCATCGTTCACTGACCAAATCAGGCTCAGCCTTTTGAAGACATACACTGAAACAACTACTCCTTATTTATTATCTGCCATATATATGGATTTTTACCAACCAAATTTCCCTGTGCTAACTGGCTAGCAATCGTGATTAGCATTAACATGCTAGCAGTAAACATTTAAAGTAGATAGCAACCTGATAGCAACTACGAGGTCAATGACTTCCTGTTTGTCTTCTTCTTCTTGACAAGCAGACTGGGCATGTTTTATGCTTGAGTGCCCCCACTGGTTTAAATATGTTTTTTATTTTCACCCTAGTGTGATTTAGAAAGTTCTTTGACCTTTTTTGGGAAGCCCCATGTTTTAATATACAGTGGGCCCCCGGGTTACGAACTTAATCCGTTCAGCGGCTACGCTCGTATCTCGAATTGCTCGTATAGCGGGCAATCCAAACCCATGTTAATTCGTGAATGCGTGCAATGCGCGCCGAAGCCTTAGGTAAAAACGACACACTGTATACATGTATTAAAATTGAGTGACATAATCTGCTGTATACTTGCATTATACAATAAATACAATGGATAAATAGCTTTTACCTTTGAAACGACGAGACTAGAGCTGGGTGTAAGCAGGGGGGGGCAGAGTCTAACGCTCAAAGTTAACACGGCGATTGATTTGCTATTGGTCTTACAGTGTTACAGTAACTCTTTCAGTCAGGGTGCAAATCACGCAGATACTAAAACATCATCCTCTTATTTCTTTCTTTAATGCTGCTAGTAATTTTAGAAGCTATGTCTAACAGATAAAGTTTGCAAAGTCTTCACAACATTCCGTTTTTCACTAATTATCTCTCCTTCCTGCCATCCTGTCCCATCAAGCTAGATAAAGGCGTTCGGCCAATAGCATATCGGCATTTCTGTGATTGACGTGTGACGCCGGCCAATAGCATCTCCGTGAGTGAGACCGGGTGACCTTAATCGACCAATAGCATATTCGCATCTCCGTGACTGACTGATAATTATTCGCACTTTTTTTTTAAACGGTTGGAATGTATTGACAATTAATTTTAAAAAAAAACCACACATTTAAACCAATGACAATTCTTTGTCCTGCAATCGGCACATTTAATTTCATGTCAGCTGTTTTTCCCTTTAGCTGTACAAACACTACACTTAAATGGTAATATATTTAGACACCGTGAGTGAGACAGTCAGTGTGACGTTGTAAGACCAATAGCGTTCACGTTACTGCCACAAGTAACTACTGATGATTGATGATGTCGCTACTCTTGATTTTATTGGCGCAATTATACGAGAACATTTCTACATACTCAATGGCCGGCACGTCGAATTGCTCGTAAGGCGAGAGGTTTGTTCGTAAGCGGAGGACAAAAATCTCCCTGATCCACGCTCGTAAGGCGAATTGTTCGTAAATCAGGGTGCTCGTAAGCCGGGGGCCGACTGTATCTTTTTAATGAACTAACTATTAACTAACTTTTTTTAAGCACGCAAATAGCATCAGCCATACAGCCAAAAGGTGCCACGAAGATAAGCATTGGAGCCGTATGTCAAGATGGTCTTTGCATACTTTTTTTCTCCAAGTATAGCAATTATTGTACATTTTTTTTCTCGCTTTTTATTCATTGAAAATCATCCCAAAACTTGTAATATTCCGTCTTGGGAAGGAGTCTTTCTACCTTGCCGCCCTTGCAGCACCGAATATATCAGTAAAAAAGGTCCAAAGTAGAAAAAATGAGGGGAAAACATGATTTAGGCAGAGCTTTGAGGGTTATTTATTTCATAGACATAGTTTTAAATTGACTTACCCGACTTGGTTGAACTTTTTTTTCCCCCAGCCCTAGTTATAATATTGCAAGAATATGGATTTTTTTTACCCATGTTCTCCCAAGCCACACATCCATTTTCGGCATTGATTTACTGATGCGTGATTCTCCTTAAAAAGATGTTCGTGATGACGATGATTATGATGATGAAAGACAGAGCGGTGTTTAAGATGCGTCTCGTTCTTATGTCTGAGCTTATGTATCCTCTGCGGAATCTTTCCCGGCTCGCCCTGCACAACTTAATCAAAATCGATCGCACCCTGCCTGCCTTCCTCCCGCTCCTCTTGACTCCTCATCCTCTTTTCATTTCCTGTTTCCCGCCTATCGCCGACTCGGGATCGCCTCGATTTCTCGCTTCCCATTCCATGCCCGGCTGTGTTTTTTTTCTCTGTGTGTGACCAATGATCTAAGTCATCACCTTGTGTTCTATTTTGATCATCAGATCTTGTTTTTTTTTTGTCTCACTTTGCGACCCCTCGGGTCGCGATGGCTGAAAACGGAAAGAATCGTCACTTCAAAAAGTGGAATGATATCTGCAGACACTTTAATAAGTGTGCACTTGAGGCCTTTATTGTCCTTAAAATGAAGACAGAACGCTTGAATCCATCATTGAGAAGTCTAAACAAACAGACAATATTGGAATACAGTACCGTAATTCCCCAAATACTTTTTTTTTTCCCAAAATTGAAGCCCAAAAGTTTGGATGCATCTTATTTAAACGGTAACTTAAATCTTTAAGATTTATTTTTGACGCACAGATGTTGCAGCTAACAACAGCTCATATTAGCTGAGGTTGTTGCAGCATTATTTATTTTAGAAAAAGAAGCAAGCAGACTGAACCAACGTCTGAGTCCATCCTTGTTCACACACAGAAATATTTCTTAAACCGAGAGGATAATGTAAAAGTTATTAAGTCTCCAGCTCATTCAATTAGGGTGCACCAGTTAGAGAACACGGAATGGTGTTCCATTTGACTCGTTTATTAATTACGGTCTTTTCACATAAACATGCTATAATCAACTTGGTGAAACATGGATGCTGCTCAACTTCGGGTATTTATGGTAAAATGAACTCAAACCACGTTGTGAGGAAAAGATTAAACAATTGCTTCAAGCGCATGCAACATAACACTGGTAAGGCATTCGCTTACCGCTCATAATGTGGGAAATCTGAAACACGCTTAACTTAATGTGCAACAAATGTATAACATACAGATATGAACGCAAGAAAATATGGAGTTTATGAAAGAGGAGATTTTTTCTGTTTTGTTATATTTTTGCCAAAGTGTTGGTGCGTCTTATATACGGTATCACAGAAAATACCAGAATTTGACCCCAAAATTAATCGTGTGTATTTTACACAGGTGCGTCTTTTATTTGAGAAATTTCGGTATTTGACAAATTTGTATTGCAGCAGATCCCTTAAGTCACATTTGAAATTAAATTTTTATTATCTTTAAAAATTCTACTTAATCCTCTTAAAGCCTTAAATCCTTAAAGTTATACTGCTGGTTTGTGGTGCTAAATTTTCAAATTTTCAGACTTTTTTGAGGGACTACCTTATGATAAATGAATTACGCGCTTCTAAGAAAAAGAAGCTTCCTGAGATGAGTTTTTGAAATATTCTGGGGACTCTACAAAGCCAATGTCTTTGGTTAATCACGCATCTGCTGCCTATCATCAGAATAAACGCTTATGCAATCTTTTTGGGGAGTTTGTAAAGATTAAAAAGACTTGAAACGAATTTTTCTGACCTAGGAATAACAACAAAGAAGCAGTTTTAAGAGGGCCTCCATGCGTTGTGTTCAAAATCCCAATCTTTTGTGTTCTCCAGAGTGTAGACTAACACATCAGATCAGTGACATTATTATTGTCGCCTGCAGATCGTCACATAATCCTCGCGTAAACCTCCGTGACGTCAGAGGAAAAAACACCGCGTTGACGTAGTTTCTGAGAGGAAAAGATTAAGAAAGTCCACATCTGGCAGATTCAGAAAGAGAAAAATAAAAGTACGGGGGAAAAGGCGACGGGAAATCGAATGCAACCGCCGCGTCCTCGTGTTGACTTTGCAAGCAAAATACAGACGATTAGTTGTTTTGCTTTTGACTTTTAACCTGACGGACCCCATCCGGTCCTGGGAGACCTACTCCAGTCTGAGCAGAGTTTTAACGATCGAGCGTAGGAGGACACTCTGACCCCGGATTACTTCCGTCGCATTTCTGCGCTTCAAATCAGTGCAACAAATGCAAACCTGAAAAGTCGAACTCTTTGAGTGTAAAGGGGAATTATTTGGGATTTTATGAAACTTTCGAATCTCGGAAGCGATCCCACTTAATCTGTGAAGTGCTGGAAAACGGCAATGGCGAAAATGGTCACTTCAAACAAAAGTAGCAGAATTGCTGTCTCTGTTTGACAACAGCTTTTTCCGACGTTTTTGATTGATTTACCAACTACATTTCATGTTGCCAATTATTGAAAGCTGAGTTTTCATAAGCTTCAGGGGCGCTACTAATTTACAGGATTTTCTGAATTTTCAGGAGTCGTAGAGTCAGAAATCAAATTAAAACTTCCTATGATTAAGACTACTGCCGTATTTTCTGCACTAAATGACACACTTTAAAGTCTTTCATTTTCTTAGAAGATGACAGTGCGCCTTATGATCCGGTGCGCCTTATACAACGCATAAATCTCGAGTTTACATAAATAAATAAAATAACTTAATTTCTATGTAAATTCTTCCATTTCACTCCAGTTATAAATTTGTTTTTTCCAATTAAAATTTTTATAACACACTTTCTGACATTTTGATGCGTTGTATATGTTCCAATTTTGAAGCAATTTATATGGGGACAAGGTGCAAAAAAAAAAAAAAAACACAGGTTTTTGTAAAAGAAAGTGCAATTTTATAAAATGAACCTATAAAATGAACCAACATATTTTAAAGTTTTTGTGGCAATTTGATTCAAAACGATTTAAGCTTCATATTTAATTGAATCTTAACTATATTCTTTTAAATTTGTGATCTAAATAGTCTTTTAATGTAATCAAGAGTGAGTTTTCCCCATTCTTCAAATAGTAATTTCCACAAATCATCTTTATTTTTCATTTCTGTCTTATTTATACTCATAATGTCCTTGACATGACATGACTTATCTGATTGTTTTGTTGACATTCCCTTTAGTGTGGCTCCATCTCGTGGATTCTTAACGCAATCTCAGACACTACTGTAGCTTCTATTCTATGCGCATTATAATGCGGTACGCCTTATATATGAAAAACATTTAAAAATAGGCCATTCATTGAAAGTGCGCCTTATAATCCTGTGCGCCTTATAGTGCGAAAAATACGGTAATCTATTGAACCGGGATGAATCCGACTGCAAAATTTGGTAGGGTTTTGAGCGTGGCATGGGTCCTAATTAACAAAAGAATAACAATGACCATATCGCAAGTTTTGAGCAGGATAATAACAAAAAACAATGGACAAGACTACTGTTTACTGCGCTGTTGAATACATTGTAGAATGTTATGGAAATGAGCAGAAAATAAGCCAATGACTTCCTGTAAATACAAAACGAGCATTGTGGAATTTTATGTGCTGAAAGGAAAGGTTACCATAAACTCAAGTGTGTACAAGGACCTACACCTGCCTTTCATTCTGACTAAAAAGGTCAAGAATAAATCCCCAAGTGATTGTTTCAACATTACCTTGCTGAAAAATTGTAATAATCATTTTGTGTAGTTTAGTGCAATGCACTGAACACAAGTTTGTTTTGTGGTATGAAACTGGTGGAGAGAAGCTATACAAACACGCACTCTACTTCAGTCTGGGTTATTTATGTATGTCTGTCTTTGTGTCTCCTTACTTCCTTCACACACACACAGATACACACATTCAGGGGATATGCGGTCTTTCAAGCCATTCAATTACACAAATTGCTTTGCTCGCTTCGGCTACGCTCTGTTAGTTTCTGCTACAGGGTAATGGCACATGTTTGCAAACATGTCACCCACACACACATGCACACACACCGCAACACTACAGAGTTTGCCTGTTGTCCCGTGAGAAGTCGTGAGAAAATGCCCACTGAGCAGATTACGTCGTGTGTGGAGCAGTGCAATTTTGCATCCTGGGGGAAAAAAGTTACAACAATTTTACTGCCTTTGGGTTTTGCTTGTATAGTTTTCTATAATAAGGCGTGATGATTAGAAATTAAATTTTCATATCATATCAACCCTAACCCTAACCCTTTGGGATGACCATACTTTGTCGAGTATAAGTCGACACGCCAATTTTACTGCAAATTTAGCGAATTTTTTAAAATGTGAGTATAATTTGACCCGTTTTATTTTATTTTTTTTTTACAGATAAAAACGTCTGGCACAAGATTGAAAGTCAATAAAAATATAAAATAAAAAAACGTGTTCAAATTAAGAGTTGCTCAAGCATGATTATCAAGCAGATCGTTGTAAAAAAACATGGTCCTGGGAAGACTTTTTTTCAATACAAGCTGAAAAATTGAAATCAATATAAAAAATAAACAAATTAAAAAAAAAACTTGTTCAAATTAAGAGTTGTTTAAGCATGATTATCAAGCAGACCGGGTTCCGGGAAGATTATTTCAATAAAAGTTGAAAAACTGAAAGTCAATAAAAAAAAAAAAACAAAAAACCCCCCCAAAACTTTTCAAATTAAGAGTTGCTCAAGCACGATTACCAAGTAGACCTTTGTAAAAAACATGGTCAGTAACTATGATTATTATTCAAAGACCTGGAAAATGTTTCATTTCTTGGCGAGACAGTCACCACGGCAACAATGTAGCAAGTGGCCTTCTGTTTCTTTTTGGCAAAAGACACACACAGAGCTAATCAAAACTTCTCTCCACAAGATCACAACACATTTTAGCATTAACGCGACTTAATTCTGAAGGGTCTTTTGTAAAGTTTCGCCCTCCCGCCGGGGGAGACGGAATTTTAATGTTGGCACCCAGGGGTAACGTTGGCGGATGTCTCCAATGGCAACGCCGGCCGCCACAAATGTATTCTCCTGCGCTTTTGTTCGCAACCGGAAAAGAAATCCACCATCTTTGTCAAAAAATGTTTGCATTCGCAGCAGGTCTCGCACATGCCTGGGTAATTTATGGACGATGAAATCAAACTTTTAACGTTCACCCTTTTTCTGGAGAAAAGGAAGAGCGAAACATTAATTTCAGCTCGCTGCTTTGATACACATCAAAAGTTCTTTTCAGGGAGATAAAAAACAGAGTGGTGAGAAGACTTCCTGCAAATGTCAGGAAGATTAGAAGGATCGCCATGTGGGGCCATTGATGCTGATTCGACGAGAAGAAAGAGTGAAGGTGAGATGTTTTAGTAGGCAAGAAGGTCACTAGGAAAGGAAAGCGATAAAGAAATGACATTTTTAAGACAAGTCTGTCTTTGGCGGCAAGTTATTGCAACTTTTGGTGAGTTTTTTTGTCCCCTTTTCACCGTATTTTCACGGCTTTGTGGGAGAAACAACTGTCATGACCCTAGGGGGTTGGCTGTATTTGTGTTTTGCCTCCATCTGCAGGCGTTTTTAGGTAATTGCACTTATTTTCCGTTGCCGTCACATGACGGAGATGCTGGTCTGCTATTGGTCGGCCTCACTCATTTCAAAATGACGGTGAAGCTTTGTTTGATTGTGAGTGGTTACAAAAGCGTATTTATGGTGCATTTTACTGCTTAATTCAAAGTTGAAAGGGTTAGCCATGGCTCCCATGATTGTTGGTGATGTTAACGAGAGAAGTAAGAAGATGATTTATACGGAAACGAAGCTGGAGATAATCGAGAAATATGAAGCTAGCCTAGCCTAGGCCACGCTTACTAGGGAATATGGGCATAACAAGTGACACTCGAAGGTAAATAAATCATTTCTATATTTTTTATTTATGTTGTTTTCTGATTGTATACATGTATGTTATATATACATAGAACTTACTATACTATTTTGGTACCAATTGTTAATATGTATGTACAATTTTGATGTTTTTACCTGGGGTTCTAAACGCATTAGCTATTTAACATAGGTTTGGATTGCTCGTCATACGGTGAATTCGCCTTACAAGCCCAACTGGAACGGGTTAATTTCATATGGTGGCGGTCCACTGTGTTATACTTAGCAGTTCCCGTGCACATCTAGGCGCTGCTTGTAAAAGAATTTTTGTCTGTTGAATATGAAGAGCAGGCTAATAGGTTTGGTGCTAGTCATTTTTTAATGCTCCAGAAAATCTTCTTGCGGGTCAGATTAAACCTTCTTGCAGGCCGGATCCGACCCACGGGCCTTATGTTTGACATCTACGATGCACAGCGATCAACAGAAAACTGTGCGGTAAATTTTATTATCTTGGAAAATTTGGGGAAAATTTCTTCAAATACTTGGGCAAACACCAGCTTAAGAAAATTCCGTTTCTTGTATCTTCCGGTTGTGCTTACTGTTTTGTTGCTCACTGTAAATTCTTCTGTGATTGCATTTCATCTCTTGCGTAGATACAGACCATGAATGTTTGTTCACTTGCCGTCTCCCTTCTGCTGTGGCGCTCGTTAAATATGTCTCACGTTGACCTTCTGTCATCGTTAAGAGATCTGTTTGTTTTTGCGTTAATTGAATTCTGCAGTATTGCTCATTTATTGTACATTCTGCTTCGTAGTCAAAGGTTCCGTGTTAGCAACAATGTCTACTAATAGCCAATAGGAATGCTTGAGACGATGACAGTGTTTTTTGTTGTTTGGCAACACAACCTTTTCCACTTGCTTTTTCGATCACGCAGCTGTCATTGGTGACATGTGGCAGTCGCTCGCCCTTTGCTGGAACTCTCTCGCTCGCTTTCTCTTTGCCTTCATAGCCTTGAGCATGCACTTAGAACTGGTCTCAGCAGGCGGTGCTTTATGTAAGTCAGCGTCGGGAGATGATTAGCACTGATAATGTCGAGATGGAGGGGAAAGGAGAAAACAATAGCCCGAGGGAAGGAAAGGGAACAAGTAGAAAGACAAGAGCGGTAATATTAAAGAAATTGCTACGTTCAAATGATTTTGGTCAGCGGCGGCTTATTTTGCATTGATTGGATCCCGCAAGTCCGAATAGTTATACGGGCATAACAAAGGGCGGTTGGCATCTAAGCTTTTTTTTTTTTTTTTTTTTTAAATCGCGAAACTTTTTAATAATCAAACTCCATTTCAGTCTTGCTATACCTACATCGAGGGATGGTTGATCAATGGTTTGCCATTTTACCGTGGAATTAAAAAGTCAGTTGCTAATACGGTCTATCACCGGTAATCAGCATTTTTTTTTTTTAATCTAACAAAGGGAACATTTAAATGGGGCTAAAAATGATTGGCTGCTGGTAGGGTTGACTCAAAAAGTGTTGTGTTTTAGTTAGTGTCGGGGTTTTTGTTTTTTTTCTGTCCTGGTTCTTTTTGGGCTTTAATTTGTCTTTCCACAATCTGGGTTGTTTGGTGTTTGCTTGTGTCCCCCTTGTGTCAGTGTGATTGCGTCCACCTGTCCAGATGCTCCTTGTTTCTCATTAGTTTTGACTGTATTTAGTTCCCCGTTTCCTTTTAGTTTTTGTCAGGTCATTGTTCAAAGTGTTGTGTCAATGTTGCTGTCAGGTTCTTCCTGTGTTTTCCTGAGTGCACCAAATATTCAATATTTTGTTTAGGAGTAAACTAGATTGATACCATGATATTCTTGCTCATGGTGATCAGACCGCCGGAATCTAATCTAATCTAATCTCATGCCTGCCCTGTTGGTTGGATTTTTCATTTCGCGTTTTTGAAAGTATGAGCCCAGAAATTCGCCTCAAAAGGTTACTTCACATCAAAGTTCTGTTCCATTACAAGCGTCGGTCCTTGAGACTTTTTTTGGATGTCATTTATGATAGATATGCACTCCAATTTTGGTGTTAATTGGTAAACCTGCTTTCGGAGACTAATTTTTCCCGATCCTCCAGGGACACAACTAAGAGCCAAGGAAATACTTTCAAAATCTTTTTGGTTTTGAGGCACGTTGAGACACTTAAAAGGCAATTAATTCATCAGAAGCGGAAGTAATGTAATCCAAGGACCCTAATAATAAGCAGGTCGCTTTCAGAAAGGAGACTGCGTGCGTTATTAATAAGTACGCTGATATCTCCTAAGTAGGTCAAACATTGTGGAATTGGCCTTCTTAAGATTATTAATTTTTTTTTGTCACAAGAGTGGGCTACTGCGCTCATGATGGGAGGGCACCACTCATAAGCGGCTTTAACACCTTCCCTCATTAAGCTTGGCCGTTAGTTGTGACATAACGCCGTGTGTTTTGTACTCCTAAAACGCTACGTGCGCCCTGAGAATTAGCTCGCCGGAGGTCAAAGCACAATAGACCGAGGAGCCGGTGTGTGTGTGTGCTTTGACGCCAGGATAACGTATCACCGTTGATTTATATTCATTTCCCAAAGATGTACTTAAACTCTGACACGGAGGCGTCTGCCCTCCTCAAATACTCATCAGACCCAAGTGCCTATGTGAGACCTGATCCACTACAGTACATAGACTTTTTTTTTTCCATTTTTCAGATATTATTCCACATGGAAATACAGTTAACTTGACATATGTGAAGCAAAAGGGCCTTTATAACCTGTAAGGTAAAAGTTATGCACCACTAAGGAAATGGATTATGTCACAGATACTTTAAAATATGATATTACCCTGTTCTAGATCCGGAATATGTAGACGAGGCCGCAGGTAGATTTTCTATTATTACCAGCTTGAACCAGGACAGCGCAAGTAGGGAATGAAAGCAGGCCAGAATCCGCTGGGAAACACTTCGCCAGCCGTCTTTTTTTAAACCTCAAAAAAAAAAAAAAAAAACGCCCCGCTGGGAATATCAACAGGGGCCGACCGGCGGGAATCAAAACGAGAAGTCTGCTCAGCCTCTGAGAAAATGTGTGACCTCACTACATGCCAGAGAAGGAACGCTTCAACTTCACTTGACCGTCGTTTGGAGTTTTGCGTGGGGTGGGACGCGACCAAATTTAGCTGCTTGAAAAGAGCGGGAGATGACACACCACTCAGTCTCATTTAAACAGGACTTAATGCGATGTCGACAAAATGCCGAGGGTCTCAAAAAATCTTGCTTTTTTTTCATTCATTCTGGGAATTTATGTTTAAAATCAGGCTTAATGGAATAAATGTTCCCAACAAACGTTTATTTAAGCATTTGATTTACTTAATAGATTTAAAATGTATACTGAAAAACCCAATTTTATGTTTTAAAGAGTCCAAACATTCAATCTCAAGTATCTATTTTTTGTTTTTCAAATATTTTCAAGCGTTAGGGTAAAGGAGAGTCTTAAAAAAGGCTCGGGACAAAAATTATAGACAAAATGTTAACGTTTATTGCAAAAATGGCTAATAAAATGGACTATCCCTAAAAAAACCTCAAATAAGTTGTTAGTACTGATTGTAAACATGTCTTGTAAAACATCCATCCTGCACTCTGCCAATCTTGCAAGATTTTGATTTCACAATTTAGCTAATTTTTAAAGTTTCAGTTTTAAAAAGTATGAATTAATCAAATTAATTCAATTTATTGTACGTCCCTATCAAAGAGAAGTGTCCTGATATATATATATATATATATATATATATATGTGTGTGTGTGTGTGTGTGTGTGTGTGTGTGTGTGTGTGTGTGTGTGTGTGTATTTTTCCCAGGATGCAATCTTGCTCACATGCAAGAGGTTTGGTCCTCCGTCTTTGTGGTGGTCACTTATTAGTTTCATCTTTTACGGCAAGTGTGAACGACGTGATTGTGGAATATCTTTCTCCTTGTGGGACACCTAGAAACGACCAACATGACCCAAAAACGGACACTCTAATCAAAATTTCAGATGTCTTTTGATTTTTTGAGCAAGGCTCCCTGAGACTTTTTTGTGCATTTGTTCAAAATTTCAAACTGTTTCATGAATTTTCTAAATTATGCAGTTGGAAAATATATTTGAAGAACCCTAAGAGTTGGATAAAATGGAAGCTTTGAGCAGAAATTGCAGATTTTGTCTCTTTTTGGTGATGGAATCTATAGAATTGACGTGCTAACCAAATGTCATGTTGAAAAGGTAAATTGGCTTGAAGGGATGAAATTTTCAAATATTCCAGCAGAAGTTAAGATATCGAGGATTCCTGTAAATCATAAAATGAGTCTAAAATGGCTGCTTTGAACCTAAATGGTGGACTTTCCCAGCATTTTTGGGACAAGGCTTCATAGTCATGCCTACCAAATTTCGTAATGCTGAGTAAAATTGGCTTCTTAGGAGAAATTTTAAACTAATCCAAGTGGAAAAATTGGTCATGGAAAAGTGTAAAATGGGAGCTTCAAACCAAAATGGCAGACTTCCTGGGTCTTATCCAGCATTTCTTCTTGGGAGTTTGTATGCGATGACAGACCCTCCCGCCAAATTTCAGGAAGCTAAGTCAAACCGACTTAGAGCTGCATTTTCGGACTGTTCTGCCTTCAAACCGCATGCTCAAGCTGTAATGAAAAAAGATGAACTGCAGCCGAAACCTGTCACCCTTCTTGAATATGAGCATGTGTGTGTCTGTGGGTATGTGTGTGTGTGTGTGTTGTGACAGATGTCGTTCCATGCTGCTTCCCAGCAGAGGAATAGCTTAAAGTTCAGCGGGGAACGCCTTTTGACATTCAACCTCTGACAGGAGACAGTGCAAAGTGCTGGTGAGACATCAAAAAGGCCAAGTCATGGGGACTGGACCACAGAGATCATATGACCACGAAGGTCTCAAACATACACAAGTTGCACTTCCTCTATGAAATGTTGAAGCTTAACGACTTGAAGTGCGGGAAGAAGAAATGTCCTTGATTATTAAGAAAATGAGATCCTCAAGACCCAGCCTATTCATTTGTGTCCACTCTAGTAGACGTTTGTTTTTAGTCCACGGGGTTTGACTCATTGGCGCTAGTCTACTACCGTATTTTCCGCACATTGTGGTGCGCCGTGTTATTAGGTCAAGTCTCATTTTTGCGGTCTAGTTCCATACCCATACAGTATGAAAAGGTATTAGCAATAAAAGGGAACGTATATAAAGTTCTCTGATTTGCTTCTAGTGTACATGCTGTATGTTATACGAAATGTTCAATAATTGGTTTTTGCTCCCAGTGAAAGTACTGTATGTTATACGCAAAGTTATTTGGTTTATCACTGCCAGTGTACGCACTATATGCTTTACGTATTGTTCTGTTTGGTTTATCACCTCAAACGTACATACTGTAGATAATACGAAATGTTCTCAGGTTAATTACTGCAAGCTTATGCACAGCACGTTACCTAATGTTCCCTAATTGGTTTTATTACGGCATTCGTAAGTATTGCACATATTACGTAATGTTCTCTGATTGGTTTATCATTGCCAGCATACGTACAGTAGGTATTACCTATTACCTACCTAACTATAACCCTAACCCATTTTTTGAACTACACATATTACGTAGTGTTGTTCTCTGTTTTATCGCTGCCAGTGTACATACTGCACGAACTGCATGATGCTCTCTGATTGGTTTATCACTGCCAGCCATAAATACTTTCGTTTATCATTGCCAGCATACGTACTGTAGGTATTACCTACCTTGTACAGTATTGCCTACCTCCCTATAACCCTAACCCAGCATATGTACTACACATATTACGTAGTGTTCTCTGTTTTAGTGTGCATACTGCACGAATTGTGCGATGCTCTCTGATTGGTTTATCACTGGCAGCATACGTACTGTAGGTATTACCTACCTTGTACAGTATTACCTACCTCCCTATAACCCTAAACCAGCATATGTACTACACATATTACGTAGTGTTCTCTGTTTTAGTGTGCATACTGCACGATTTGTGCGATGCTCTCTGATTGGTTTATCACTGCCAGCCGTAAATACTGTCGTTTATCATTGCCAGCATACGTACTGTAGGTATTACCTACCTTGTACAGTATTACCTACCTCCCTATAACCCTAAACCAGCATATGTACTACACATATTACGTAGTGTTCTCTGTTTTAGTGTGCATACTGCACGATTTGTGCGATGCTCTCTGATTGGTTTATCACTGCCAGCCGTAAATACTGTCGTTTATCATTGCCAGCATACGTACTGTAGGTATTACCACCCTTGTACAGTATTACCTACCTCCCTATAACCCTAACGCAGCATATGTACTACACATATTACGTAGTGTTCTCTGTTTTAGTATGCATACTGCACAAATTGTGCGATGCTCTCTGATTGGTTTATCACTGCCAGCCGTAAATACTGTCGTTTATCATTGCCAGCATACGTACTGTAGGTATTACCTACCTTGTACAGTATTACCTACCTCCCTATAACCCTAACCCAGCATATGTACTACACATATTACGTAGTGTTCTCTGTTTTAGTGTGCATACTGCACGAATTGTGCGATGCTCTCTGATTGGTTTATCACTGCCAGCCGTAAATACTGTACGTAATGCGTAATGCTCTCTGATAATCGCCGCTAGCGTATATGCTCCTTCCTTTTTGTCCATGTCAGCGGGAAATTATCCAACAGTCAGTGAAGTGGAGGGCTTACTAAAGTCGCACAATAACATTTTTACGGATTTCGCGACTCAAAGCACACAAAACGCGCACTGGATGGTAGGGTGCACTGCCAATTTTTGAGAAAATTATAGGATTTTATTTGCGCCATATGGTACGTAAATTACAATACGTCCTATTTTGTTCAGTAGAGGACATCTTAACCTTTTCAATGATGCCATGAATGCCGTAAAGAAGGATGTACAGTATCACAGAATGAATGCAGGGATGTAAAACATTAATTTTCAAAATTCTCACTTATATCTGAAAAATTGTTCAAACACCAAAGAAAAGATTTATTAAAAATGTTATCTATCAGAGCTCTTTCCTTGCTCTTTACACTTTTTATCGATTTATGTTGTAGCTCAAAACAATCGCATAGCCTGGCTTTATCCAGTCTCCTGTTGGCTTACTGAATCCATTACTGCTCCATCCAGAAGCAGCCTCCACACAACAATATTCCAAATGATATTCATAGAGACCAAGAGTTCAATTTATATCCCTGGAAGGCAGGAAAAGATCTTGGCCGGTCACCATTTTGAATTTTCATCATGGTGGACCCGCGGGGCGCACGTTAAGATGAACCCACCTGCCTTGTGTGCTTAAACGTCCGTATCGCGAGCAGACCAAAGCTCATTGAGTGGCCACCCGAGAGCACCCGGCTGCGACCTCCTGACCGCCGTTATAAAGAGAAATAAAAAAAAAAAATGGCGGAATGTCCCGGGAAGCAAACTCATTAAGCGCGAGTAATGACTTATCCTGAGCTACGGCATCGTCGGGATGGAAGGTGATAGAAGTCACACGGCGAAATGACCTCTGGGCCAGGCTGGAATATTGCCTGTAAAAGTAAGAATCCGCCTTCACGCCGCTGCTTTGCCTTATCGGCCCGAATCGGGATGCGGGGAATAGAAGCACATCGGAAAAATCCAGTGAAGAATTATCATGCAGTCACACACAGGCCCGCTTTTTTAATGGGGTAAACAGTGAAATCGATGACTTGCCATCGTGTGTGTGTGTGTGTGTGTGTGTGGATAGTGAGTAATGTGTAATGGTGTGCCTAGCCTGCTGTTGTCCCCGATAAACAATGATGGAGGAGGAAGGCCTGATCGATAACACATACACACACCGCACGCACACACACACGGTGCGGTTCTCGAAATGCTACGGTACATGCTACTTATGTTTAATTGGTGTAAAGATAATAAGGGGGTCTCTGGAAAAATTCTCTCCCTTAAGTTTGTGAAACCCAATACAGTATATTCACACACATGCATACCAGTGCAACTTCCTTTTTTTTTTTTTTAAATCTTTGTAAATGGAAACATTCCTGCGAGAGTCCCCAGAGACGAAGTGAGAGTTAGAGGGCGGGAAAGGGGTGAAGAGAGTCCAGGGAAATGGAAGTCTGTGCAGAATGCAGCCCCTTTTACACTGCCATTTTTAAATGAACCATTTCACTAGTGTGTAAGATACCAAAAAGGAAAAGATGAAAGCTAACTATTTGGTAGGAGAGGTGGAACAGATAGGGAACGGGACCATGTGTAAACCGCGTGAAAGGGGATGCGGGAATCTAGGAAAATCTGGGTATGATAGTTCAAAGTGACCCGACTATCATCGGCATTCGATTACTGGAGGGGCAAATTTCCAGAAACTGTGTGAAAGGTTGCTTCCTGTTTCACTATCACTGCGTGAAAGCTATCGACAGCAAATAAGGGGTTGAAGTCAGGGGTTGACCCCGTATTGTTCTTTTATTTATTTTTTGTATATTTTTGTTTTGTTTGTTTTATTGCCTACCTTATTATTTGCTCGATTATGGAATGTAGTCTGAGAATTTTATTGCGTGGTATTAATATGCATACAGCGATTAAAGAAATAAAAACTCTTGAAGCTTCCAAAAATGTATGCGAAAACTGTCAAATCACTTTGCTGTATTAGGTCAATTTTTTCATCTTTATATCAAAAGCATTCACATCAAAGAAGACACTAGGGAGCTGAAATTTTACCCATATGGTCGAAACTTGGCAGATCAACATGGCACACGCACTTAGTTATCACACAACAAGGAGTATTCCATCACTTGGATAAAATACTGTGGAAATGACGTGGAAGAATATGACCAAAAATGGCCCAAATATTGCACAAGTGTTAAACAGAACTTTGCCAATTAAATTTTTCAATGTTGTGTCCATTTTGGCTCGCAAGTCTTATTTGAAGTACAATGTCCTCAGGAGGACATAAATAAGTAATAATACTATTACCTTTGAATGAATATCACTCAAATAAAAATAAAATGACACTTTTTTTTTACTTTTTGACACTTTGACTTGAAGTATATAAGTAGTCGCTGAAAGACTACTCGAGTATTTCTGATTCCACAGGAAATAGTTTTAAATGAACTTTGTTCACTTGTGAAACAGCCCTTTGTTAAGTGCCTGATCAAGAGGCGTCTTTTTTGATTTACCAAAAGTGAAGTCTGTAATTTATTTGAAAAAAAAAAAAAACACTTCATGTCTAAACTTGTGATACTATCTGCAATTATCCAGAACTCAACTTTAATTGGACTGCACTTTACAACGCAGTAGATGACTTTTGAAAATGTCACTTTAGAGCAGTCAGCAATTTAAACTTTACATACCAATTAAAGCTTAAAGAATCCCATTTGTTACCATTTTGAGTTCATCATTAGCCCACAATTTTTCGGTTGTATAAGGCCGTCAATCGACATGAGGACAACGTTGAAAAAAAAAAATGATTGCCGCTCACCTAACCACTGAGGCCATATAAATATATATATATATATATATATATATATATATATATATATATATATATATATATGGATTTGTACAAATTTGCCAGCTTATGACATCACAGTGGCTGAAAATTCAGAAGAGCTCGCTTACTCCCATTTTTGAAAAGACGCAGATAGCCAAAGGTTTACATGCTAGTGTAATTTCACGCTTGATTTGCCGAGAGGCACTCCAGACACAAATGTAGCCATAAACAAGCAATTCAAATGACCGTCCCTAATGGTGACCCGGTGGGACTTGGAAAACTGCTTGAGGCTAAGAGCGCTCTTGAGAACGAGGTGTCTAAGAAGAGCTCACTTAACATGACTGACCTCCACTCATAACGCTGCTATTGATCTGCTTGGAAATCTTACGCATGCTGAGCACGCCCTGTATGCGTTCGTGCTTGTTGGTGTGGGTGTGTGTGCTTGTATCCAAAAAAAAAAAAAAATGGGGCCACTTTTGTTTTTTAGACGAACAACACACATATATACACACACATATATACACACACACACACACATATATACATATATATATATATACACATATATATAAGATCTTGTTTAATTTTAATTTATACATCATTTTTAAAACGTACTGTACAGTACTTATACACTATAAAATTTACTATATTTTTGAGCACAGCCTTTGATTCACATCTTTTCAGTTCTATTTAATAGATCCATAAATTGACTACTTGAACAGATACAAGCATTTTCTTCACCAGTGTTGCAAACAAAAAAACAAAAACAAAAATTCAAAAAAGCTGCACTGGACTATAAGCCACAGGGCTCAAATCACAAGAAAAAAGTTGTGGCTTTTAGTCTGAAAAATATGGTATGGCTATATAAATAGTAAAACTCCTATACAATGAAACCTGCATGGGCAAAATAATCCCCCAGTTTGAAAAAAAATCCATGCATTGAAGCCTTTCCCTCTTTCTTACTTCCTCATACAGGGAAAAAATCCCCGTTACATCATACAAAATGTTTTTTTTTCTGCATTTTCTGCAAGCCTGCAGGAAGAGTCTAGCTTGGTTTATACTTTTACACGTTTTTCAGCACTGTATACTTGGAGCGGCTTTCCCCCGCAGTCAGATATTCTCCCATACTCCAGGTGGCAGTAATGGACGCTACAGCATACAAACAACACTACTCTACTGTATATCAGAGGTAGAGAATCCTAGTCGATTTTAACGATTTAAACACACTCCTCATCTCTCCCCAACGTGCTGCTCGCCGGGAGTTGCTTACGGTATTTAGGTCACGGTACTCCTTTTCAGACGAATCATAAAGGTGTTTTTCCCGGCGATCTTCCATCAACATGATTTCGTATTAGAGGAATTCTACTGTATATGTATATGTAAAATACGGTATATTGTCATGCCAAACATCACATATACAGTAAGCACCAAATGGGACGAGCGCACTTGAGAGTGGATCCAGACACAAGCGTGAGCAATGCTTTGCGAGCTTGCTCATCAAAGCTTTAATTACATATTCTGCTCCCTCCCTGCCCGCCTCCTTCCACCTCCTCTTGGCTCCAGTTTACGGCCAGACGTTTGTCACTTTGCCATCTTCCTCGCGGCTTCTTCTCCCTCTCTCGCCTTCCCTCTGGGTGAAGCAATGGAAACAAGACCGCGGCTCTTTCCATCCCCCCCCGCCCCGCCCCGCCTCTTCCTTCCCCGGTTAATGCGGAGCTGACGAACGAGCGAGCAGGGGTAAAAGGAGCGGACGTGTTGGCGGCCTGTGTGTGCCGAGGTGACAAGTGGGCAATAAGAGGCTCAGTGGGGACCAGAAGAGTGAATGCGGTGCATTGGAAAGAGAGCGCTCGCTCCCTTTATTACGCCTACTGCATATAGTGTTAGCCCGATTAAACGGTCTTGGATGAACGGATTCCAGATTGAAGACGGAAAATGGTGTCTAGTCCACTTTTTGAACCCTTTGTCCAATCCTTTCATCTTTACATCACATGCAAGGGGAAAGCACTGAAAGAAGACACTAAGGAGCTGAAATTTCACCACACGGCACGACCATTTAGTTATCACACTACCAAGAGTGTGTCCTCGGTTAAAATACCGTTAGAGCAATTATGTCAAATGATGCCATACTTTCTTGAAGAGAAAAGACTGTAGCTCATTTGTAATCACGTAACACCCTTCCTGAAACAAAGACAAAGGTTCCTGAGAAGAAAACAAACTTTTGATGCTGCACTTTGCTAAATGGAAGACGCGGTATTTTCCGCACTATAAGGCGCACCGGATTCTAAAACGCACCTTCAACGAATGGCCGATTTTGAAACAGGTTTTAGATATAGGGTGCACCGCATTATAAGGCGCATAGATTAGAAGCAACAGTAGTTGCTGTGGTTGCAATATGCATCCACTAGATGGAGCTGCACTAAAGTAATGTCAACAAAACAATCATATAGGACCGTCAAACTTGATTAATAAACAATCAGAAATGAAGAAAAGATTATTTGTGGAAAAAGCAATCTGAAGAATGTGGAAAAATATGTCTTGATTTTATTAAAAGATATGTTTCTGTTGATTTAAAAATAGTTTCAGATTTTATTATATAAAGTTGTGCTTTCTTTCACAGTGAGTTAAAAAAAATTAATTTAGAATTTACCAACAACTTTTCCATTTCATTTTTTATATGAAACAAAATGATTTGATTTGTGATTGTTTTTGATCATAAACATACTGCACCCCTTACCATTACTCAAACTGTGACCTTTAAACCCAAGTGTACGTCGCCCACAATACGTGTGCGCTAACCTTTTAATGTCATTTGGCTTCTTTCATCTCTTTGAGGACGCTCATGCTTCCATTGTAATTTCCTCCCACTCGCTCGCAATCTGGACTAATATTACGGCCGAAGACGCCCACGGTAGGAAAAAAAAAAGAAAGGAAAAAAAAAAAGCATCCCATGCTGATTGAAGGGAGACCAGAGACCAACTGGTGCTTTAATATTTGACTAAAACGCTTCAGGGGCTCGCTTGTAATATGGCGTCTCACTTTCATGAGCTTGGAAGACGCTGTGTGAGCCCACTTTGGCGTATGACAGGAAACTATAACGCAAACGTTAAAATTAGACTCATTTCACGCACCGGCTGTCCAGCTTTGGTGTGCTAGCGATATCGCCATGCAAGCTTTTCTACTGGAGGGGAAAGAAAACAGATGTTAGGCACTTAAAATCGGAAATTATTCAAACTGGATAAATAATAACATCTCTATGGCATTGGTGTTGGGATATTGTGGATCATTTGCAGAAGTTTAACTACAGGTGAGTACCCCCAATAATTAGAGCGTGGACTACTCAATATACTTATTTAAATTACCGTATTTTCCGCACTATAAGGCACACCTTATTTTTTTTTTAAAGCTGATGGTGCGCCTTATAATCAGGTGTGCCTTATATATGGATCAATATTGAGATTGGGCTTCGTAGATGGGGAATGAAGTGATAAGGTAAGCTTTACCTGTTTCTTTTGTGTGTTTACAGTTGAACAAGGTTGCTCATATTGACATTCAGTTATTATGCTATTGAGAGTTTAGTTATTATTTGAGTTATTGTTAGTACTTTGAGTATTACTACATTGTGAGTGAAAAAGTTTTAAAATAAGTCATTAATTGAGGGGTGCGCCTTATATATGGAAAAAGTTTTAAAAAATATGTCATTAATTGAGGGTGCGCCTTATAATCCCGTGCGCCTTATAGTGCGGAAAATACGGTAATTCAATTGAACATTCTTAGCTAAAAGTGGCACAGAGTGACTTATTGTCTATTACCTCATTCAATCTCGAAGACATACTTTTATGTTTTGTTTTTTTACACGGTATATATATATATATATATATATATATATATATATATATATATATATATATATATATATATATATATATATATATATGTGTGACCCCTGTTTTATGTAAGTACTAAAATTAGATATTATTTCACACTTTAATAACTGAATGAAAGTAATTAATACAAAAGCATTACTTTAGGACTTGAAGTAATTGAGATTTTTAGCACTCCCGTACTTAATGTAATTAATTACTCGAGTACTTAAGGAATTCATTACCTTAGTACTTTATTCATTGAGTACCAGCCAGTTTTAAAATTTCCACTTATCAAACATTTTAAAAAATACAAAGAAGTGTGAAGATCCAGACTCTTAAAAAAAAAACAAAAACGTAAAAATATGTCTGGGATTGAATGGGTTAAACATGGAAGAAAATGTACAACATTTTCAAAGAGGCCGCATGAAAAGCATCGAGCATCCCTGCGAGAAAAGTTAGCGGGTGGTTGAAGGAACGACTCGTGGAAGAGGATTTACGAGAGAGGAGGAAGTGGAAGAAGGGGGCCTCAGGCCTTTCTATTTACCTTCTTCCTCATCGTCACGGGAATCGGTTAGAAACTGGATGATAGCCTACATCCACTCCCGGCTTAAGTTTGCGCTTGTTTATTTGTTGCGGGTTTATTTTGCATTAAAGCATATTACAAAACCTTTTTTTCCCCTCGTTTAGCGATTATTAAACGATTATTGTTAATTTTGAATCGTTCAATGAACAACGATTGATTTAGCATCGCTGTTAGGGTAATTATATAGCATCAAACGTGCATAATCTTCTTCTATGATGCTACATTTACATCTAATAGAGCTCGGTGCTGCCGAGCGTGTTGTGGCACAACGTGGTGCTACAACTCTAGATTCAAATTCAAAGCATATTATAAAACCTTTTTTTCCCCTCGTTTAGAGATTATTAACCGATTATTATTGTTAATTTTGAATCGTTCAATGAACAACGATTGATTTAACATCGCTGTTACGGTAAATATATAGCATCAAACCTGCATACATCTTCTTCTATGATGCTACATTTACATCTTGTAGCCGAGCATCTTGTGGCACAAGGTGGTACTACAAGTAAATTTAAACCTGGCTACGTAAAAACATGAAAATAACACTTAAAAAAGTCTTCAATATAAGACAGAGTTGACTGTACATAATGCGCTCACACAGCCCCGTCGACCTGACAGTCCAATCGGGCTCACCGGGGACACGTTGTCACCACGGCGACAGGCAGTGAGGGGCCACAGGGGCATTGTGGGATTGCTCAGCCCTCGAATGTATAGACAAGCTGCTCGGCGCTGACGGATGGAACACTAGATTTATTCACCTCTACCTCCTTTTTGGAAATGTCACTGCATCCATCAGGGTTGTTAAACTTGTTTGACATTGCCACATCTCAAAAAATCTGAAGAGGTGAAGCCGAAACAGCTGCAAAAATCGCATAGCGATATCCCGTTTCGAGCAAGCGCTGTTGTGAGCCGAAGTACAAACACTTTTGAACATTTTCCCATTTCAGTCCATGGCAAGTGAAAAAGTGCATTTTAAAAGTATTAATTGTTCATCATTTTGTCATCAAATGAACTAATTCAATCCCAAAGACGTAGTTTTACGTTTTTAAGATTCCGTACATTAAATTTCAGGTACTTTTTTTCTTCAAATATTTTTCAATGGAGTGGCTAAAAACTGTAGTAGAAGACTCATTTATAGACAAAATATTAACATTTTACTGCTAAAAAGTGCGAGATAAATGTACTATCTTTTGAAATAAGTTGTTTTTACTGGTTGTGGGTTGAAAAGCACCAATCCAACATTGTGTCACTTTTGCACACTTGGTCAAGATTTTGCTTTGATTTTTAAAGTGATGAAATGTTCAAATTAATTTGATTGATTTTATCTGATTTTGCCATATTCTGTGAAAATACTGCAGGCAGATGAAAATTGGCTGCGTGACTTGAATTGTGCCAATTTTCTATTTTGTCTGTGTGGCACAAGTTTAAGTTGCATGAATAACCTTTTTTGTTTGTTATTGTTTTCAAATCAAACACTTCCAGTTTTTGTGAACCTTTAGTTAAGAAAGGGGAAGCTGTCATCGGGTGGGTTAGGTCACTGCAGCTTCTGGCTCGAGTCTATGGGATTTCCTTCTTGTTTTTTTTGGTTTTTTTTTGCTGACTTTTACTCTTTATTTTGCTCACACATGCACATAGTCTTAGCATACAATGACTTTAACAGTCCTATTATGATCATTCCGTTCCATGGTGATATTTTCGGGTTTTGGCGCAGACAGTGGACAGAATTTGCTGTTCTTGAACTTGTTGCACTTGTTGGAGCCATTTTGGTGGACCCCACAAGTTCAGATATTTTTTGAGAGTAAGGACTTGCTTTTACAGTATAGGTCTGATTTGGATTTTGGATGAGGTTAGGGTAAGGTTAAAGGTTATGTAATTTGTTGTGATGATTAAAATTAGGGACTAGGGATTGCATTAGGTCAATAGGATGTCCCCACAATGATAGAAAAAAAAAACTTGTTTTGCCTACCAAACGTTCAAAGTAATGTTTGGAATTAATTGTTTTAATAATGTTTTATATCAATAAATTGATTGCTGATAAGAGCATTCTGGGATGCGTATTCACTGCAGGTGGTCACTATTTCAAACAATTAATGGCCTGCACTCAAATTGCATTTTTTTCTCTGATTGGGGCTTGGCCAGGAAATGCAAGATAGAAGTTTTTTAACTTCCCTGCTTAAAGATGTTTTTTTTTTTTTTTGTTTGTTTGTTTAGCAAATTCAACCTCAGTAATACTTTGTTTTAACTGTAGTGCACTGTATGTAACAGATGAAATTTAGGCAAATTTCGATGAATGTTAATGAAACTTAAAAAGTTCTACGGCAGGCATTTAGAAATTAGAACTGACATCCATCATTTGAATATCATGTAATGCATGATAATGCTATCCAGTGGACATGCTTGATAAATGCACTCTCGTCCCTGCATTCCTTCAGATCTGGGATTAAAGCCATGACTCTATTTTTGTGTTACACTTATATTACTGTGTTATACTTCGATTGCCATGTAACTGTTGAACCACAGACGTGGTGTTAACTTTAAAACTGAAAAAAGAAATAGTATGAGTGTTGACAAAAGTAGATCTGACGAATTACGGACTAGAAAAAAAAAAGTCAAATTTCGCCCTCTAGTGGTGGCTGAAGGTTGTGCAAAAATACACTGATGGGCTGACGGTTATAATTTCGCCTTGAAAGTCGTCCACCTCCGATCAAAACATTCACAACTAAAATCATCTTTCTCCAGCTTGGCTTCACAATTGCTTCTTTTCCCACCCCATAAATAGCTTCACGGTTTAGGGTCTGTAACACTTCTAACAGTATGTATGCAGACTTCGAAGATTTGCGCTTTAGCGCTCCTGGTATCAAATCTTTAAGCTTCGGATTGTGCTCAGTGGAGCTCCTGCAGATTAGTTTACGCTGCGGCGAGCATTCATGTGTGTGCGCTTGTGTGTCCGATCTATAACACCAGTTCCAGTCTTCACCTCCGATCCACTACAGTGATTCGGGTCGCTAAGCGGCACAAATCGGGTTCTCTGAATTATCGGCACTTCTTTCGACATCCTTACCGGCTGTACGTCTTCATCTCCAGGAAAATGTCAGATCCATAACGAAATAGCTCCGAATAGCTTTGCTCTCTAAATGTCAAGTTCATCGAAACAGCCCAGCTGCATGCAAATCATCTGATTCTTAAAGGACGGAAAACTCATCGACGTTATTACCTCTGCATGCTGATGAGTCGCAATGTCTTCCGCAGCTTAGGAGAGACATAAATTAAAAAGTTGCTGACTTAATGAAGAAAAAGACAAAAAAGTCTTCCTATTACTTATTAAGTATTTTGTAAAACCAAAAGTCCCAGAATGTATTCCCGCAAATATGAATAACGGTCTTCTATCGAAAGGACAAGATGCCCGCTCGCATGCCAACATACTGTATTATACTCCGCAGTTTCCACTTGGCTGCAGCAACCCAGTTTGCCACAGCCCTCAGTCTCCTTTTGACTGAAAGAGCCTCATGTATGCTTGATCATGTCGCCGGAAAAACAGTTGTTGTAGATTGCAAATGATTTCTAAAGAACGCTAAACATAACCACATTTTACTGTGTTTTTCAAGAAGAGACTGAGGGCAGCGTGAAATAAGGATGTTCCACCCAAGTGGAGACTGGAGAGTATTTGGCACATTGAAGGTACAAGCCATGACTCTGACCACCAGAATGTAAAAAGGAGAAAAAAGATCTTTACATACAACTTGGCATGGGACAGCATGAACCTGGGTCACTGCAGCCGAGTTGAGGTTGTGGAGTATTTGTCGTATTGAACATATAGTGCTGTAACGTTGACAGATGAAAAAAATTATAACACTATTTCTTGTATTTAATGTTTTCCATGCGGTTGATTCATGTAAAAGAAGACTAAGGACAGTAGCAAACCGGGACCCTGCAGCTGAATGGAGACTGCGGAGTATTGACTGCATTTAACGGACTAGTAGTAATGTTAACAAATGCCAACAATGAGAAAAGGCGAGGCTCCATTTAATTTTTTTCGTGTAATGTGTCATTTAACTAAGAAGAGACTAAAGGCAACAGGGAGACGGGCTACTGCAGCCAAGTGGAGACTGTGGAGTTTTTGTCACAGTAAACTCATCTTGCTGTAATGCTAATAGATGATGACAACAGAGGAGGATGAGCAACAATAAAGAACAAAAAACTATCCTACGCTTACTTCTCTTTTATCTGAGAGGACACTGAGGGCCAAAGGTAAGTGGCCACTGCATCCAAATGGAGATTGTGGAGTATTTGTCATAGTGAACTCACCTTGCTGTAATGCTAATAAATGATAACAATGGAGGAGAACGAGCAGAAAAAAAAAAAAAATACCATCCTGTGTTTACTTCTCACATGTGGTTGTTTTATCTAAGAGGACACTGAGGGGCACAGGTAACTGGCCACCGCATCCAAATGGAGATTGTGGAGTATTTGTCATAGTGAAGTCACCTTGCTGTAATGCTAATAAATGATAACAATGGAGGAGAACGAGCAGAAAAAGAACAAAATACCATCCTGTGTTTACTTCTCACATGTGGTTGTTTTATCTAAGAGGACACTGAGGGGCACAGGTAACTGGCCACCGCATCCAAATGGAGATTGTGGAGTATTTGTCATAGTGAAGTCACCTTGCTGTAATGCTAATAAATGAAAACAATGGAGGAAAACGAGCAGAAAAAGAACAAAATATCATCCTGTGTTTACTGCTCACATGTGGTTGTTTTATCTAAGAGGACACTGAGGGGCACAGGTAACTGGCCACTGCAGCCGAGCGGAGAATGTGGACTACTTCCTGCATTGGACACAGTACCCATATTTAATAAACAATCACAATGGAGGCCAACTGTGTTTTTCTTAATTTCCATTTTATTATGTAGATTTTTTTAAACAAGAGGAGATTAAGGGCTACAGCAAACCAAGCTACTGCAGTTCAATAGCTACTATGGAAAATTTGCTGTAAAAAATGCACCAAGCAGTAAAAAAGAAGACTCTCCTTGTTAAGTGTGACACCTACTCCGCAGTCTCCACCCCCAACCACTGATTGATGAATTAATAGAACTTGGACCATGTTTTTTTTTTTTTTTTTGGTAAAGCAACAATGTTCAGCTTGAGCGCTCATTAGATTCCCCACTTGTGACAAAGAGGTGGGAGCAACGTGACAAAAAGTGCTTGTTTTACAAAGGGAAGGCTCCCTTGTGAATATCCTCCACTTTACAAAATGCATGTAAATAGAGTCGGGCACAAATGAGCCCAATCCAGGGCGTGCTTTCATCTCACTGAACAACCCGCGCTTTTATCTTATGTCACAAGGAGCACATCTGTACCAGAGTCCATTTCTGCTCCTGTCCTTTTTTGGATAAGCTCCTTGTTGCCCGCCAACTATGCACGCTATGCTGTAAACACGCACTAGGAAGAAAACCAGAAATACGTCCAGGTATATTCATACGCGAAATATGAGCTACTACGGTTAGCGCCAGATTTGAAATGAGTCTCTTGTTTGGGAGAAGAAAGACTGGAGCGAGTTGAGATGGAGGACAGAGCTGAAGCCGAGGAAGAAGAAAAGGAGCTTATTTTTAAGAACAAAGCGCAGTCAGTGACTCGCTCTCCAATTGCAATGAACACTAAGGCTACCAAAAGGGAGGAGGTAGTAGTAGAGGCCAAGAAAAAGAAGTGACGTCGCGCTGGCAATGAGGCAACGTTCATTTTTGGAATTAAGGCCGTTTTTCTTTCTCTTTTCAATAAAACTGCCTTTATTTTTTAACCTAAACGGAATCCTAACTTCAACCAATGTCGTACCCCTAAACTAACTCCTAATTCTCACCTAATCATAATGTGAACTCAAAATTACTAACTTTAACTCATAAGTACCACTTTATAACCAATTGTACCTTGTTTCTTCCTTCAATTCTGATTTTTACCGCTTATCTCAGTCTTAATCCTAACTTGGTCGGTCATGATTTTTTCATATTTTCCCAGAAAGGAAATTCTCGCAGAATTTATTGCAATATAAACAATAGTATCATGTTTTTTTTTTTTTTTTGGGGGGGTATGCTGGTTACCCAAAGAGATTTCTCTCATGTAAAATAAGCACCGTGGCGCAATTAAAGTAAATTTCCAAGTGATATAATCACTATTCTTCTGTATTTAAAAATACATATATTAAATACGCATGAAAGATATGACTGATTTTCAGAATTTTTTTTTTTTTTTTTTTTTCACAAAAAATCCTCATTCTAAACATGGTTATTTTTTCCCCACCGAAAAAAATAAGATGACCGTAAATGTTTTTTTCTTAAAAAATAAAATATATTCCTTACCAGATATGGTCCTTTTTCTTCTATGTAAAAAAGCCTTACCAAACATGGTAATTTGCTCGGAAAAAAAATCCTAACTATACATGGTTGTTTTTGCATAAAAAAAGCCTTACCATACATGCTCATTGTTTCACAAATAAATACTGATTAATCAGCCGATTAATGTAAAAAAAACAATGAATACAATAGCACCAATAGCACTTATTTCTTCAATATGCATTTCAATAGGTGTTAATCATATGTGGATTTTCACTATTCATTAGCCAGCCTCGTTCCTATTCTTCGTGAAATAGCACGGTCAATTAATTTATTATTATTACCCTACAAACAGTAAAGAAATTAAAAAAGAAAAAAGTACTTTGTGGTTCACATAATGCATTGAATGGCACAATTAACAAGGTCATAATGACATCTAATGTGTTTGTGACATATGTATGTACCGTTTTTCTGCACTATAAGGCGCACCGGATTATAAGGCGCACCCTCAATTAATGACATATTTTAAAACTTTTTCCCAAATATAAGGCGCACCGGATTATAAGGCGCACCCTCAATTAGTGACATATTTTAAAACTTTTTCAATCACAATATAGTAATACTCAAAGTAATAACAATAATATCTCAAATAATAAATCTAAACTCTGAATAGCATAATAACTTAATGTGACTATGATCAACTTTGTTCAACTGTAAACACACAAAAGAAACAGGTAAAGCTTACTTAATCGGTTCATTCCCCATCTACCAATCCCAATCTCAATATTGATCCATATATAAGGCGCACCATCAGCTGTTTAAAAAAAAATGGAGGCTTTTAGGTGCGCCCTATAGTGCGGAAAATACGATACTACATGTACAAGATATTCCATGAGTGACATCCAGGTCAACGCTTTGCACAACGTCCTTTTCATTGCTCATCTAATTATATCTTGTAAAAATGAGCATTTGCTTTGTTTTGAATGGCAAGTCCATAAAGCGATCTTAACAAATTTCATGATAGATATTTCAGAATAAAAGGTTCTGCAATGGATTTACGTGTAATAAAAACTACTTACTTGAATAAAATTGCTGTAATTGGTTAGAGTAAGAAAAGTCTTTGTTGAAAATAATTAGCAAATATCGGCCTTATGGTCGGAGAAAAAAAAATGGCGACACTAAACAGCGTAGGATAAAAAAAAAAGAAACGAAAACCATTTTGTGTCAGTGAGTGTTTTTCTCTGCTGCACTTGTTAGTCTTTTCTGTTCTGCATCTTTTTCGGTCTCGACATTGATTTACTCTGTTGCGCCTCTTCTTCCCCCCTCCATTGATTTCACAGAGGGCCTCCTCGGTGTCAGCTCGGAACAAAAAGCAGCGTACGAGCGAGAAAGCGAGACTCAGCCGAGTGTGAAAAAGCTCACAAGTTCTTACTACAAGTTTGTCTCGCAACGCTAGCGCTATTAGCGCCGTAACCCAAGGCAACGGCATTACAAAAACACACACCGCACAAGATGTGTTTTGCATCTGAGTGAGTCCAATGGCGCCGATGAAGATCCAGATTAGAAGAAAAACACTTTGATGTGTTAATTGTAAAAATTGGTTGTAGCAGAGCTGAAGTGGCTTTAGAACAGGCGTGTGAAGTTTAGCGCCCGATATTCACTTCTCACGCCCAGTTGTGTCGAAAGCACTTGTCCCTAACGTCATGGAGCGTTTTGACTGCGGGACAACGTGTCGTATTCGAAAAAAAAAGTTGAAAAACACATACAGAGTAGGGCTGCACAGTTAATCGAGTTTTAATCGCGATCACGATATTGGTTACCACGATTAATTAAGCTGATCCTCTGCCATAATAACATTTTAAAAGTCAAGCACGTTATTTTTTAAACAAGTCAAATCAAGCACTTTTCCATCCTACCACCAGGGGACATTGTTTCCCGACTGTCAATTGAGACCTGTTTTGAAAAATGTATTCAATAAAATTGGAATAAATTCAGTTTGAAATGACTAAAAATGACATTTTGACTGCTATTCAATTAAAATTTGCTTAAAAGTAAACAATATGCTTGGTTCTAAGTAGGCTTATTGGTTTACACTCTGCAATTAAGTTAGCTGTGTTGACCTGTGTGCCAAGTTTTTGCCTTGTCCTGTTTGAATTTCTTTTCATTATTTACTTTATTGATTTGATCTTATGATTATGATTATTTATGATTGATTATTTGTATGTATAGAGCCTTGAAGTCTTGTTTATATACTGCTTGTTCAAAAAAGGCAATAAATAGACGTGTTGATGGATAACATGAGGAATAAACATGATTATTATTTAATTTATTTATTTGATCTTTTTATGATTATTTGTAAGTATAAAACCTTGAGGTCTTGTTTATATATGGCTTGTTTAAAAAAAGGGCAATAAATAGACGTGTTGATGGATAACATGAGGAATAATCATGATTAACATTACTGTATTTACTTTATTTATTTATTTGATCTTCTTATGATTATTTGTAAGTATAGAGCCTTGAAGCCTTGTTTATATACTGCGTGTTCAAAAAAGGCAATAAATAGACGTGTTGATGGATAACATGAGGAATAAACATGATTATTATTTAATTTATTTATTTGATCTTTTTATGATTATTTGTAAATATGAAGCCCTGAAGTCTTGTTTATATATTGCGTCTGAAAAAAAGGGCAATAAATAGACATGTTGATGGATAACATGAGGAATAATCATGATTATCTTTATTTGCTTTATTTATTTTATCTTTTTATGATTATTTGTAAGTATAAAGCCTTGAAGTCTTGTTTATTTACTTCTTGTTTAAAAAAAGGGCAATAAATAGATGTGTTGATGGATAACATGAGGAATAATCATGATTAATAATCGTGATTTCAATATTGACCATAATAATCATTATTATTTTGGAAAATATCGTTTAACCCTCCTAGAAAGAGTGTGGGATTCAAGATAAAACAGGAAGGTAACATGCAGAGACAACGGAGCGCCAGCAAAACCAAAAACACACAACCACACAATGACCACACAATGACTTGACAAGAAATGAAAAGAAACAGGAAACTAAGGGTCGTTTGTGTCACACTTGTAAGACCACTCTGTGATTTAAAAAAAAAACTTAACTATTGCTTTAAAATCCTCAAAATAAGTACACACAAATCCACACAGAGTACACACACACAGGGCGAAACCCAACACTTGTGTAGCTGGTGAACATGCGTCTCAAAAGGCCAATCTGTGCTGCTTACTGGAGTGTGAAGTCCCAGTCTGCCTTGAGTGTGTGTGTGTGTGTGTATATGTGCGTGATTGTAATTGTGTGTTTGTGTAGGAGGGAGCCTCATTTGAATCGGCACCTCGTTTCTCCTGCCTGTTTATGGAGATTGCATAAATGGCGCGGAGGAATGTGTGCGTGTGCATGTTTGCGTCTACAATCAAGAGCATTTTTTCCAGCTCGCAAGGTCAAAAATTCACTCTCGCCAAATACCGCACGCGTGCTTGTAAGTTGGTCATATCCGCCACAATTAGCGTGGCGCTATTAAAGACGTCATTATCAAGTGTTGGCTTTATTGAAGGAACGAGCTGATAGTCCTCCTCAGTGTGTCTAATTTCAATATAAAGAATCGCTGACCCACTTCCAGTAGCAATCCCATCTGGAGCAGGTTTTATAGAAATAGATGCTGAAGTGTGCCGCGAGGTGCCCTCCATAAAAAGCTTCCATCAAGGCTGCAGCGTGAAGATTACACATTCACTTCAAGATGTCTATTTCGACCCAGTAGAAATGAAAAATGAGATGTAGGAGAAATTTCATTCATCTATTTTTCGACAGCGTTTGACGCTGTTGAGGTAGCTATCGGCTGAGCTTCTTTTTTTTAGCCGTTCTTCTATATTTATCCCCCGAAATGTATTTTTACGTTTTTTTTTTTGTTGTTGTTTTTTGAGAGGCCAGACATACAATTCCAGATACTCATTTTTATTTTGTTTTTTTACACATGAAAGTTATCATTTAAGGTTTGTAAGTCCTAAAGTATTTGATTACTCTTGGTACATAAAGTACTAAAGTATTTTTTACTCTAAGTACTAAAATTACCAAATTACTTTTTTGCATACTTAAGTAATTCAGTTCGAAAGTAATTGATTACTTACGGTAGTACAGTAAATTACTAATGTGATCAATGAATGTAGGGAATTAAGTATTAAAGTAATCAATATTTTAGATAAGTCATACTAAAGTATTCGATTGGTATAAAAGGGACTAAAGTATTTGATTACTCTTGGTCCAAAAACTACAAAACAAATTTTTACTTCAGGTACTAAAAGTACCAAATTACTTATTTGCATACATATTGCATACTTAAGTATGAATGTTATTTACGACTAAAGTAATTGATTACTTATGGTAAATTAATGTGATCAATAAATGTAGGTAAGCAATCAATTATTGTAGAAAAGCGATACTAAAGTATTCTATTCCTTTAAGGACAAAATTAATGGATTACTTTCGGTACTGAAAGCACCAAAGTCATTGATTGCATTGGATACTTAAGTATGTACTGTAATACTTAAGGTAATACAGTACAGTGCTAATACCATCAATTACTGTAGGTCAATCAGTAACAAAGTGATCAATTATTGTATATATGTACATATCTATATATATATATATATATATATATATATATATATATATGCATACATACATACATCACATACAGTATGGCAGTACAATGATGAAGCCGGTGTCCTGTCCCGTCTCTGACCCAATCATGCAACCTTCCATAAAAGTGCCAGGGGATGGTCTATAAATTGAGGCGTCCTTGTCTCATCCATCAATTATCCGCCATGTCTCGATCATTCAATTGAACCCAACGCCCTCTCTCTCTCTCTCCCACATACTCATGTTTTCAAAGTCAGCAAATCAAGTAAACGTCAGCCTCGAGGTGTTTCCATTCAGATGGCCTTTCTTTAGAAGAGCCCAGGTTTATTTTTTATTTTGGTGTCCCCGTTCGCTTCCCCGAGTGATGAGATAGATCGATGCTGTAAGTGAAGGTGGCGGCTACACTCTCGGCGTGACTGACGCAAATACACACCCCGCCCTGATCACAAAAGCACCAGGGAGTTGAAGTGAATGACAACATACTAAAGTGCTTAATGAAGGTATTTTAATTGCTGCGTAAGGACTTTGCTAACGCTTTTAACAGACATGCCAGCAATGGCCACGGGGGAATAAATAAGGCAGTCGAAAAACGACACAACCTTTGGCACACTTAGGTGGTTAACAATTAACGTAATGCGACTTTGTTTAGTTATTCACCTTGCACAAGGGAAATTACGAAAAAATTAAGCTTTCAGAAAAACACAACAAATTACATACATACATTACAATATATATATATATATATATATATATATATATATATATATATATATAATGTATTATTTTCAACTCTTACTCTAACCAATTACAGCAATTTTATTAAAGTAAGTAGTTTTTATTACCGTATTTTCCACACTATAAGGCGCACCGGATTATAAGGCGCACTCTCAATTAATGACATGTTTGAAAACTTTTTCCATATATAAGGCACACCGCATTATAAGGCGCAACATTAATTAATGACATATTTTAAGACTTTTTCAATCACAATATAGTAATACTCAAAGTAATAACAATAATTACTCAAATAATAACTCTAAACTCAGTCAATATGAGCAACCTTGTTCAACTGTAAACACACAAAAGAAACAGGTTACTATCAGTTCATTCCCCATCTACAAATCCCAATCTCAATATTGATCCATATAAGGCGCACCTGATTATAAGGCGCACCATCAGCTTTTTAAAAAAATTAAAGCTTTTAGGTATGCCTTATAGTGTGGAAAATACGGTATATAAAAATTTGTACCTAGGTTTAAACGTACCTAGGTATAAACGTGGAGACACTGTAAAGATGTATGAATATGTCTTTGGGAAGCGATTGATTATGTTAGTACTTAGTTACCTTAAAAAATGGATTAGTAGCGGCCATTTTAGACCCTCAATCCCTTGAAAAATAAAAGAAAATACAGTAAATACAAATAAGTAGCTAGAGTTGAATATGTGGACCCATTGAAACAAAAAGAGTCAAGATACGTCTTTGAATGAGTTAAGATAATATGTGCTAGCTTGCGCAACAGAAATAAACAAATGTAACAGTGATTGGGGGGAACACTAACTCATTTTTAAGACTGGAATCATGAGAAACAGTACAAGCAGGGATCTTAAACAGATCATCACAGAGCCAACACTCCAATCATGGACAGGTCGAAATGCTCGTAGGCGTTGTTGGCGTGTTGGCCATAAAGTGGTGAATGGTCGCCATGGAGAAAGGCCCATCGGTTCAAAGCTGTGAACTTTATTGCGCTCTACTAAAGCAATGGAGGCGGCAGGGGAGTGGGGGGACTTAACCGCAATCACTGATTTATAGCGCCAACCCACCCACCATCCGCCCGAGTATAGGACACCTGGATGAGCAGTTTTACAGAAAGACATTTTATAACCAAAAGACAACTTTTCCTTTTTACTGTTTATACCAAAATGTCAGCTTGTATGTCTGTCCATGCTGAAATGAGGCATTCAGAAAAATACAATATCATAATCCCTCCCTGAGGCAGGAGAGGGTAAATCTCCTTGTAATCAGTCAGTTTCACTTTTAGCGTCAATAGACTTTGCACGATAAAAACAGATAACTACTAGAAATAACACTGACAGTCAAAAGATCCTGAAAACACATGCGTATATTAGCTCTTTCAGTGCCATGGACGAGAATTTACGTCATGTAAAATACTTAGGTTGTGTGCCAGTGACAAGTATTCTTATCACCTGTTTTTTTTGTTTTTTTTTTTAATGAATGGATAGATGACACTTGTGGCCAATTTTATATATATATATATATATATATATATATATATATATATATATATATATTTTTTAGGAGAGGTATGCCACTTCATTTTGATTTTCTGTGGAAAAATATTTATTAATAATTAATTTTCTTTTTGATAACCATTTTCTTCCATGACCCTCAAGAGTAGACTTTGATTCTTTTCTGTGGACCAATACAAATGAAGTTTGAAAGGGTCTAAAAGTTAATAAATCCAACACTGATGGCTATTTAAATTTTTTTTGTGTTTGTTTGTTTTCTGTTTTTACCCCCCAAATGCTTTGCATTGGTTAAGGGGTACTTGGCTGAAAAGATATTTTACAGGGGGTACGTCACCGAAAAAAAGTTGAGATAACGCTTGGCACTGAAAGAGTTAAATGGTGTTGTACTTACTACAAATGTTAATTACCACAACTTGGAAAATTAAAATCAATAGAACAGCTAGGAAGAATCGAGAGCACACTGTCTTATAATTACCGTAATGCATCGTTTCCAGCCATTCTTGATCAAAATCACATCGCTAAATACGTATATATTTTACAAAATGACTCGAACGAATCATAATAGCGTGATTTTCTCAGATAACGAGCGTCTAGCGAAAACAAAGACACCGATTGTTAAAGATTGCCCCCGCAATGCTCTCATACGACTCATCTGGAAAACGAGGGTTAGCCTTTGGTGTGCGTCAAGTTGACGAGCTTATCGATCGTCCGAGCCGCTCTCGGGGCAATCCGCCTCGTGTGATTGATCGTTAAATGCTTCTGCTTTTAATTCCTCGCTGCTTAAGATTCGAGCAACAAATAACCCAGTTTTCCAACATCTTTACCCCCGTGCCACGCAGCGGTCGGAAGCTGCTGAGCGTGCAGAGGCAGCCGATCGATAACAAACCCAAGCAGATTAAAACAGCGGCCCAGCGGAATCCAAAAAGCAGTGATGGGTGTAAGTCACACACAGTATGTGAGTAAGTCACGAAAAAGTCGAAAGTCTTAACCTTCAAGTTTTCAGTAAGTCTGAAGTTACTGCGGCAGAAGGCAGGTTGACTCCCCACTAAATTTTCAAGTCATGTCATTATTTGTGAGGCTTTTTCACAAAAAACAGGCTTATGTCAACTTTTACCGTTTTTACTGCCTACTATTGGCTACTTTATTATTTGCTCCATTGTGTGGAATGTAAGTCGGCTCGGGTAAGGGAACAGACTAAGAATTCCATTGAACCATGAAACTCTTGCATCTTGATCATATTTATAATATTTGGTAGCCATAGCCACTTTACTAATGATAGCAACATATTAACAATCACACTGTTAGAATTCACAATCAATTTAAGGCCATTTACATACTAAAAGACCGTATGGCCACACATTGTCACATGGGTTAGGCAGAGTCGTCCTCCCTGTGGGTAGGGGGCAAAGACAATGAGAGTAAGAACCGTTTTGTATCATCTAGACAGTCTTCTGCTTCCAGCAGAATATGGCTCCACAGCTGTATATTCATTTTTCTGGCATATAATAAATAGCTCAACGATATCATGCAGTCTTCTGCTAGTTAGCGTTAGCATTGTGAACACAAAAGAACGGGGCAAAGGTTCAAGGGAAACCAACACAACACTCCACATTGTTGATTGCTCCTTTGCCATCTCAATGAAATGAAAACCCGCAATAAAACTTAGTTCATCTTTGAACGGCCAACAGAGAGCTAAAATGGGAAGCTAGCTTACCTGTCTTTGTAGGTTTTTGAAGCACAATCTTAAAATTTGAGCTTCCAATGCCTTGGTGCCTAATGCCTTTATATACCGTAAATATATTGGTCCAAAGTTTTAAAACCTCACATTCTCGTCAACATATACCTTTAGCATGGCGACTCAGAAGATTTTGATTTTCAATTCAATGAGGTTTCACTTTACTTAATCGGCTTGTAAATATCACAAAGAAAAAAAAAATAAAGCAAGCCCAGATTCGTAACTTGGGAAACTTTCAGCTTTGGCACTCCTAAATCAAGGCACCGCTGTATGTGTACTTTGTTCATTTCCACTGTTAGCCCAAAGTCCTAAAATTGACAACTGATGTGACACGAGTCCTCCACCTCTACCCTCAGGAGATCAAAAGAATCCTGATGGAAACCAAAACACAAAGGAGAGTGGACAGATTGATAGAAGTGTAGAAGATAGATGTCAGAGTTGAGCGAACCATCGTCGTGACCACATCACACCTCGCTTCCTCATCAACAGCAAACACGACAGTGTGGGTACTCACAAGATCTCGTCGTTCTGGAACTCCAGCACGCCGTGCGCGTCCTCGAAGTCCTCGCCGCCGCCTCGCGCCGTCCCCTCCACCGTCTTGTAGGGCAGCGTGACCACGCCGCGGGCGCCCGACGTCCTCAGCACTTTGACCTCCATGGTGCCCACGCTCTCGCTGACGTGGAAAACGGGCTCCTCGAACGTGAAGATGCCGGCGTGGTCGTCGTCGAAGATGGTGACGGTGGCCGTGGCCGGCAGGCCCAGGCAGGCCACCGAGTCCACGTGGTTAGCAGACTCGTCCTCTGTGGGCTCGTCGCCTTCCGAGGTCAGGACTTTTACGTTGGACAGGTGGATGAGGAAGTTCTCGTCCTCCTCGAAGATGTCGTCGTCGATGATTCCCACGCGGATCTCCTTGACCGTCTCGCCGGGTTTGAAAACCACCACGCCCTCGGTGAATTCATAGTCCGAGCCGGCGTTGGCCGTGCCGTCCTCGGTGCGGTACTCCACGGAAATGGTCTTGGTCAGGTCCCCGCCGCGCCGGATGACGTTCACTGCTACCGTGCCGCAGTTCTCCAGGCACTGGTAGGTGGCGGGTTCGAAGAACACCTTGGAGATGGGGTCATTTTCGCCAGCGTCGGAGCGCACCTCGTGCATGCTGACAGCTTTGCGCGCCTGGTCGGCGGCGTGTTTCTTCAGGATGTTGCCGGCGCCTGTCATCAACCTGGTGGCCTGGCAGCGGTAGAAGGCCCGGCTCTTCTGTTGCTGACTGAGGACCTGGTAATTGGCTAGCTCTATTAGCTGCTCCATCTGGATTCAACACACACAAAGATTTTCTTTCTAAAGAATATTCTTCAGTGCTTGTTGAACATCAGGGTCACAAATAAAATGGAGACTTTCTCATCTGGGCAAGAAGTGGAATCATCAAGTACTTGACTCCATGTCAGTTACAAAAAATATCAATTCTTGTTCGCATTGACACCTATGGGCAGTTGAGAGACTTCTTCTAACCCGGTCCTCAGAAGACCGAACGGGTTGTTTGCTTTTCCCATGTGAAGTGTAATTCCTCATCCACGGCACTAGGTGCTGCAGTGGCGCTCTCATTGTCAAAGTCTGTGAGTGCATTTAATTATTGCTCATGAAGAAATTATTCATGTTTATCTGGTATTGATCAGTAAAAACAACAACAACCAAACAACAATTCCGGAATATAACACGAGTGCTTGATGTTGTACGTACCAAACGTTTGGAAAGTGATTCAGGCCTTACAAAAATCGAGGATGTTTAAACCTGAATAATCCTCCATTTTTTGCGTGTAAAAAAAAAAAATCGATTTATTATTTATATATATTTATATAACAATTGCTGCTACACAAATCCGTACAGTGCGATTTTATTCATTCACAAGCATGCCAAGCCTCTAGGGGGCAGTAGTTTCACCAAATTCTGTCTAATCAGAAAGAACTTCCACATGACGTAAATCTCCAGTTTATGATTGCCACATGCAAACGTGGATACGGATAATTTGGCAAATCTCTACTTTGGCTGGAGTTTTTGACAACTTTGGTTTTAATAAATAAAATATTAATCAGTCGGCCTTCATAAGGAAGACAGAAATCAGACGATAATTCTTGTTGAAAATCTGAAATCTAGGAAATTGGAGCAATTTTGCATTGATTTGCAATGATTACTTGATTAAAATAGTTGCCGCTTGATTTTATAATCGATTAGTTTTTGAAAAAATTGATTAATTTTGGCACTTATACCACCAAGAAATCCAATACGCACAGCTTATCAGACGCTAACACTAAGCTCTGCTTCGGCTTTCTGGTTTGATAAGATCTGAGTGTTTCAGACAGTGCAGTCGACATCGGAACATTGTATTAATTCGTCAAAACTCTGAAGGGCTTTCTCACAGACACGTATTTCCGGAATTACTCTGCTGACAACAAAAGATGTACTTGGTTGTTTAATTTCACACTTGATTGGCGAGCGGGCACTGGAGAGACCCAACGATTTGTATACAAGCTATTAAAAACTCAATTTTCCACAATGTGGCCTGTAAGATACGCCGCAAAACGCATGGTACTTTCCCGAGCGTCGTTGCTTCAAAAGTTTGAGAAAGGCTCATCTGCAGACAGATAAGATCATTCAGATTCTTCCCTTCCCGTCGTCCTTGTATTCCCCTCTGGCATGTCAAGCCAGATCATAAAAGAATCTGGTATAGCGAAGGTATCCTGTCAGCAGATAAGATCTAAAACAGAGCCGGCGAGCTTAAATCATCCCGTGAAGACGACCTCACAAATGCACTCGTACTGGAAACAAGACTATCTTGGGACACGGGCGCGCTCGTAAAGGAAGAAGGCGAACGGAGTGAGGAAGACGCTATAAAGCCCAGGGGCTGAAAACTGAAAATAATACCTCGGACGCTCTGCTAAGAAAGCCGTGTAATGCCTCACAAAGCCTTGCATGATCTGTTTTATGGCGTTATTAAATCTCAGAGTGCGCCTAATGTCGGAATTCATCAACACGGCTTAGCGTCGCCGCTCGTTCGTTCGTAGGAGGCGATTGCGACTTTTATTCAGGTGGACAAGCTTGGAAACTATTTTTTTATTAATATGGTCGCGACATTAAAACTTCCCAGATTTTTCAAACTCCATTGAAGTAAGCATATCTGTCACGTTAGCGCCGATTAGTAGGGATTGGATGAGATCGTTTGAGATTATAACGCGACAAGATTTGTCGTCCCTGCTCAGCACAGGATTTGTTCCTTGTGGCAATTATTTGGGCAGTGGCAACGGAATACACATTTGAATGCTTGTTACATGACAGAAAAACACTCAGCCGAACATAGTGAGAAAAAAACACTTCAATACACTGCCATTTTATAGTACGGTGCCTGTTGCCAGCGTTTTGCGCAGCCTCTAGCACAAATTAGCCACTAGCGACACTTCTGCGCTCTGCACTTCCAGAGGATAAATACAGGACGCTCCAATTACTTTCAAATCACCTGTGGCGATATTTTGGTTCTCCAGTTGAAAAGGGATGGTACAATATTGGCAGATAGGAGAAAGACGATTTGGAAACGCTGAAAAAATAGGCCGCAGCTAACAGGAGCTCTATGCATTTTGTGGAAATGATGCAATATTAGGAAAAATTTCTGCTGTGGTTGAAAAATGAGCTTGGCTGTCCCTTTATATTTACAGTTTGGAAAACTGAAAATTTTACATTGGCGTTATCTTGTATTATAAATTTCAATCTTGTCTCTGGGAATCTTGTCTCCTGGGATTTGTTTCTCATCCCACCCCTATTCATTAGTATTAGCTAACCGTGTTACCAATGATTGCCTGTAATTAGACGTACAGTGTTATATTAAATACTGTACATAAAAATATTTGATACAAATATTTTATCAATGGCTAAAAAAGCCCAAAATGCTAATTGCGGGGTTTCCTTTACGTTAATAAGGAACATTGTCCTTTTGACAGCTACCGCTTTTTGGTGTTGGTTCTCATTGGAACAGAACAAAGAGCCTTGTGAGGACCTTGTCAAACCAGTTCTGCCGTCCTGCGCATCATCAATTGCTGCCAGAGTGACGCAGATACACACAAAAAGGCCTCAAGAAATAAAATAAATACTGTAATAGTCTCCTTACCTCTTTGTCTGGATGCTTTTGTTTGAGCTCCTTGAGAATCTTGGCCATGTCTCTGCGGGTCTCCTCCTCATCCAGGTCCTTCTCGTCGATATCCAAACCCAGCGGGCCGTCCAGGAAGTCCACGCCATGGGAATTGAGCATTTTGCCATCCATCTCAATGTCCACCTTGAAAGGGCGAAGGCAGGCGCTTAGACTCCGAGTCAGGGAAACCGGCATTAAAATTTTGTGCTTCAAGTGCCACATTTTATTTTTAAATCGGTAGAAGAGACAAAAATACAGTATGTGTTCCTGTTGAAAGTAATCTTTTGTACAATGTAGTACATTTTTTCTCATTATTTATCTTATTCTAATTATTGATTGCTTTTTTACAAACATTTGATTTTTATATCTTTACATCTTCACATTCCAGAAGAGTATTTATTTATTTATTGAATGAGTTATTAACTTATAATCAATCATTAATTATTTTATTTAAAAAAATGCTAAAAAATACAAATAAAATACTGTATACATTTGAAAAATGTAAATAGGTTTTTCGCAAAAAATATTTATTATTTACACCTAACTGAATTTAAATTAATCTTGAAGAAATCAATTTTAAACCAATTAAAATGTATGTAAAATAGTTTGTTGGTGCTAAATGTAAAATATTATTTTCAGATTTAAATTAGATTAATTGGTAATTACCCAGATGCAAAGAGTTAAATTTGTAAAACTACTTTAATGATAAAACAATAATTCACAGTCATGCTTTAATTTGATTATGGTATATAATGAATCCTATTACATTCAATAAACCAATCAAATACTGCAACTGAGTTTGAAATGCTAAATATATTTGTAAAATCAAATATATCATTAATGAGATTCTTTTTGGACGGAAAAGCTTTTTGGAGGTTAAGCTAGTACAAAAATGTAACCGCTTAAATAATAAGATAAATTACACATAAACAATCTGGATATTAATAGTTAAAACAATGCAATAAATTCAGCAGAATACATCTGTAAATATTTAGTTGGGCCAGAATAAAGAATGGCTTTGGCCCTGAGAGGCCCGTAGGCCTTCACCCAGTTTCAATTTACATGGGGGGGGGGCAAGTATTGATGCAATTTATTCATGAGGAGTGTTTTAAGTGTTTGTGTACTCCAACAGCTAAACCTTATTGTACAGTTGATGATGTAATGTGAATGCAATATTTTGATGACTAAAGTTGAAGTATGTTTAACATGCGAAAATCCAAAAACCAGTGCTACTGGTTTCCATGCACGCGTCTGCCAGCTGGTAATTTCATCAGGCAGAAACAAGTCCATCATCTGCTTTTTATTTCATTTAGTAGCCGTCGGGGATCTCGAGGTTGTACGGGCGTCAATTGAAAATGACTTTTGCTTTAGTACTTGAGGCAAACTGGCAATTCAACACGGGGAATTTACATATTATCACCCTCCGAGACTGCGGTTTGGTTTCTCGCACTTTCTGTACTGCAAGACTATTAGGATTGCTTTTCTCAAAGAAATGCCACACATATGAAAAAAATCCTTTCACTTAAGACTGTGTTCTTGTTTGGATGCGAACGGCATCGTAAATTTTTAAATATGAAAGCCGCATGAAAGAGACACCCCCATTTTTTAAAGCACGAAAGGATGCAATGACCCTGCTTTCACCGGCAACATTCCCGTCACACTGAATATTTGCTGACAAATATGCACTACACATTAATTTTTTAAGTCCCTTTTTCACTGCATTAATAGTCAGCATTTTTCCTTTTTTCCGGAAAAGAGATGCAGCAGACCTGGCGATTAACCGCCTTTAGGTAATATTCAATAGGTAAACAAAGGTAAGGTACGCTGACTTAAAAGTCAACATTGTTCACCCTTTGGAATCGGTTCTTTTTATAGCATCTTAAAAGTTGTCATTTTTCCAGCATTCTGATACGGGGAAAAGACGTTGACCCTGGCGATTCGCCACTTTCAAGTAGTGTCAGTACTAGAACAGAGCTATGTCGTTTTTACAGGACCTTAAACGTCATTTTCTGCCTGAAGGTAGTGTCGGTTTAACACCTTAACCAACACCTAACATTAAATTCTCTCAACTTGATGTCACATGTAATTATCTGATTGCCAAATATCGTGCCGCTCCACTAAAGCGTACAATCTTATGCAAATATGTCCAGAAGTCCTATACATGCGGTTAGCGTAACTATCTTGGAGGTTCGAGGACAGTGTTGTTAGAAGGGTTCCGAATACTTTGGAAGTTGAGGTTAAAAACTAGAAGAAGCCACTTTAGATGGACATTTTGAAACATTTCAAATTCGGTTTCACTGATTACGATCTCGGCTATATATTTACAGAACTGAAATATTTATGTGAGGCATTATTGTCTGTTAAAAATGTAAAAACTCTCCAGGGATTTGTGTCTCGTCCCATCCCTGATCAATATCTTACACACAAGGACAGCAAGCCGTGAAAAAACGTGGTGAGTGTGAAAGTACCTTATGCGTCATTGTCTTTCCGGCCTTTTATGGTTTTACTTTTGTTTACAGCGTAACGTCATTTTTAATGGAACTGAGTGGGTTGAAACGTGACATCTGTGACAAACATCAGCGATACAAAAGACGAATGAAACTAAAGGTTGCGTGGTAACGAGGAAGACGAAGCTGACCAATAAAATAAAGCAGGGCTCAACTTTGAAGATAAGCCTCTGATGTCTATATGTGTAGGAGAAGCTTTGAAGATGGTGGTGAGCGGCGAGTATACCTTAGAAGGAAGCGGCCGGTCGCCTTCGGTCTCGATGATCATGCCGCGCTGCTTGCCCGTCCTGTAGCGCTTGTACACGTACTTGTAGAAGAGCAGGCGGCGATCGGCCACCCAAGCGAAAACCACGCAGATTGGGAAGAAGAAGAAGGTGAGCAGGGCTTCCCACACCTGCACTACGCCAGGTGAGATGACAGACAGGATCAGGTAGAGCCAGATGTAGGCGAAGATGCTCCAGGAAGCGGTGACAAAGAAGACCCGCAGGTGCTTGACCTTCCTGGTCTCGCCGTCAGGCACCACCCAAACGCAAATCCCGATGATGACGAACATGTTGAAGGCGGCAGAGCCTACGATGGTGGACGGGCCCAGGGTGCCGGCGTCAAAGCCGTGGCCCACCACCTCGATGACGGACAGCAGGATCTCCGGAGCCGAGGAGCCAAGCGCCATGAGGGTGAGGTTGGACACGGTTTCGTTCCAGATGCGCACTGTGGTGGTGCTGGTCTCTCCGTTGGGTTTCTTGATGGTGATCTCCTTCTCCTGGGAGGTGATGACCTCGATAGATGCCATGAAGCGATCGGCGATGATGGACACGCCCAGAAACATGTATACCAAAGCTACAAAGTACACGGTCGCCCGGGCCACTTTGTCGCCAAACGACGGGTTCATCGGTTCCCACACGGGCAGCATGACGCCGGGTGTGCATTCTTCCGCCTTGCTGCAATCCGTCTTATTGGTGGACACCGCCGATACTGAGCCGCTTAAGCTGGGCTCTGGGGGAGCACCAGCCATCAAAGGCTGAAACCTGACTAGCAGTACTAGGGCGATGACTGACAGCCTCGTGGGCATGTTGACGTCCGAATCAGAGACGTGAGGTGAGGATCGATGAGGGTGTTGAACCTTTAGGAAAGGACACATGAGAAACAAGACTTGATCACTGCTTTGCATGGATGAGAACCAGCAGAAGAAGTACCGAATCATCAGGCGGACGCTGAGACCCCAAAAAAGGCGACTATGTTCAACTGTTAGCATAGCATCGTGAAATTGAGCAATCAATATTCAGCACTTTAAGTCAGGGCTCACATTTGACCATTTTCAGCATCTTTTTTGATGCAACCCTCCTCTGATGCACCTGATTCAACTGATCAAGGTAATTATCAAGTTCTGCAGAGCTTCCGGATGAGTTGAGCGTTTGAATCACATGCATCAGAGGCATAAATAGAATTTTGGAAAAATATGAAATTCACCTAAAATGTTGAAGTGTTTTTGGTCCAACACGACCATTAATCACTCCTAACTGTATTATTATAGCCTAAAATCTCACCCTGGTGTTATAAAGCCTAGCATCTCAAAAGATTGGCTAACTAAGGCCTAGCATCCAAACGTAACGTAAATTCTTACCTGAAAGCTAATCAAAATACGACGCCTTACCCTAAAATCTATCACTAATTTGATCCTATAAAACATAAAAGAGTACTTAACCTCAAATCATCTTTTGTTTTCTGAAAAACTGTATAAATGGGTCTCTGTCCTGGTCATTATTTTGACATTCTAGTGGCATGTTTGTTGAAGGGTGAATTTGGGGCAAATAAACGTTTTTGTGATACCACTTCCAGGTTATAGAGTCAATTATGTCATTTCATCAAGCTTAAGTACTTGCTCTGCTACCGATATATACAAGTGGCTCAGTGTCAAAAAAGTCAAATTTGCAAACATCTTTATATTTTCAGGTTAGTGATTTATTACCATAGCATTTGCTGACCACAGCTAACTCCTCAAACGCCAAATGATTCTCCAGGCAAAGCCCCCTTTGAGTGCCATTTTTAAATATTATTGAAGGGTGGAGCAAAGTCTGGTAGGGAGTTGAGTATTCGTAACCCAAAAACAAACAAACAACCCAAAAAGCTAATACAAACCCTAACAGCTAGCATCTAACCATAGCACGAACCCTTACCTCATAAATGTCAAAGTCCAGTACTCGAGAGCTGGTATCCCGCATGTTTTTGAGTCATCCCTCCCGGTTCAAATGATTTGTATAATTTTCACTCTCCTGCAGAGTTTGCTGATGAGCAAATCATTTGAATCAGGTGTTCTGGTTTGAGGAACCTGGAAAACATGAAGGATTCCGGCACTCGAGAACCGGAGCTTCACACATGTGCCTTAAGTAACTTCTAACTAGGGATTGTCCGATGTTTTTATTAGAATAGAACCAGTCTGATCCAATCTGGAAGAGTAAATTATATAATATGTGCTCCAAATGAATTTAATTTGCAAGTATTTAGGAATGAACACATGGTAGTCTTGAATGTCTATCTCTTGAAAATCTAGAGTAATTTTTAACCTTCAAGTTCTTTTTTTATGCATTTTGTTAGACGTTTTTAGGTAAATGGCCCAAATCGGGTCAAAATTGACGCAGTTGTCATTCAGTAAGGGTTAGATTTCATTCAAGTAACACTAACAATTTTTAGTGACAAAAGGCGATATATGATACGATCCTAAAGCAACCTAAAACAACCAATCGTAGCCACCATATGGTCTATATATTTTTGCTTATGTTCCAGTCGCACTGCCTCTGCAAAATTAATGCGGTTTATACTGCAGTTCATTGAGAGGCAGAGGCAGAAGTTCAAACATCAAAAATGATCTCGCAGGTGTTTGCATTGCTTTAAGAGCAGGAGGCTCAAACAACTCCGCCAAAGATAAACTGGAATTTCCAACTTTCGACAATATGCTTTTTCCTCGCTCAGCCCGCGCCGAAGTCTGCGTGACGTCTGCTCCGCGTTCCCCGATAACCGTCTCCGGCTGACTTGTGGTAACAAGGTTTGCCCAGTAAATGAGGTTACTACGTAAACACATTTGGCCGGCGGTGATGCTGGGTTCTAAATTGTGTTTTCAATCTGGCTGGCAAGATAACAAACCCTGCCGTACAAGTCAGGAATTTACAAGCGCTTGAGCAAACATCTACTGTTTACACCAGGATGGATCAGTGGTAACACGTGGCAAAGGTGTCTGTCCTTATTTTCATATCAAAATCATCCTTTGATCTCTACTTCAAAGGCATTTCACATCAAAGAGAAAGCGGTGAAAGAAGGCATGAGGGAGCTGAAATTTCACCAGATGGTGAGGACGTGTCAAAAGTTCAAAATGGAATGATCACTTAGTTTTCACAATTTGCTATCCTGTGGCTATAATACTACGAGGATGAACCAAAAATGGTCAAAATACTACATAGGGTTAAGTATAACATACAATTTTGTTTTAGTATGTGACAAACTAAATGCCTTGTGTTTCCTAACAGTACCTTTTTTTTTAAATGATGTATTTGTGAAAGAAAATTTTGAGAGAAAAATATCATCCCAATTTAGAGTGTTATATCCCATGTGTCTTACTCATTAGACATCGGAAATACTACGTAGTAATATCTCTAAGCGTATTTTACTCAGAAATTCCATAAAATGGATTATGTAGCATCATTTGTTTTATTTCTGTCTCATCTGATACATTACCACTTCAGTGTTAAAATGCATTCGCACCCCATTCCTTGATGAATGGTTGCCAGTCCACAAAAAATATCAGTCTGACCATGATCTTGTCCCTGGTACACTCAACTGCACCTCTATTTGTGTCCGACAACAGTACAAGCATTTATTGTATTTTTGGACAACAAAATGCACTGGATTAGAAGAGTAACCAATAAAAATGCAACAGAAAATTGTTTTTGCCATGTATAGGCCACACCGGACTATCAGAAGTGGGTTGTAATATCAGATATTTATGCAGAAAGACAGTACAATGGAGGTTTTAAACAACACCAATACACTGCACCAACACAACAGTAACTTGCCTGATAGCGTTTACTAGAGGAGAGTGACCCCAGAAGGTGGGTAAAACTGCAGTTCAAACTCAGAATCAATACTTTAAGAGCATCTTCTTCTGTTCCCCTCTTTTAACGGGTGATTGCCCCCTGGTGGTGAGTAAAAAAAAAAAAAACTGTAAAGCCGCAATGGACCATAAGCCTCAGGTTTCAAAGAGTGAGAAAAAAAATTGCGATTATAATCTGAAATTTACGGTAGTCATACTCAGGTTAAGTGTGAGGTGCCTAACCTTGCGAATTCCAAAATTTTAGTACTTCTGTCTCTTAAAACAGAATCAACAAGCTGAGATTCACAGCCTAGTCTTTATTTTCTACTAAAAAGCTGTGCTGATCTTGAATCCAAAACAATGCGATATCCTCTGTCATTACAGTGGTTTACATACCTCAATTTTCATCCCAGATGACACCAATGTCCACAACGTTTTTGAAAAATCACATTTTAGTGACTAATTTCAGGTAGGGGGATCTACTAAAAAGTTTGCAGTGCATTAAAAATTTCCGGAGCGCCTTCTAAGTAACCGAGTGCTTATATCTCTGGATGTTGCAATAACGATGAATTATAGCGCCGAGTGACAGTATAGAACTTTAGGAGTCCACCCTTGACAGAACAACGTGGTCATTTTCAAGCCTAATAATCATGTTTAAAGCTCAGCGGCGCGCCGCTAAAAGAGCCGGTTGCTCTTCAGCGCTTCTCTTGTTGGAGAAAAATAACAAAAGACAAAAAAAGAAAAGTCCCTTAAGTGAAGAAAAGGGATGAAAAAAACCCCAAGATGGTTGAATTATTTATCATCTTAAATGCCACACAAAGCCTGATGTGACCGCAGAAGAAGAGGAGCTGATGCCGGAAGAAGATGGGAAAAACGTCGGTTTAAGGGAGCTCGCGGATTTGACGCTTCATTAAATAGATGGCCGACGCTTCATATGACCATATCCAAAAAATAATGAGATTAATGCATGAATTTATGGAGCGGATTTATCACGTATTTATAGAAAGTTCTTGCGTTTGGAAGTAGGAATTAGAAGATATAATTATTTGTTCTGTAAAAGCACGGTGCATGTATCTACTGATTTAAGATAAAATACTGGAAATATGAACAACAAAAGGGACTTTTTTATCGCATTGCAGACAATTAGGCAGGAAATGGTTGATTCAGCCATCGATATTTGGTTGTTTGTTTTCTGATGCACTACAGTGTAATCGTTAATTATACCTCAAATAAACCATGCTCTCCGTTTTGGGCTTTGTTATTGATCGCCTCCTGAAAGGATTTCAAAATGTGTCTGTGCAAATTAGCTAGTTGGGGATCTGTAGTTATATGTCCACATCATTTGTATGATTTGTATTGAACAGTTGCTTCTAAAAGGTTTACTTCATCAAATGATAATGGAACCGTTAAGCCTTAGCAGTTAAAGTTCATTTAGGTTCTTAAAATGATTTCTCTCATAAGACATAATGGAAAAGGAAATAATCTCTCTCAAGTGTGGCCATTATCAAACATGTAATACACATATACTCACACATATATACATTTCTATATATACATTTATACATATATATATACACACACACATATATAGATATATATCTGTTACATATATATAAAAGTTCAAGACTTTTATTGTCATATGCATAATACCACCACACAATGAAATTCTCATTCTGCATTCTTATTCTGTTCTTTTCCCTGAACAAAAGACATCCCAAAATCGAGCAAATAATAAGGTAGGCAATAAAACAAAACTAAAAAACAGTTGTTCATATGCGTATATATACTGTACTTATATATATATATATATATATATATATATATATATATATATATATATATATATATATATATATAGTTTTTTTGACCCCTCTTTAGGGTATTTTCCCCACCTTGCGACAAAACCAACTGTCATGACCCTAGGGGGTTGGCAGTATTTGTGTTGCATTGTCTCCATCTGCAGGCGTTTTTAGGTAATTGCACTTATTTTCTGATGCTGGTCTGCTATTGGTCAGCCTCCCTCAGCTTCAAAATGGCGGAACGGTAAAGCTTTGTTCTATCGCGAGTGGTTACAAAAGCGTATTTATAGTGCATTTTACTGCTTTATTCAAAGTTGAAAGGGTTAGCCATGGGTCCCAAGATTTCTAGTGATGTTAAAGAGAGAAGTAAGAAGATGATTTATACGAAAATGAAGCTGGAGATAATCAATAAATGTGACGCTAGCCTAGCCTAGTCTACCCTTACTAGCGCCACTCACAGGTAAATAAATCCTTTCTATATTTTTTATTTATGAAGTTTTCTGATCGTATACATGTATTTTTTATATACGTAGCACTTACTATACTATTTTGGTTCCAATTTTTAATATGTATGTACAATTTAGATGTTTTTACCAGGGGATATAAACGCATTAGCTATTTATCATAGGTTTGGATTGCCCGCCATATGGTGAATTCGTCCTACGAGCCCAACCGCGGAACGGATTAATCTCGTAACACGGGCCCACTGTATATGTCAAATAATCTCTCAGAATGATGGGAAATCATGTTTCCAAGCCACAACTGGCCTAATTTTGTTCGTGTTGAGACAGCAACCTTGTTGGGAGTGAATCAACGAGGCCGAGTACCATTTTGCCAGATATGATGAATCAACAATCTTAACGATCAGTGAACCAGTTATTATGCTCATCCCTCTTCCTCATCCAAAATTCAATTACACAAAACCCTCATGTTGAGCCAATACATATCTCTCTTCCATGATCACGCTGTGTCTCCATTGCTTCCTCCGTACAATAATGAGCAAAGTATCGAGCGACGGGCAGTGAGGTGTCTTAAAAAAAAAAAAAAAAACTCTCCCTCCTCATCAGAGGGGATGCTATTATTACAGCTAACTGGTCATCCATTATCATTCATCACTCCCGCTATAACTATGGCTATTAAATACTAACTGAATGTTTTAACAATTATATAGCTGTCATTGTGACAGGGTTTCAATCCCGTCTCCGCTCATAATGAAAAGAAATGACATTTGTTGATTGATTTTACGGCCCGGTTGATTGTAATTGTCCATCGACTTCTGTCATACTTCAATTACAAATCAACAGGTGGTGAAATCATCATTTCAACAATTTAAACACCACCTTTCTATATTGCGTTAGTGAAAATCCTTTTTTATGGAATTCACATCAATAGCATGAGTAAAATAGGACATTTGTTGTTGTTTTTTTGGGTACATATTAAAGGGCAGGAAGTGTAACTGTCTCAAGCTTTAGTCACACGACTACTTTGTAAACAAAAACAGTGCAGCTCAATCTCTGGCTAGCAATCAATCTTTTGATGGGAGTCCTTTTTCCTGTTTCCTCTTTTTGCATCATTGAAAAACATCTGAGTTATATAATTGCATTGTTTTATTAATTTGAAGCCTCCTAAATCATATTTTGGTAAATTTAATATTTATCTTTTTCAAAAATCTATCGATTAGGTCAAGGATCTGCAACCTGCGGCTCGGGAGACGCATGCGGCCCTTTCACAATTCTGTTGCAGATCTCCGTGGTTTGGGAAAATAAATAATGCTTGGTTCAGATCGACTACGTGGACGGGGTAGAAAGCGACGCGTTTGAATTTTAGTACTGAAGTTTGCGTGATTGGGTGATAGGGTGACATCTATAGGACAGGTTTGGTGCGACGGGACTCAAAATGTGTCGCGAAACAGCCAATCAGTTTCGGGAAAGTAAAAACAGAAAACGGAAATAAAGTGCGGCCTTACAGATTAAAAGCACAGATTTTCAGAGTAAGATATAACTGAACGTTAAAAACTACAGCACTTAAACATATCTTAACACAAAAAATGTCATCTTAATGTGATCAAGTTTGGACTCAAACGTTGTGTCGGTTTGCTAGTTCTTTTTTTAAACCAAGAAGATAACAACCTTGGTTAACACGAACACTTGCTAAATGACAAACAGAGATTATATAAATTAAATAAAGCGTGGCTTTCCAGATTAAAAGCAGATATTTCACAATAAGATAACACAGGTAAGTAAACAATACAGACCGGAGCACTTGGCACAGAACAAATCTCATCTTATTGCCCCTGTTTGTGAACACGGATGGATTCAGACATTGGTTCGGTCTGCTTGCTTCTTTTAATGGTTAACAAAAGCAACTGAAAGCAACTCCTTTGACTGCTAAAACTCAACCGATTCTGTCAGAGGTGATATTTTTTCCAACCTACCAACACTGTTGCCGCGGCGACGCGCTGTTTACATTGAAAATGTCTCTTTCGCGATGCAATGCTAACTAATTGAACAACGCTAACGCTTGAACACTAAAAAATGCTTTCTGGTCATATGCGTTTTGTAAACTTTCTATCTAGATGTATCATCTGACAGGTACAAAAGATGAGTCATAACAGAACAAAAAAGTAAATAAATTTCGAGCTTGCAATCGATAGACGAAAGGATTTGAAAGTGTGCATTAGCAGGTAGCAGTATCAAGTGCGCGTGTGGGTAACACTGGAGAGATTTGGCTTGCTGAGCGCTGGCAGCTCCATTGATTTCTAATTGAAATATCACGTTCCATAATATCCCCTCGTGAGCCGTCATCAAAAGGGCCGGGCTCGCGTTCAAAAGGGAACTCAGAGGGAAGGAAATCAAGCTCGTGTGGAAAAAGAGCCAAAAATCAGGCGGAAACTTGTTTACGGAGGTCCTGGGTCTGACACCCGGGCCTCAAAACCAGAGACTAGACCACGAGTTAAAAGTGGGGATTTGAAATCGGATGAAACTGATCCGGAATGATCAAATGTTATTTTTTAGGGAAATTATCCAACATATGTAGGGATTGTTTGAAACCGAGTTCTCTTCGGACGAATAGCATCATGAGTCATCGATACTAAGTATCGATACCAATGGAACCTTTGAAAAAAAAATTGCAAAAAGCACAATGAGAAAAATTGAATGAAAGAACTATCGTTTATATCCCATTAAAGCATTTTCATTTAAGATTACACGAAATTAATTTCTATTATAAATCTGTTAGACATGCATATCATTAATTCCTGACCATAAAACAGCGACATGAGGTCTGAGGCAGCCACGGTTATGAATACCGATACCTTGAAATATCTTCCAGATGTTCCTGGTGTTTTTGTTATGTTTATGTTTACCAGTACGTTGTATTTAATGTCATTTTTTTCACAGATTTTATTTTTTATTTTAAGTCAATAGACTACTTTCTTTCTCATCGTAATCATTATTTTAAGAAATTAGATTTTTTTAAATATCCTCTTAACTCATCGGGTCATTATTTTTATTATATATATATATATATATATATATATATATATATATATATATATATATATATATATTTTTTTTTTTTTTTTTTTTTTTTTTTTTTAAAGAGTCCATATATTAAATCCCAGGTACTATGAATATTTTTTTCAAATGCTAGGCAATGCGAAATTCTAAAAATGGACGCTAGATTACTAAATTGAGCAATTTTTTTTAGGTAATTAGATACCAAAGTAATTTGTTACCTTCTGTGATTAAATAGTAATCAAATACATTATATTATAAGAATATTATAAGAATATTAAATAATGCATGTAACAAATTACCAAAGTAATTGATTAATCTTTTACTAAAGTAATTGATTACTTTAGTACTAAATGAAACAAGTATTAGTAGGATAAAATACTCTAATACTTGAGGAATAACATAATCAATTCCATAAGGTGTTAAAATAATTGATTTTTAGGTAATAAAGTACCAAAATAATTAATTCATTTTTTACTAAAGTAATTGATTACTTTAGCGCTCAATTATTAAAGTAATTCATCCTCCTATTACTTGTTTTATTTAGTACTGGCAATTTTTAGGCACTCCGTTAACCAAACAGTTTCTTTTTTTTTTTTTTAAATTATAAGTACATGGGCCTGGATGTTTTAACTCTTAAAAAAAGGAAAAACAATCCTTTGGGATTGAATGAATTAAAATCGAGTTAGAGACAGAATCATTTCCTGTGGAAGTATCATTACTTACCTGGAATGTATCGTAAAAAAAATAGCCTCAGGCAGTTAGGGAAGACACAAACGGGAACAATAACAAACCAATTCATAAAGTTAGAAAGGAATCAAAAAAGTATGCGCCAACTGTTCCCTGCTCTGCCCCCATACTGTCATCCTCCCCTCACTTCTGCATAGCGGCACCCCAGGGGGGCGCGGCTAACTCCTGCCAAAATGACGACGACAGAAAAAAAAAAAAAAAAACGAACGGGCGAGACAAACATATTACGTGATGAACATCAGAATGAACTTGATACAGCTAAGTGAATTTGATGACGCAATATTTAATTCTTTCAACACCGGCCATTTTTAGACACTCCTTTGCCTTAACGCTTGAAAATATTTGAAAAGAAATATGTACCCGGGATTCAATGTCTGGCCTCTTGAAAAACGTAAAATTCTGTGTTTGGGATTAAAGGTGAGGCATGATTCTGATGAAACTGAATGAAATTAAAACAAAAAGGCCAGTATAAGACACCGTACATTTAAAAAACGTAAATAATGGTGCCTCGCATTGCCTTCTCCGCTTTTATGTCCCGTCCAGCAGTCGGGTATTTCATTTTGAAAGTCCAAAAGGGGGCACCCGTGGTGTCTTATTTCATGACAAGAACATTTGTCAGCTCACTGTTTGGGCTTTACACACGCCTGCGGTTAGATCCGTCATTAATCATCTTTTCCTTTATAGCCGCCGCTTCCGAAAACGATCGCCGAATGGTCAGCAACTAGGAGGGTAAACACGTGCTAAAAATAGACTACGCGCATCAATGTAACCCTTAATCGGTTCAAGGTCCGGTCAAAGCTGTAAAATTTGTTGCGTAATACCATTGACATACCTGAAGCTTTTTGGGCCCTGATTGGATGATGACACTCCATGTCGGAGAACTCTATTATGAGACGGAGAACTTTTTTAGAGCATTGGCTGTGATGTCCCCGCAATGTCCTATTCTTGACTTGAAAATATTTGGAATCTTGTGAAAGTCCTTGTCACTCTTCTTCTACTGTACCCTTTACACCACTTTTATAGTTCCCGGAACAACCCTGTTCGTCTCGATTATCGTCCGGGTGGATTATCGGGGCCGATTTTCACCATTTTGGTGAGTAACGGCATCGGCCTTTTTTTTTATTACTCTTACGGACGATAAACTCCGTCATCATGCTTCTGGTCTGTAATGAAGCCTCGCTCCAGCACTGTCCCGCCCATAGAAGCATCTAATTGGTTAGATGTGCAAGAGCCAATCAGTAGTAAAAGCCATATATGGCCGTGGTCCCAAACAAACACATAGGCATAGAGCAGTCCAAGAGAGATAACATTGACTACCAATAATCAATATCGGTATCGGCCCTGAAAAAAGAAGATTGGTCGCCCTCTAAGAACCAGTATGTTATTATATGGTATGTTAGGATGCCTTTTATCGTCATTGTACAAAATTGGGAGTGCCAGTTGATGCACGTTAATAATGTGAATAGTAAATGAAATAAATAATATATAAATAAAGAATAAATAGAATCGAAATCATTGTTTCACAGGAGAGCAATCGTTATTTTCACTGTGTTCTTATTGTGTTGTTATTTAGAGCGTTAATAGCTCTGGGGTACACTCCTGTATCTTTTGGGGCATAAGAAGGTTTCAATATTTAACTTGGAGTCTGAAAATTTTTCCAAGGAGAGTTTGTGTCGTTTACCTTAAGGTACAGAAATAAACATCCATCCATCCATTCATCAATCCATTATCGTAATCACTTATCCTCACAGAGGTCACGGGGGAGCTGGAGCCTATCCCAGCTGTCTTGAGGCATTAGGCGGCGTACACCCTCAACTGGTTCCTTGCCAATCCCAGAGCACACAAAGAGGAAAAACACTCACTCTCATGAAGTAAAAAAAATAAATAAATAAATAAACTATGTATAATTTAGAGTGTCCAATTTACCTGCCATGCATATTTTTGGAATGTGAGAGGAAACTGGAGTAAAACCCACACAGGCACGGGGAGAACATGCAAACTTCACACTGGAAGGCTGGGGGTGGATGCAAACTCACAGAAAACCTGAAGGAAGTCTTTGTTCATTTCAATTTTGGAACCGATGCAGAAGTACGTGCCATTTTGAGTCCAACTTTGGAGTTCACAGACTACAATACATAAATGCTGTTACAGCTCAGAAAGATTTTGGACCTGACAAACGTGACAACACTTAAAAGATCTTTCTGTATATCAGTGTACTTAAGATCGTACCTTGTGGGACACCAATGGGTAGCTTACAATACCATGATTTCTGATGAATGATTTTTCTTTTCTTTTTTTATTACCTGCAACAAACCATGGAGTCTTCCCATAATGGCATTAGGGTAGATACTTTTTTGCCAGGCAAAAAAGATGGATGCAAAAATCCGAATTTAGCACTTAGCTTTATGCATCAAAATGATTGAAAGATGCACATCGCTGCTTTCAGCAACCATCAATCCATTTGCATCACATGTATTCATAGCCCGTGAGGAAGCTAATTCGTCAACGCGCCATACATTAACTAGGCTATTGCTCTGGCGTGCTAATTCCTCACATGTAAGCTTGTTTGGCTCCATTCATTATTTAGCAGCGAACACGCATAGACGTAATGTGTGTACAACTATAACATCGACCAACTTAAAAAGAAGCTGGGGGGGGGGGGGGGGGGGGTATGATTCTATGATTCTACATACAGATGTGGAATGAGGAATGTGCTTAATAATTTGCACATGTATTCATATCGTGGTACAGAAGCTTGATAAAGAAGACAATCGCGTGAAACATGAATATTCAGACTCATGGTAATGTGCGTGCGTCATCCGAAAGCTGCAACACACTCCCCATGGGCTGCCGTCGTTCATTCCAACAACAAGGATTGTCTCAGAAGATTAAAATGCAAGCACAAAAAAAAAAAAAAAAAAAATGATAGCGTTGGAAGCCTGACAGCAGCTGCTGTGTTAGTCAGAAGACCGCCGCATTTTTTGCGTTTGTACTGGACAGCTCCTTTTCAGATGAACACTTTGTGCCAAAATCAGGGCCCATCTTATTGTTTCCGTGCAGAGTTCACGGGGGTGAACCACACCTGCCTCGTGGGGCAGTGGAAACACTTCGGAGTAAAATCCTTCAACACAAGTACCATCTACTGGTTCTCAATGGGCATTACTCCATCTGCAACACTTAAAATTATGAACATCAAAATAAGTGCAGCGGAAGTGTTCAATTCACTTGTTTTTCAAATATGAGGGAAATACTAGCAATGAAACGAGTCCTCGGATCATTCAAGTGTTTATAAAAAAAGAAGCTTGAGGCCTTAAAAATATCAAGATACCCAGCAAAAACTGTTAATGCTCCGCATGACAGTAAAACACGGCAAAAAAAATGGTGAGGAGGCCACCTTCAAAATAAATCTTACGTTATCAAATCATTTATGGACATGTGTTAGACATATTTTTTTAAGTCGATTTTTGGTAGCTTGACTGTTTTTTTGGATTGCCGATTTGCTGTAAGCCCAACACAAACTGTTGCCCCCCCTAAAGTCCGGACCCGAGTAACACGACACTGTTCTAAAGTGACGTACAATCACACATTAACTCATTCAATCCCAAAGACGCATTTTTACGTTTTTAAGAGTCGGCATTCGATCAAGTGTTGGCTAAAAGAGGGTCTAATAATGGCCTGTGTTGAAGGAATCAAGTAAATTATTACTTTAGTACATACAGTAATCGAGTACTTTAGCACTTCAAAACCTAATATAATCAATTACTTTTACTTGTTCATACAAGATAATCAATACTTTAAAACTTCATTATTTAAAGTGATTGCTTGATTTGGTATTTAATCAACCAAAGTAATTGATTACCCAATTATTTAATTACCAAAGGTAATTGATTACTTTTATTCTTAATTCATTGAGTACCAGCCATGTTTAGAACTTCCTTTAGCAAACATTTGAAAATAAATAAATACCTGGATTTTGAACAATTGGACACATTGAAAAAAAAATAATAATTAAAAAACACGTCTTTGGAATTCACTGAATTAAGGGCACTAAAAAAATGGATTTAATTACAGTGACATTATATGAGGTAAGCATTTTGCAGTGGCTCTGTCACTATAAAAAAAACATAAAAACAGCATGTAATAATATAAATTAGCCGCTAGTTATCAATACTCAAGTGCTCCATATCACACTTATGATGCTGTCAGCTTGTCACAGTTGCCGTTCCTACTGATCACTTTTTAACAAACGCAGATTAGTCTAAAGAGGAAAGTAGATTGTTGCTAAGCGCAGTTTGAATTTAAGTAAAATTTTTCAAAAAAGTTTAACAAAAAGACATAAAAGTTGACCATTCATTTTAAAGTTAAAATGTGTTATTTGTTGTTTGATGTCTATAATTAATGAGATTGAATCACCATCATACTTGACGCGATTTTAAGGACTCATTGGAACAATGTTCCGAATTGTTATGTAATTTGCCTAGAACAAGCAGTTTGTCTTTGAACTCTTTGTCCACCCTCCATTTGTCCCTGGTGGTTTCTAGAAATCGCAAATGCACAAAACTCAAAAAGATAACTTGAGAAAAAATGCACATAATTCATGACCGGATCAATCAGAAGGAAAATCTATTAACACAGGGGGCGCTATACTTATTCTCAAGGGGCATGGGCCCTATTGACACGGAATCACCATCGCTCCTGTCGAAAGTCGAGGTCTTCAAACGTGGACTCGTCAGACCAATGCAGAAATCATTGACGTTTTTCGTCCGATACCGAAGCCAACAAGTCTCGCTTAGCCTCCTCATTTGTTACCATTTTCAGCCATGAGGTCACACTGCCGCCGCCGATCGGCTATGATGAGCGACCAACGCATTCAATCGGCGCATCGATTTCAGCTACACCGGTACCTCATACTGTACCCCATCAGTCAATTTGCTAGGCAATCAAGCTCATATTCCCAATCAGATCATACATTTTTTTTCTTTGGGAAAGACACTTAATCTGCGGTACAAATCTGCAGTGTATCACCTTTTTTTTTTTTTTTTTTTGACGGCTTACTCAGTTATCCATTAAACACCTGCAATCCCTGACCTTTTTTCCGTGTTTACCATAAACAGCGGGGTCCTCTTACAACACTTTTATGCACTGGTGGAGGCGCTCAAAGCTGTTCAAACAATCCTCCGTGTTGTAGCAAACACGCTAGTATTTGTCATTCACAGCATCTCACTCTATCATTATGATTATTTCAGCATGAACGCCAACCATTAGAGGATATTTATGACTGGGGTGGGGGGGTGAATAATGTGATAACCTCACGCCTCGCTGGAATCGTGAAAGGGAGTTGGTTGAAGACAGTTGATTCAAATTTGGACGCAGCCATTTAAAGATGATACAGTTCTATAGGCGTGATATTTTGTTTTTCAATTCACTTTATTGTAGTCAAATCTGCAATATGATTCTATAATAGAGAGCTCGGGGTGAAGTCAGGCGGGAAAATGCCTGCAGGAAAACCCTTCCAGTGATGGGACCGCATCGTAGTAGAAGAGGTGTGTGGAGCTCAGAAATTTTGCAATGTGGAAAAAAAAAAAACGCTCAAATGCGATGGAGCGCGTCAGTGGTCCAATCACATTTAAGGGGGGTCCAACTTGCAATCTTAAAAGTCCATTTAACAAATAAAATAAATAAAAGGTGGGGGGGGGGGGTGCGTGGACGTGCTCAGCGTGCGTAATTGTGACTCGGGCACAAAAGAAGCCGGGGGTGATAAAATCGAGCCTGGAGCGCGTTGAATGAGGTGCAGTTGGAAATTAGCCCCGTAAAAAAAAAAAAAATGCGGTGCATGAAAAAAAAAAAAAGTTCCTACCTTCCGTGCAAGCTGCGATCCGAGAGAAGGTGAGCGGAGTGGAGGTGAGCCGAGAGAAGCTCCTCTTATAACCACCGAGGCGGCGTACGGAGCCCCCGAGCGAAGGCGCACACAAGTCGGAGGAGGAGGGGGCGCTGCTGGTGGAGGGGGGGCACACCAGTCCGGATTCCCATGCACACGGGCACTTTTTTTCCCTCCTTCTTCCTGCTGCGGCTTCCTCCTCGTTTGTTTGTTTGTTTATCTGTTGTTGGTGGTGGAGGGTGTGTGGTCGGCGTGTTTCCATGGAGCGCCTCCGGGGCGACCTGAATGACCGCGGCGGAGCCTCATCAGCAGAGCAGCCCGCATGTGTGCTTGGGTTGGGACCGGAGTGGAGAGAGGCTCGTCTTCCTCATTCTTCCTCTTACACTTACCCCCACCCACTCTCTCTCTCTCTCTCTCTCTCTCTCTCTCTCTCTCTCTCTCTCTCTCTCTCTCTCTCTCTCTCTCTTTCTCGCTCGCTCGCTCTCTCTTCCTTCACACGCCTTTTTTCGCTTTCTTTGCAGCCTTGATAACAGCTGGGCTTACATGCGCCTACATGACAATCTTGACAAAGCACACCTGCTTCTTATAAGCACCGCAGGGAATGCTTTTTGGTTTTAGTAGCCAATGTAAATTGTAGAAAGTTAATCATGAGGGATAAGAATTGAGGAGTGTGAAAACCTGATCTTTTTTTTTTTTTTTAAATATACAGTACAGTTGGCCCCGGTGTTACGAGATTAATCCGTTCCGCGATTGGGCTCGTAAAACGAATTGGCCATATGGAGGGCAATTCAAACCTGTTAAGTAGCTAATGCCTTTAAAACCCCAGATAAAAACATCAAAATTGTACTACATATTAAAAATTGGTGCCAAAATAGCATAGTAAGTGCTACGTATATATAAGTATACATGTATATAATCAGAAAACATCATAAATAAAAAATATAGAAAGGATTTATTTACCTTTGAGTGTCGCTTGTTATGGCCATATTCCCTAGTAAGGGTAGCCTAGGCTAGGCTAGCTATGTGTTTCTTGATTATCTCCAGCTTCGTTTCCATATAAATCATCTTCTAACTTCTCTCTTTAACGTCACTAGCCACCTTGGGACCCATGGCTAACCCTTTCAACTTTGAATTAAGCAGTAAAATGCACTATAAATACGCTTTTGTAACCACACGCAATAGAACAAAGCTTTATCGTGACGGCAACAGAAAATAAGTGCAATTACCTAAAAACGCCTGCAGATGGGGAAAAAAAACACAAATATAGCCAGCCCCGTAGGGTAATAATAGTTGTCTCAAAGTCGGGAAAATACCGTAAAGAGGGTACAAAAAAAAATCAGTATTCCACGTCGCAACATGAAAAAAACGTAAGCCAGGGATGCTGTAACACAGGGGTCCACTGTATCTGTATTTTTAATAACCAAAGAAATGATGATATTCCAAACGAGCTATAGAAAAGCTGTAATGTACAGGTCAGGCCATTAGTTGGCGATTTAATTTGTTTAGTTTTTTTTGTTGTCAAAAGTATGGACTTCAGAGGTATTCAAAGGGAAAATTTAGCATTCAAGCAAGATACTCACAATCTTCAAATATCTATTTTGTGTGCGAGTTAAGATAACTTCCAGTTCATATGCCAAACTAAGATCATCATTTTAATCATTTCAAGTGACCACAACATTTTTACATAAGCTCGAGTTACCATCAGTCCGACCGCGACGCCTTCAGGGATGCTCCGAAATGATAGCGTCAGTGTGATTATGCTAATATGCTGCCATCACCATTTTCAAATGGGACCATTTGCGCTACTGCCTGGATGTTCTCGTGTGAAATATGGAGGAGCACTCGCGCGGGGACGACAATTCATCACTAGCTAACAATTACACATGTACCAGAAGACGATATTTCTTTAATTCCCGTAGACTCAGACATTCAAGTACTATTTTAAGTATAGAGGCGGACTAATGTTTTACATTTTACAACTTCGGAATTGAACTTTCATAGAAGATGCTCAAAGAAGTACCGTTGGTGGTAACATAGCAAATTAAAATTTCCATCAAATTCTCAAAGTAATGAGGAATTAACTTATATTTTCATCTAATCTTTAGAAGTTTAAAATTCAATTAAGTAAAACAATACAAAAACTGACTCAATATAAAATTAAAATATCATAAAATTATTTATTGTATGTCATGTATTATATGTATATGTTAAGTCATTTGTTGTAAAGTTATTAGACGTCCTCATGTTAAAGGGACACTGTGTAAGATTTAGACCGTTTTTCATTAAAAAAGAATCAAATAAATGATTATAAGTTTCAAAAACTTGCAAATAAATGTGTTCTTAACGACCAACGGTATGTTTTAAATATAATCGTAGCTCTAATTATTATTAAATGATATTACATTGGGGTAGCACTGCTCCAGAGGCGGCCATGTTTGTTATAGCTATGGACAATGGTAAATGCAGTCCGTAATGAAAAACTGTCAAATCTTACACAGTGTCCTTTAAGGCAGGAAAAGACCTGGTCTAAGTGCTACAGACTCATGTCTGCCATCTAGCGGTGAAAGCTGATATTACAACTTTTTCAATTTCTTTTTTTTACAATTTCTTAGAAAACATGTTCATTAGCATTCGCATTTTAAAATATTTTTTTAATTTGTAAAAATTAATAATCTTTTATTTTAAGTCACATGTTGCCCGATGCTGTCAAATCTTACACAGTGTCCTTTAAGGCAGGAAAAGACCTGGTCTAAGTGCTACAGACTCATGTCTGCCATCTAGCGGTGAAAGCTGATATTACAACTTAAAACTGCTGTAAATGACTAGTTTTTTTTTCTGTTTTCTTTTCCAATTACAGCATTTCTAACGCTAACATGCTATCTTGTAGTTATGACATTAGCAAAATTTACAATAAATTCTCAAATTAAAGTGGGATTAACTTTTATTTGATTGAATCCTTAGATGTTTCGAATTCTTTTGGTTTTTTTTTTCCACAAAAATCCAGTCAATATTTTCAAACCCGTGTCTGCCTTTTAGTGGTGAATGGTGATATTACAACTTAAACTGCAATTGATTTTTTCTGGTTTTTTTTGCCTGTTTATACCCCATATTTCTTAGAAAACATGCTCATTAGCATTAGCATTTTATTTATTTTTTTATTTGTAAAAATAATAATCTTTTATTTTAAGTCGCATGCTGCCCGATTCTTAGTTTTCTCTCCGAATCTACTCTAGGTGTACCTAAAAAAACGACAGCGGATGAGCATACCCTGTGACTTCTACAAAATCACATGACTGATCACATGACATCACATGCCACTTTCCCTTTCTTTCGCTTCCTGTCTTTTTCACCTGCAGCCACTCCTGTCTTATTGGGGGCAGCCGAAAATAAAGGAACTATTTCAGGGAAAGGGAGGGGAGGGACGGGAGCCCAAAAAAAAAAAAAGCCCCGGGCTCTTCTCCTTCCTTTCCCCTCCCCCTTCCTCTCCTCCCTAGCAGCTTTTTAACATGACATCGCTAAATGAAACAGAGCAAGATTACATATATTGGATCACAACACAGGATCACAATAGCATGAGGCCCTGAAAATTTAAAAAAGAAATAAATACAAATCCGTTTCCTGTGTTGCATGTAATTCCATGCGCACAGTGATGGAAATAGAACGAGAGGACAGAGAAAATAGCATCAGAAAGACAAGCGGCGGAGAAGTGAGAAGACAAGGCCGGTTTATTTATAAAGCGGCGTTCGCAACGCCTCGGGACAATGAGCGAGGCTAAACCCGAGTAAAATGACATTTTAAGCATGTGATGGAAAGCACGAAGATTTTTAAATATTGCAATCTTTTATTTTAATTTTAAGGGGGTGCAATTGCTGTTTTGTAGTCTTGAAAATTCCAGAAAATGTCATATTTTTTTAATTCGTTAGGAATTTCTTTGCGACACAATACGTAGTGATTAAAATCTTAAAGTATTTAAACAAATTAATTAATTACAATAATAATTAACATGAATTACCATAAACTGAAAATGTCAGCACTAAATCAAGTGTTATAATAAGTATTATAACCATAATTCACTCAATTATGGCAACTCAAAAGTTACAAAAATTACCATTGTGCCAGTTTTATCAACCCGCAAAAAATCAATTATGGCACAAATGAGTTTCAAGGACTCCAGTGAAAATGAATAAGAAGTCAGCCATTTTGTTTATTTGTTAGCCATTTTGTTTATTTCATTGTTGTAATCCGATGTGGAAAAATTCAAGTAAATCACAAGTTTTTGGATATGGAAAGTTAAAAAAAAATGTTATTTTTGTTGTTTTCTCACATATGCTTTACTATGTGAGAAATGGCAGTAATAAGGAGCTGCAGTTTTCCACATGTTAAAAGGCAAAACAAAAAAAAAAACCATCCTATTAAAAATGTTTGTTAGCATACATAGCTAATGTGACCATGGCTTGCTAGCTTACGAAATTCTAACTCCTCAGTTTACTCTCCATTCCTATTATCAAAGTTTTGTCATATTATTTCAAAGTACATACTGCAGTTCACAAATTTAGTAAGTCCGAACTGATTTTCGCTCAAAAAATTCAAAAGGTCTAAAATGGTGTTGCTTAGTTTCTCTCAAACTGGAAGAAGAGAAAATCTGAAAGTGGAGCTTAATGAATTACTATAAATTTTTGAGTGTTCGCTGCTACATTTTTCTCACATTTTGAACCCTGCGCTTTACAGGACAGTGCGGGTTATATGTTATATGTATGTTATATGTAGTTTTTACCAGCCAGCAGGGGGCAGTCACCCAGTAAACAAGACAAAAGAACACGCTATCAAAATATTGGTTTTGAGTTTGAATTGCTTCTTTACGCACCAACCATGCAGGTTACTGTTGTGTTGGTGCAGTGTTCTAAAAATCTGAGCGTGTCTGTGTTATGCTGAAAATGTCAATGTACCATCTTTCTGCGCACATATCTGATGTTACAACCTTTGATTTATAGTCCGATTAGGCCTATACATGATAAAAATATCTGATCAATTTTTGTTGGTGTTACTCATAGTCTGAAGAATACGGTAGTGTGCATTTCTGCAGTGTTAAAATCACAATGCAAAATCATCCATTTAATCCCCCTAAATTACTAAAATGAAATAATGGGAGTAAACGTCAACGTCCATCCATACATTTTTGCTGCGTAATAACAAAATACGTTATATTATGATTATAATCACAGCTGTGTCCAGTCGCAGCGCATCATACTGAGAGCGGTTGCTAATATCAACTAAATTTAGTCAGGAACGAGACAATAGAAAGGAAGAAGATGCCGTTTAAACGGCGTACCAAATGGAGCCAGCCGGCAGAGGCTGGCCATAAGTCAAAATATGTCTGCTGTTTATTTACGCTGGGAAGCGGAGAAGCGAGAGGAGGTATTAGAGGAACTGATGGAGCTTGGGAGAAATATGGCGCTGAGGCAAAG